>NC_135829.1:1667270-1967270 GCF_964213995.1 Mustelus asterias | reverse complement strand
AACAGGCCCTTCGGCCCTCCAGGCCTGCACCGACCATGCTGCCCGACTTAATTAAAACCCCCTACCCTTCCGGGGACCATATCCCTCTATTCCCATCCTAATCATGTATTTGTCAAGACACCCCTTAAAAGTCACTACTGTATCCACTTCCACTACCTCCCCTGGCAACGAGTTCCAGGCACCCACCACCCTCTGTGTAAAAAATCTGCCTCGTATATCTCCTTTAAACTTTGCCCCTCGCACCTCAGACCTGTGCCCCCTAGTAATTGACTCTTCCATCCTGGGAAAAAGCTTCTGACTATCCACTCTGTCCATGCTTCTCATAATCTTGTAGACTTCTATCAGGTCGCCCCTCAACCTCCGTCGTTCCAGTGAGAACAAACCAAGTTTCTCCAACCTCTCCTCATAGCTAATGCCCTCCATACCAGGCAACATCCTGGTAAATCTTTTCTGTACCCTCTCCAAAGCCTCCACATCCCTCTGGTAGTGTGGCGACCAGAATTGAACACTATATTCCACGTGCGGCCGAACTAAGGTTCTATAAAGCTAGAACAGTACAGCACAGAACAGGCCCTTCGGCCCACGATGTTGTGCCGAGCTGCAACATGACTTGCCAATTTTTAAACTCAATGCCCTGGCCGATGAAGGCAAGCGTGCCGTATGCCTTCTTGACTACCTTCTCCACCTGCATTGCCACTTTCAGTGACCTGTGTACCTGTACGCCCAGATCCCTCTGCTACCAATACTCTTAAGGGTTCTGCCATTTACTGTATATTTCCTATCTATATTAGACCTTCCAAAATGCATTACCTCACATTTGTCCAGATTAAACTCCATCTGCCATCTCTCTGCCCAAGTCTCCAACTGATCTATATCTTGTTGTATCCTCTGATGGTCCTCATCGCTATCCGCATATCCACCGACCTTTGTGTCGTCCGCAAACTTACTAATCAAACCAGTTACATTTTCCTCCAAATCATTTATATATATTACAAACAGCAAAGGTCCCAGCACTGATCCCTGAGGAACGCCACTTGTCACAGCCCTCCACACAGGAGAGATATCCCTGAGTAACACACACACACACACACACACACACACAGGAGAGATATCCCTGAATAACACACACAGAGGAGAGATTCCTGAGTAACACACACAGAGGAGAGATTCCTGAGTAACACACACACACATACAGATATCCCTGAGTAACACAGAGGAGATAGAGTCATAGAGGTTTACAGCATGGAAACAGGCCCTTCAGTCCTACTTGTCCATGCCGCCCAGTTTTTACCACTAAGCTAGTCCCAATAGCCCGCATTTAGTCCATATCCCCCTATACCCATCTTACCCATGTAACTGTCTAAATGCTTTTTAAAAGACAAAATTGTACCCGCCTCTATTACTGCCTCTGGCAGCTCATTCCAGACACTCACCACCCTCTGAGTGAAAAAATTGCCTCTCTGGACCCTTTTGTATCTCTCCCCTCTCAACCTAAACCTATGTCCTCTAGTTTTAGACTCCCCTACCTTTGGGAAAAGATGTTGACTATCTAGCTGATCTATGCCCCCCATTATTTTATAGACCTCTATAAGATCACCCCTCAGCCTTCTACGCTCCAGAGAAAAAAGTCCCAGTCCATCCAGCCTCTCCTTATAGCCCAAACCATCAAGTCCCAGTAGCATGATAGTAAATCTCTTCTGCACTCTTTCTAAATTAATAATATCCTTTCTATAATAGTGTGACCAGAACTGTACACAGTATTCCAAGTGTGGCCTTACCAATGTCTTGTACAACTTTAACAAGACGTCCCAACTCCTGTATTCAATGTTCTGACCAATGAAACCAAGCATGCCAAATGCCTTCTTCACCACCCTGTCCACCTGTGACTCCATTTTCAAGGAGCTATGAGCCTGTACCCCTAGATCTCTTTGTTCTATAACTCTCCCCAATGCCCTGCCATTAACTGAGTAAGTCCTGCTCTTGTTCAATCGACCAAAATGCATCACCTCGCATTTATCTAAATTAAACTCCATCTTCCATTCGTCAACCCACTGGCCCAATTGATGAAAATCCCGTTGCAATCCTAGATAACTTTCTTCACTGTCCACTATGCCACCAATCCTGGTATCATCTGCAAACTTACTAACCATGCCTCCTAAATTCTCATCCAAATCATTAATATAAATGGCAAATAACAGTGGACCCAGCACTGATCCCTGAGGCACACCGCTGGTCACAGGCCTCCAGTTTGAAAAACAACCCTCTACAACCACCCTCTGGCTTTTGTCATCAAGATGTGGAGATGCCGGCGTTGGACTGGGGTAAACACAGAGTTTTAACAACACCAGGTTAAAGTCCAACAGGTTTATTTGGTAGCAAATGGCATTAGCTTTCGGAGCGCTGCTCCTTCGTCAGATGGAGTGGATATCTGCTCTCAAACGGCATACAGAGACACAAAATCAAGTTACAGAATATTGATTAGAATGCGAATCTCTATAGCCAATCAGGTCTTAAAGATACAGACAATGTGAGTGGAGGGAGCATTAAGCACAGGTTAAAGAGATGTGTATTGTCTCCAGACAGGACAGCCAGTGAGATTCTGCAAGTCCAGGAGGCAAGCTGTGGGGGTTACTGATAGTGTGACATGAACCCAAGATCCCGGTTTAGGCCGTCCTCATGTGTGCGGAACTTGGCTATCAGTTTCTGCTCAGCGACTCTGCGCTGTCGTGTGTCGTGAAGGCCGCCTTGGAGAACGCTTACCCGAAGATCAGAGGCTGAATGCCCATGACCGCTGAAGTGCTCCCCCACAGGAAGAGAACAGTCTTGCCTGGTGATTGTCGAGCGGTGTTCATTCATCCGTTGTCGTAGCGTCTGCATGGTTTCCCCAATGTACCATGCCTCGGGACATCCTTTCCTGCAGCGTATCAGGTAGACAACGTTGGCCGAGTTGCAAGAGTAGGTACCGTGTACCTGGTAGATGGTGTTCTCACATGAGATGATGGCATCCGTGACGATGATCCAGCACGTCTTGCAGAGGTTGCTGTGGCAGGGTTGTGTGGTGTCGTGGTCACTGTTCTCCTGAAGGCTGGGTAGTTTGTTGCGGACAATGGTCTGTTTGAGGTGCGGTTGTTTGAAGGCAAGAAGTGGGGGTGTGGGGATGGCCTTGGCGAGATGTTCGTCTTCATCAATGACATGTTGAAGGCTCCGGAGGAGATGCCGTAGCTTCTCCGCTCCGGGGAAGTACTGGACGACGAAGGGTACTCTGTCCACCGTGTCCCCTGTTTGTCTTCTGAGGAGGTCGGTGCGGTTTTTCGCTGTGGCGCGTCGCTGTGAGGTTTTTCGCTGTGGCAAGTTCCGCACACATGAGGACGGCCTAAACCAGGATCTTGGATTTATGTCACACTATCAGTAACCCCCACAGCTTGCCTCCTGGACCTGCAGAATCTCACTGGCTGTCCTGTCTGGAGACAATACACATCTCTTTAACCTGTGCTTAATGCTCCCTCCACTCACATTGTCTGTATCTTTAAGACCTGGTTGGCTATAGAGATTTGCATTCTAATCAGTATTCTGTAACTTGATTTTTTGTCTCTGTATGCCCTGTTTGAGAGTACATATCCACTCCATCGGACGAAGGAGCAGCGCTCCGAAAGCTAATGGCATTTGCTACCAAATAAACCTGTTGGACTTTTCCCTGGTGTTGTTAAAACTCTTATTTTGTCATCAAGCCAGATATCCCTGAGTAACTCACACACACACAGATATCCCTGAGTAACTCACACACACACAGATATCCCTGAGTAACTCACACACACACAGATATCCCTGAGTAACTCACACACACACAGATATCCCTGAGTAACTCACACACACACAGATATCCCTGAGTAACTCACACACACACAGATATCCCTGAGTAACTCACACACACACAGATATCCCTGAGTAACTCACACACACACAGATATACCTGAGTAACTCACACACACACAGGAGAGACATCCTAGACTAACACACACGCACAGAGAAGAGATATCCCTAAGTAACACGCATACACAGATATTCCTGAGTAACTCACACACACATACACACACACACGCATACAGAGGAGAGATATCTCTGAGTAACCCACAGATAGAAACGTACAGCCTATGTCAGAATGTTACAGTGGGGAGTGTGGAGTATATCACAGTGTTACAGTGAGGAGTGCGATGTATATCAGGGTGTTACAGTGAGGAGTGCGATGTATATCAGAGCGTTACAGTGAGGGGTGTGGAGTATATCAGAGTGTTACAGTGAGGGGTGTGGGGTACATCAGAGTGTTACAGTGAGGGGTGTGGGGTATATCAGAGTGTTACAGTGAGGGGTGTGGAGTATATCAGAGTGTTATAGTGAGGGGTGTGGGGTACATCAGAGTGTTACAGTGAGGGGTGTGGGGTACATCAGAGTGTTACAGTGAGGGGTGTGGAGTATATCAGAGTGTTATAGTGAGGGGTGTGGGGTACATCAGAGTGTTACAGTGAGGGGTGTGGGGTATATCAGAGTGTTACAGTGAGGAGTGCGATGTATATCAGAATGTTACAGTGAGGAGTGCGATGTATATCAGAATGTTACAGTGAGGAGTGCGATGTATATCAGAGTGTTACAGTGAGGAGTGCGATGTATATCAGAATGTTACAGTGAGGAGTGCGATGTATATCAGAGTGTTACAGTGAGGAGTGCGATGTATATCAGAGCGTTACAGTGAGGGGTGTGGGTGTATCAGGGTGTTACAGTGAGGGGTGTGGAGTATATCAGAGTGTTACAGTGAGGGGTGTGGGATATATCAGAGTGTTACAGTGAGGGGTGTGGGGTATATCAGAGTGTTACAGTGAGGGGTGTGGGGTACATCAGAGTGTTACAGTGAGGGTGTGGGATATATCAGAGTGTCACAGTGAGGGGTGTGGGGTATATCAGAGTGTCACAGTGAGAGATGTGGGATATATCAGAGTGTTACAGTGAGGAGTGTGGGATATATCAGAGTGTTACAGTGAGGAGTGTGGAGTATATCAGAGTGTTACAGTGGGGTGTGGGGTATATCAGTGTTGCAGTGAGGGGTGTGGGATATATCATAGTGTTACATTGAGGGGTGTGCGGTATGTCAGTGTGTTACAGTGAGGGGTGTGGGATATATCAGAGTGTTACAGTGAGGAGTGTGGGGTAAATCAGTGTTGCAGTGAGGGGTGTGGGATATATCAGAGTGTTACAGTGGGGTGTGGGGTAAATCAGTGTTGCAGTGAGGGGTGTGGGATATATCAGAGTGTTACAGTGAGGGGTGTGGGGTATATCAGAGTGTCACAGTGAGGGATGTGGGGTATATCAGAGTGATACAGTGAGGGGTGTGGGGTATATCAGTGTTACAGTGAGCGGTGTGGGGTGTATCAGAGTGTTACAGTGAGGGGGTGTGGGGTATATCAGAGTGTTACAGTGAGTGGTGTGGAGTATGTCAGTGTTACAGTGAGGGGTGTGGGGTGTATCAGAGTGTTACAGTGAGGGGTGTGGGGTATATCAGTGTTACAGTGAGGGGTGTATCAGAGTGTTACAGTGAGGGGTGTGGGTGTATCAGGGTGTTACAGTGAGGGGTGTGAGGTGTATCAGAGTGTTACAGTGAGGGGTGTGGGTGTATCAGAGTGTTACAGTGAGGGGTGTGAGGTGTATCAGAGTGTTACAGTGAGGGGTGTGGGGTGTATCAGAGTGTTACAGTGAGGGGTGTGAGGTGTATCAGAGTGTTACAGTGAGGGGTGTGAGGTGTATCAGAGTGTTACAGTGAGTGGTGTGGAGTATATCAATGTTACAGTGAGGGGTGTGGGGTGTATCAGGGTGTTACAGTGAGTGGTGTGGAGTATATCAGTGTTACAGTGAGGGGTGTGGGGTGTATCAGAGTGTCACAGTGAGGGGTGTGGGGTGTATCAGAGTGTTACAGTGAGAGGTGTGGGGTGTATCAGAGTGTTACAGTGAGGGGTGTGGGGTGTATCAAAGTGTTACAGTGAGGGGTGTGGGGTGTATCAGAGTGTTACAGTGAGGGGTGTGGGGTGTATCAGAGTGTTACAGTGAGGGGTGTGGGGTGTATCGGAGTGTCACAGTGAGGGGTGTATCAGAGTGTCACAGTGAAGGGTGTGGGGTGTATCAGAGTGTTACAGTGAGGGGTGTGGAGTATATCAGAGTGTCACTGTGAGGGTGTGTGGGATATATCGGAGTGTTACAGTGAGTGGTGTGGAGTATATCAGTGTCACAGTGAGGGGTGTGGGGTATATCAGAGTGTCACAGTGAGGGGTGTGGGGTATATCAGAGTGTTACAGTGAGGGGTGTGGAGTATATCAGTGTCACAGTGAGGGGTGTGGGGTATATCGGAGTGTTACAGTGAGGGGTGTGAGATATATCAGAGTGTTACAGTGAGGGATGTGGGGTATATCAGAGTGTTACAGTGAGGGGTGTGAGATATATCAGAGTGTTACAGTGAGGGGTGTGGGGTATATCAGTGTTACAGTGAGGGGTGTGGGGTGTATCAGAGTGTTACAGTGAGGGGTGTGGGGTGTATCAGAGTGTTACAGTGAGGGGTGTGGGGTATATCAGTGTTACAGTGAGGGGTGTATCAGAGTGTTACAGTGAGGGGTGTGGGGTGTATCAGAGTGTTACAGTGAGGGGTGTGGAGTATGTCAGTGTTACAGTGAGGGGTGTGGGGTGTATCAGAGTGTTACAGTGAGGGGTGTGGGGTGTATCAGTGTTACAGTGAGGGGTGTGGGGTGTATCAGAGTGTTACAGTGAGGGGTGAGGGGTGTATCAGTGTTACAGTGAGGGGTGTGGGGTGTATCAGAGTGTTACAGTGAGGGGTGTGGAGTATGTCAGTGTTACAGTGAGGGGTGTGGGGTGTATCAGAGTGTTACAGTGAGGGGTGTGGGGTGTATCAGAGTGTTACAGTGAGTGGTGTGGAGTATGTCAGTGTTACAGTGAGGGGTGTGGGGTGTATCAGAGTGTTACAGTGAGGGGTGTGGAGTATATCAGAGTGTCACAGTGAGGGTGTGTGGGATATATCGGAGTGTTACAGTGAGTGGTGTGGAGTATATCAGTGTCACAGTGAGGGGTGTGGGGTATATCAGAGTGTCACAGTGAGGGGTGTGGGGTATATCAGAGTGTTACAGTGAGGGGTGTGGAGTATATCAGTGTCACAGTGAGGGGTGTGGGGTATATCGGAGTGTTACAGTGAGGGGTGTGAGATATATCAGAGTGTTACAGTGAGGGATGTGGGGTATATCAGAGTGTTACAGTGAGGGGTGTGAGATATATCAGAGTGTTACAGTGAGGGGTGTGGGGTATATCAGTGTTACAGTGAGGGGTGTGGGGTGTATCAGAGTGTTACAGTGAGGGGTGTGGGGTGTATCAGAGTGTTACAGTGAGGGGTGTGGGGTATATCAGTGTTACAGTGAGGGGTGTATCAGAGTGTTACAGTGAGGGGTGTGGGGTGTATCAGAGTGTTACAGTGAGGGGTGTGGAGTATGTCAGTGTTACAGTGAGGGGTGTGGGGTGTATCAGAGTGTTACAGTGAGGGGTGTGGGGTGTATCAGTGTTACAGTGAGGGGTGTGGGGTGTATCAGAGTGTTACAGTGAGGGGTGAGGGGTGTATCAGTGTTACAGTGAGGGGTGTGGGGTGTATCAGAGTGTTACAGTGAGGGGTGTGGAGTATGTCAGTGTTACAGTGAGGGGTGTGGGGTGTATCAGAGTGTTACAGTGAGGGGTGTGGGGTGTATCAGAGTGTTACAGTGAGTGGTGTGGAGTATGTCAGTGTTACAGTGAGGGGTGTGGGGTGTATCAGAGTGTTACAGTGAGGGGTGTGGGGTGTATCAGTGTTACAGTGAGGGGTGTGGGGTGTATCAGAGTGTTACAGTGAGGGGTGTGGAGTATGTCAGTGTTACAGTGAGGGGTGTGGGGTGTATCAGAGTGTTACAGTGAGGGGTGTGGGGTGTATCAGTGTTACAGTGAGGGGTGTGGGGTGTATCAGAGTGTTACAGTGAGGGGTGTGGGGTGTATCAGAGTGTTACAGTGAGTGGTGTGGAGTATGTCAGTGTTACAGTGAGGGGTGTGGGGTGTATCAGAGTGTTACAGTGAGGGGTGTGGGGTGTATCAGTGTTACAGTGAGGGGTGTGGGGTATATCAGTGTTACAGTGAGGGGTGTGGGGTGTATCAGAGTGTTACAGTGAGGGGTGTGGGGTATATCAGAGTGTTACAGTGAGGGGTGTGGGGTGTATCAGAGTGTTACAGTGAGTGGTGTGGAGTATGTCAGTGTTACAGTGAGGGGTGTGGGGTGTATCAGTGTTACAGTGAGGGGTGTGGGGTGTATCAGAGTGTTACAGTGAGGGGTGTGGAGTATGTCAGTGTTACAGTGAGGGGTGTGGGGTGTATCAGAGTGTTACAGTGAGGGGTGTGGGGTGTATCAGTGTTACAGTGAGGGGTGTGGGGTGTATCAGAGTGTTACAGTGAGGGGTGTGGGGTGTATCAGAGTGTTACAGTGAGGGGTGTATCAGTGTTACAGTGAGGGGTGTGGGGTGTATCAGAGTGTTACAGTGAGGGGTGTATCAGTGTTACAGTGAGGGGTGTGGGGTGTATCAGAGTGTTACAGTGAGGGGTGTATCAGTGTTACAGTGAGGGGTGTGGGGTGTATCAGAGTGTTACAGTGAGGGGTGTGGGGTGTATCAGAGTGTTACAGTGAGGGGTGTGGGGTGTATCAGAGTGTTACAGTGAGGGGTGTATCTGTTCAGTTTATCAGTATGTAATTCAGTGTATTGAATGAGTCCCAGAGGCCACGTGATAAGCAGCTGTAATCACTGCCGTACTTGTGGCGGTTTGGTTAAAGGCTTTGTTAGTTGGCGAGTACACAATGGGGTGTGGAACAAGCAGACAACTCCTCTACCTGTTGTATTGGTTCCCAGGGACCATCCATAAATGTAGTCTTTTACACAGGAGTATTAAGTTATTCCAGCTTCTCAGTGTCTTACACAATTTACTCTGTATATAAACATGACACTTGTTGTTGAATGATGTAATGAAGGATTCCCCTCGGCAGCGAGAGTTCTTTATTTTTTTAACAGTTCAGGGATATTGTGACGGTTCCTTCCCAGCACTACAACCTCTGACAGGTTCTGGTTGGATGTATAGGAGGGCTTGCGATTAGTTGTGAGTGATTTCATAATGCCTGCTTCCAGTGTAGTGTAGTTTATTGTCAATCCCCTCCAGCACTCCTGACATTGTGCAAGATGATAAACAAGTCATCGTATTAATTAAAATGCTTTAGCTCTGTCCAACCTCAGTAGCCCAGTCTGCACAGCACTCCCCTCTGGTGGTCACACAGAGTAGAGGCAGTGGACTCCTCCGTGATTCATCTGTTAGCATTGCCCATTGCTGCCCAATTAACACAGGCTGAAGCTGTACAACAACATCATCTACTTACCACGTGTCTTTTACTCATTCAGAGGCTGGCACTGACAAGACCAGGGTTTATTGCCCATCCCTAATTGCCTTTGAGAAAAGGGTGCTGAGCTGCATTCTGGAACGGTTGCACTCCCTGTGGTGTAGGTACTCCCACAGTGCTGTTAGGGAGGGAGTTCCAGGATTTTGACCCAGCCACAGTGAAGGAACAGAGCCAATAGTTGCAAGTCAGGATGGCGTAAGACTTGAGGGTAGGTTGCAGGTGATGGTGTTCCCACACGTCTGTTGCTCTTGTCTGAGGTGGTGAAGGCGGTGGACTGGGGAGGTGTCTGAATAGAGTTGAACTGCTTTCCACTCCTGCACTCCTCTCTGAGAGTCAGACAGTCCAGACTTGAACTTGTCAGCCCACAGTTTAAAATGACTGCTTGGAGTGGCCTAAAATTTAAATTTGATGCCATTTTAAAAATTAATTTATTACTGCCCAGCCTTAAATGCCTCTGAGATGATGGTGGCTGTCACAACAGAGTAGTTTGCTCGGCTGTTTTAGGGGGCAGTTAAGTGTCAACCACATTCCTGAGTGTCTGGAGTCACATGTAGGCCAGACTGGGTAAGGACATTAGTGAACCAGATGGGCTTTTACAACAATTGGTGATAGTTTCATGGTCACCATTACTGAGACTAATTTTATATTCCTGATTGATTTAATTGGAATTAAATTCCTCAGCTGCCTGCTGAACTTATATTTCCTGATCAATAGTCCAGGCCTCCAGATCACTAGCACAGTAACAGTGCCACTATAGTACTGTACCTATTAATGGCTGGATTTTTAAACGTGCCAACCCTAAGTTACTTCCACAACAGAATAACAGCCCCATAAGTCCAAATTTCTGTAACTCTCACAGACTCACACACGCAGTGTGGAACAACTAATGGTTAATATTAATAAATGAGTAATGTGCTCCCTGAAGTCCCCATGTTGGCAGAGGGTGTGCAAATTGAGACAGCGAGGGTCGCTGCCTCTCATTATAATGGAATGTCACACTGTAGCATTACATTACAATAACACGCCACAGTTTCCCCATTCATATCACAATTCTATTTAAATAGGAATCAACCTACAAAGCTGAGATAGATCTGATATTTATGGAGTATTGATCCAAGCCTCACCTTTCACTGATTTGCTGGGAGGATTCCACAGTCTATACCATCTGCTCCAGGTATCCTGTTGATAGTTTACACTTCTTCATAACACATTCTCCGTGACCTGAATTATTATACAAATAATTCACTTAAAACATCTGCTATTGCTGTGATATTGCTGCAAACTTAGCTCTCCAAAGAACCTGTTGGGATTGTACCATGACAATTATAGAACATAGAACATAGAACATTACAGCGCAGAACAGGCCCTTCGGCCCACGATGTTGCACCGACCAGTTAAAAAAAAAACTGTGACCCTCCAACCTAAACCAATTTCTTTTCGTCCATGAACCTATCTACGGATCTCTTAAACGCCCCCAAACTAGGCGCATTTACTACTGATGCTGGCAGGGCATTCCAATCCCTCACCACCCTCTGGGTAAAGAACCTACCCCTGACATCGGTTCTATAACTACCCCCCCTCAATTTAAAGCCATGCCCCCTCGTGCTGGATTTCTCCATCAGAGGAAAAAGGCTATCACTATCCACCCTATCTAAACCTCTAATCATCTTATATGTTTCAATAAGATCCCCTCTTAGCTGCCGCCTTTCCAGCGAAAACAATCCCAAATCCCTCAGCCTCTCCTCATAGGATCTCCCCTCCATACCAGGCAACATCCTGGTAAACCTCCTCTGCACCCTCTCCAAAGCCTCCACATCCTTCCTGTAATGTGGGGACCAGAACTGCACACAGTACTCCAAGTGCGGCCGCACCAGAGTTGTGTACAGTTGCAACATAACGCCACGACTCCTAAATTCAATCCCCCTACCAATAAACGCCAAGACACCATATGCCTTCTTAACAACCCTATCTACTTGATTCCCAACCTTCAGGGATCTATGCACACATACACCTAGATCCCTCTGCTCCTCCACACTACTCAAAGTCCTCCCGTTAGCCCTATACTCAACACATCTGTTATTCCTACCAAAGTGAATTACCTCACACTTCTCCGCATTAAACTCCATCCGCCACCTCTCGGCCCAACTTTGCAACCTGTCTAAGTCTTCCTGCAAACTACGACACCCTTCCTCACTGTCTACCACACCACCGACTTTGGTGTCATCAGCAAATTTGCTAATCCACCCAACTATACCCTCATCCAGATCATTAATAAATATTACAAACAGCAGTGGCCCCAAAACAGATCCCTGAGGTACACCACTTGTAACCGCACTCCATGATGAATATTTACTATCAACCACCACCCTCTGTTTCCTATCCGCTAGCCAATTCCTGATCCAATTTCCTAGATCACCCCCAATCCCATACATCTGCATTTTCTGCAGAAGCCTACCATGGTGAACCTTATCAAACGCCTTACTAAAATCCATATATACCACGTCCACTGCCTTGCCCCCATCCACCTCCTTGGTCACTTTCTCAAAAAACTCAATAAGGTTAGTAAGGCACGACCTACCTGCCACAAAACCATGCTGACTATCACCTATCAATTCATTACTCTCCAAATAACTATAAATCCTATCCCTTATAATTTTTTCCAACATCTTGCCGACAACAGAAGTGAGACTCACCGGTCTATAATTCCCGGGGAAGTCTCTGTTCCCCTTCTTAAACAATGGGACAACATTCGCTAACCTCCAATCTTCTGGTACTATACCAGAGGCCAACGACGACCTGAAGATCAGAGCCAGAGGCTCTGCAATCACTTCTCTTGCCTCCCAGAGAATCCTTGGATAAATCCCATCCGGACCAGGGGATTTATCTATTTTCAGACCCTCCAGAATATCCTGCACATCCTCCTTATCAACTGTAATACTGTCTATTCTACTCCCTTGCAACCCAGTGTCCTCCTCAGCTATATTCATGTCCCCTTGCGTGAACACCGAAGAGAAATATTGGTTCAATGCTTCACCAATCTCCTCCGGTTCCACACATAACTTCCCTCTGCCATCTATAACTGGCCCTAAACTTGCCCTAACCAACCTTCTGTTCTTGACATACCTATAGAACGCCTTAGGATTCTCTTTAACCCTATCCGCCAAAGTCTTCTCATGTCCCCTTTTAGCCCTTCTAAGCTCGCTCTTCAACTCCCTCTTAGCCAATCTAAAGCTTTCTAGTGCACTACCCGAGTGCTCACGTCTCATCCGAACATAAGCCTCCTTTTTCTTTTTAACCAACAAAGAAACTTTTTTGGTGCACCACGGTTCCCTAGCCCTACCAATTCCTCCTTGCCTGACAGGGACATACCTATCACAGACTCGCAGTAGCTGCTCCTTGAAAAAACTCCACATGTCGGACGTTCCCAGTCCCTGTAATCTCCTAGTCCAACCTATGTTTCCTAATTCTCTCCTAATAGCCTCATAATTACCCTTCCCCCAGCTAAAACCACTGGCCCGAGGTTCATGCCTATCCCTTTCCATCACTAAGGTGAACGTAACCGAATTGTGGTCACTATCACCAAAATGCACACCAACTTCCAAGTCTAGCACCTGGTCTGGCTCATTTCCCAGCACCAGATCCAATATAGCCTCACCTCTAGTTGGCCTGTCTACATACTGAGTCAAAAAACCTTCCTGCACGCTTTGAACAAAAACTGACCCCTCTAACGAGCTAGAGCTATAACAATTCCAGTCAATATTAGTCAAGTTAAAATCCCCCATAACAATTGCCCTATTACTTTCACTCCTAAGCAGGATTGACTCCGCAATCCTTTCCTCAACCTCTCTAGAACTTTTAGGAGGTCTATAAAAGACTCCCAACAGGGTGACCTCTCCTCTCCTATTTCTAATCTCCGCCCATACTACCTCAACAGATAAGTCCTCATCAAACCTCCTCTCTGACACTGTGATACAATCTCTGACCAATAATGCTACCCCTCCCCCTCTTCTACCTCCTTCCCTACTTCGACTAAAACATTTGAACCCCGGGACCTGCAGCATCCATTCCTGCCCCTGCTCTATCCATGTCTCTGAAATAGCCACAACATCGAAGTCCCAGGTACTGATCCACGCTGCAAGTTCACCCACTTTATTGCGAATACTCCTGGCATTGAAGTATACACATTTCAAACCCTGCTCCACCCCACCTCTGCAATGCCGTGCATTGCAGTCCCCATCCATGCATCCCTCACTTTCAGCCCCACTACTCAGGATCCCTCCCCCCCCCCCGAATCAGTTTAAACCTCCCTGCATGGCCTTAGCAAATTTACCCCCCAGGATATTGGTCCCCTTCTGATTAAGGTGTAGACCATCCTTCTCATAGAGGTCACACCTTCCCCAGTACGAGCCCCAATTGCTTAAGTACCTGAACCCCTCCCTCCTGCACCATCCCCTCAGCCATGAATTCAAACCTTCCCTCTCCCTATTCCTCTCTAAACTATCCCGTGGTACAGGCAAGAGTCCAGAGATAACCACTCTGTCAGTCTTGGCCTTTAGTTTCCACCCCAACTCCATAAATCCCTGCCTAATATCCCCTTCCCCTATCCTCCCTATGTCGTGTGTCCCCACATGTACAATAACTTGTGGTTTATCTCCCTCCCCCCTAAGAGTCCTGAATACCCTGTCAGACACATCCCGGACCCCAGCCCCTGGTAGGCAACACACCAACCCTGAGTCCCTACCTTTAGTTCCGACCCTCCTATCTGTCCCCTTAATTGTGGAGTCCCCAATCACAAGGCCCAGTCTTTTACAGCCCCTAACCACCTGAGCTTGCTGTCCTATAGTATTGGTCCATAGCATTTGCAGTATCCGATGTCTTCAACCATTGCTTGATGTCACGTGGAGTGATTTGAATTGGCTGAAGACTGCCATCTGTGATCTCCAGAGGAGGCTGGGATGGATCATCCACTTGGCACCTCTGGCTGAAGATGGTTGCAAATGCTTCAGCCTTATCTGATGTGCGGGTTAGGTTGATTGGCCATGCTAAAATTGCCGCTTAGTGTCCTGAGATGTGTAGGTTAGAGGGATGAGCGGGTAAATGTGTAGGGATATGGGGGTAGGGCCTGGGTGGGATTGTGGTCGGTGCAGACTCGATGGGCCGAATGGCCTCTTTCTGCACTGCAGCGTTTCTATGATTCTATGAAACCAGCCTCCCATCCATTGACTCTGTCTACACTTCCCGCTGCCTCGACAAAGTAACCAGCATAATTAAGGACCCCACGCACCCCGGACATTCTCTCTTCCACCTTCTTCCATCGGGAAAAAGATATAAAAGTCTGAGGTCACGTACCGACCGACTCAAGAACAGCTTTTTCCCTGCTGCCATCAGACATTTGAATGGACCTACCTCGCATTAAGTTGATCTTTCTCTACACCCTAGCTATGACTGTAACACTACATTCTGCACTCTCCTTTCCTTCTCTATGAATGGTATGCTTTGTATAGCGCGCAAAAAACAATACTTTTCACTGTATGTTAATACATGTGACAATAATAAATCAAATCAAATCCAATCAAAAATCAAAAGCAGGCAGCCTCCTGAACCAAGCAGGCACTGAGGCCGATTCATGCAGTAGTGAAGGTCAGGAATGTCAGCTCAAACCTGGCAATGTCCTGCTTCATCTGGCTCTGTGTAATTGAACAAAAGTTCCACGTTGCTACAAGAACAATTATTTTTATTATATCCAGCATGAGAAATTTACACTGTGTTTGCCAATTTCATGTACAACCCGTGTTTGGGCATTCCTGACTTGTGTGAATTTCCACTCAACTTCCTTTGTTGGTCCCAAACTGCTCTGGGAAGAGCTCGCGAGCTTCCAGGATTCTTGGCTCACTGATTCATCAGAACAAAAGATTCAATTTTCGCCTCGAGTGCGAATTCTGATTAGTGGGGCCCACTGTAGCTGCTGTTACATCATGGAAGAACAGCGATCCTTTCTTCTGGGTTTATATTCATTTTAGTTGATTTTCTGACAGATGGCTGTTTACTTGACTCTTGCAACAAAGAATTAGAATTATTGGCAGCACCCTGTAATGACCTCAGCGAGGCCATGAAGCTGGTCTCTTTGAGTATGAGCTCACTGATTGAGGTAATGATTGCCTGCCCAATCAGGAAGTCTCGCCTGTGTACATATTGAGGAGTGTCAGGTCTACTGACACTCTGGATTCTGACTTTGTACCGCTCTTAGGAGTGAAGGTAAGTTTGTAAATAAGGGGAGTCTGATGAAGAGACAACGGCCTCTGAAGAGTTATTTCACACCCTTTTTAATGAAGGTTCGTTCTAACGTGTTCAGAATGGTGAATTGAGTGTGCGTTCCCACCAAAGAAACTTTGCCTTCAGCATCTTCACTTATCATTGTGTGCACAATCTGGGCCGATGGAGGGATTCGGGCAGATTCGCGGATTTTGAGAGAAGGAGGATTGAAGATAGGAACAGTATAGTCGCGGGTGGACTTTTTGAGGGAGTGAGACCATGTTGAAAAGAAAGGGGACAGTGTCTAAGGAAAAGGACGCATATCAGCTGGCATGGGAGTGAGGAAAGATGGTGCTCAGTTTAGTATGAGCTGCAGTCTAACTTAGACAGGCAATGAAATTGAAGAAGAAATGGTGGGAGAATTGGTGAGCCATTTTACAGGTGCTGATTTATTGCTGTCCTTTACTAGAATCAGAATAGGACCACATTGTACCAAGAATTAAATAAACATCAATTTGATCAAAAGTCTACAGCAAATATGCCAACTCCTGTTTAACAGTGTGAAATAATAAGAACCAGCATGATTGCCACTGGGAGTCTCTCCTTGAGTGAAATAAATGGTGTTAATTACACGGAAGTTCTGTGGGGACAGCGTGACTGTGTGAAATTGTCTGTGTTTCTCATTACAGTGTAGAAAACATTCAGAATCTGAGCAATATCCTATTAAATAATATCTGGTCCTGTTAAATCAGATTGCAAACACAACCCAACTCCACATCCTCATCGTGATCTGTCCAAATACTCTCGACTGTTTCTCTGTCTCCACCAACAAGAGTCAGTACCACTACATGACAGCGCCTGTAAGCGTTGATGAAGTTGGAATGAATCTTATCTTAGTGTGTTTGTTATTAAACCAGCTTTTGAAGCATATTTTTCAAAATATATTTTTTGGCACAGTAGTTAGCACTGCTGCCTCACAGCACCAGGCACCCAGGTTCAATTCCCTCGGGTCACTGTCTGTGTGGAGTTTACACGTTCTCCCCGTGTCTGCGTGGGTTTTCTCCGGGTGCTCCGGTTTGCTCCCACGCTCCAAAGATATACGGGTTAGGTGGTTTGGCCATGCTAGATTGACCCTAGTGTCAGGTGGTTAGTAGGGTAAATAAGTAGGGTATTTTGGATTGTGGTCGGTGCAGACTCGATGGGCCGAATGGCCTCCTTCTGCACTGTAGGGATTCTATGAATTGTGGAATCCCTGGGAGCCAATAAGGACCTGGATTGCAAAATGACCTTACAAGCCATCAGCCTCCAATGAACTGTTAGATCAGTCAGGGCTCCATCCAATGGGGGACGTTTTTCTTTCAAATGAGGTTGGAGAATGTTCTCTATTCTGATGTAAAAGCAGAGACCCAGTGGAAATGTTACTGTCTCCAGTACATAAGGTGCTGATATTGGCGTGATTACATCTTTTCAGTAACTCACTTGAAGCACTGTCCTGCACTGGACTGGAGAAGAAGGTGAGCCGGTGCAGACATCACACCCAGTACTGATTGGTTTTCAAAGTAGGATTACTTGTCCTGCAGAACTGGTTGGCATCAGAGTTAATGCGCCCATTGTTGGGTGGTGTTTCTGTGCCATTTAGTGGCCGGACATTCACTAGAGGAACAGACTGAACTTGATCCGTCTTCCTAAAGGTCTCCTTCTCTACAGTGCCGTTCCTGGGTTTTGATGGAGGCATCTGAACATTGTGCTTTCCTGTTTTGTTGCGTTTTGTCAGATAGATTGCGATTATGACAGCAATCAGCAACAGCAAAACAATCAGGATGACTGCAATGATAATAGCTAGAAGGTTATTCCCTGCTGATGTAAGAACCTTCTCACTGCTGGCTGTTGGTTCAGATCCTGTTACATTGTCAGGTGTTGGCATATTGTCTCTTCTGGCAATTTCATAGGGATCCCAAGTTACAGTCGATGAATAAATATCCATTTCATCGCCTTCCTGGACTGTGGGGCTGCTGTTGGAATTTGGTGACTTTGTCCCACTGAAGGAGGGGACTTCAATCAGGGTCGCATTGTAAAGATGAATAGGTATATACGGGACGGCCCCAAATTCAAAAGCACCCATTCCAGGTGGCACTCCATCAGCTCTCAGGAGAAACTGGAAGCCATCAACGTCAGGGTAAGGGCTAACCCCACCATCATCAAAAACCTCTACTGCCACACTTCCATCTTCCAGATCAGCTTGGGTAAAGTTATTTCTCAGCTGGCTTTGACGTCCATTCTGTTTGTGCAGTTTGATTAGTTTTCCAGCTTTGGGCTGTTGAATGATATCGAAGGAAGGAACGCTCCCGGTTTTCTTGGCTAGCTCACTAGCATCCAAAACATGCGTGTCAATCAGAATGGTGGTACCTCTGGGCCAGTACACATCCTTGGCTGCTCTTACCAAGGGCTGCACTGTTACATTCACAGTACCTGATAGATTGCCCTCATGGGTTACTGCACAGAATTGGAAGCTGTCTCGATAATGAGAGAAATCTTTCATGTGGTATTTTAATTCTCCATTATCAATATGTTTCTGCAAGAACTCCATCACAACAGACTGGTTTATAATTATTTCTCCATACTTTGGTTGTTGGGTTATTTTATAGAGTATAACATTATTTTCTTTGGTGTCTATTAGGAGTTCCTCTCTGGTAATCGGCACTGATGTGTTGCCTTGCACTAACACAATTTCTTTGTTGTGGATCATATTAACAGTCGCTGGCGTAACTTCAATAGTGACAAACCCCCCGAGTGCTGAGTGCTTCCCATCGGAGATGCTGAACTGGAAAGTGCGGGAAGCTGGTGGTCCAGCTGCTTTGAATAACACTCTGTCAGCATTGATATCCGCCTGTGTGAACTTCCTTATGGCCGTGCTGTCATCAACCTGATTCACAAAGAAACCATTGTTTGGCCCTGAGACGACACTGTACACTATTTCTTCCGGTAAGTTATCAAAGTCAACCGTGTTCAGATGATCTTGAGTCAGCACAAAGCTGGAGCCTTGCTGAACCTGCACGGTGAGTCCTGTGGTCACAATCCGCGGAGGATGATCCTTCACTGGCACCAGAGTTACATTGAAGAGCTCAGAAATAACAATAATAGATCCATCATCCACAGGGTGTGAAAATGGCTTTCTCCTTGGACTCAGCCAGACTCGGAACGCGAAGCTGTCTGTTAGTGCCCCGGGTCTGTCGTGAGTGTACTTTAGCACAGAATCAAACAGGTCGGACTGTGTAAAGTGCTGCACCTTGCCCGTATCAGCTAACGAGAGAAAGCCGTGAATAGGCTGCGTGGTCACCTCGAATATCACATCGTAGGCAGACTGCTGAGGTTTCGGGACACTGGCCAGAAGATTCGAGGCATCTAGCATTGACTGGTCAATTGCTGCACTTTGACCTTCAGGAAGTACAAGACCTGGAGAAAAGAGAGTTTGATTTTAGCTAATTTCATTTTAAAAATTACAGCACGGAAACAGCCCAACCTGTCTGTGTTGGCATTTACCCTCATCTTTTTCTGTATTTCTTTCTGATGTTGACTTGGTCTCTGAATCAATCACCAAGACAATCCACAGCCTCACGACCCCTGTGTAAGAGGTTTCTCCTCTTCCCTGTCCCAAATCTCTTATATTTAAACTTATATTGGGGATTCTTCGGTCTAAACTCTGCAATAACAGGAAGCCTAAAGGGACTAGGCCTGCTGCAATTTTCCTGATTGTCAACATAAGGTTAATCACGAAAGAAGGTAGAAAAAGAAAAGTCAATTAATCTTGGTTCTGGTTCAGTCCTGGGACTACAGGAGAGTAACCATTGCTCCTTTCAGCATTTACATGCAACAGACTGCTGTGGAAAAGTCAACAAATTTCTCCGAGAATCTGCCGAGAGGCAGGTTTTTATCATTTTAATTCAATTACAAAAGTAAGCACTTGCCCTTTCTAAACTATGCCATATTTACAAGAACTCCCTCATTATTTATATTTTGGTATTTGCTCAGCTAAATTAACGGGGTCTAATTTCCTGCCAACTGTAACCCTCAGCCTCTGCATCACTGAATGCATGGAACTGGAATCACTTATAATTACACAGAAAACCAGAACGACAGAGAGGGAATGTGGAAGAGGAAAGGCACTTCTCAAATACTTGTTCTGTACTTCACCAGGGAATGAAGCTTGTTCCTTTCTAGATGGTTGGATAGAAGTCATAGGATTGATCTCAACTCAAATAGTCACCTTCCTTATCCTTCCACCAAAAGGGAAAATGCTGGAAAATCTCAGCAGGTCGGGCAGCATCTGTGAGGAGAGAAAAGAGCTGACGTTTCGAGTCCAGACGACCCTTTGTCAAAGCTAAAAGGCAGAGAAAGTGGGAGATATTTAAACTGCAGGGGGGAGGGAGTGAAAGATGAGTCATAGCCACAAAAACAAGAGGAAAGGCTAAGAGGTGCTAATGGCTGTCCATAGAGAGAATAAGGGGTGTGAATGGCCAAACGGCAGAGAAGCTGAAATCAGAGGGTAAACTGTGACAGATGAAGATTGGGTGGGAGTGGGAGAGAGGTAAAATGGAGGAAGGGGGGAAAAGTGGAAACAAAGGGGGTGAAATGGTACAGAGAGGGCATAAAATAGGGGGAAAGAGTGCGGAAGTTGGGGGGGGGCGGGGGTTCCTAATCCTTCTGGTGCATTTGCTTCATTCACTATAGAAACTGATCACTGGGACAGATCTCAAGCTTTCTCAGTTTCAATTTGCTGAAAACCTTATGAAATCATTAACATTTTTCCCATTTCAGATTGAGGAATTATAGGATCATACAGTGTAGAAGGCGGCCACTCAGCCCATCGTGGCAGTGCCAGCTCTTTGGACAGAGACGGGTCAGCTAATGTGGTGCGGAATTCGCCACAAATTCATTCACTGTGCTTGGCAATATTTGCTGCCTGCATAGCGAACGTTAAATTGCAGAGGTTAAACATCGACTCCAGAGCAGCATGGGGAAAGAGCAGGGGTGTGAAACTAATTAGACAGCTCTCGAGAAGATCCAGGACAGGACAGGACCGGCCAATTGGCCTCCTTCTGAGCTGTCATCCATTCGACAATTCATTGATCTGAATTGGAAAAGAGCTGATGTTTCAGCAAGCTGAGACGTAGGAGAGAGCCTGTGTCTCCTCTCCTGATTGAGTACAGAGGTCGGGAATGAAGGTGAACAGATTCATGGTGTGTTCTAAACTGTCAGACTATTCTATCCAAGACGAAAACGCTCCAGCAAATGTTGAACTTGTTTTCCCTTTGGGAAGCTGCAATCCTTCGAGCAAGGGAGCCAGAGCAATGCAAAGATAGAAAGTGTGCAACAACTAACTGGGTGAAGTAATGGACTACAGAGTCACACTGACATCTCTCCGTTCCTTCACAGTCGCTGGGTCAAAATCCTGGAACTTCCTCCCTAACAGCACTGTGGGTGTATCTACACCATGTGGACTGCAACGATTCAAGGAGGCAGCTCACCACCACCTTCCCCTGGACATCTAGGGACGGACAATAGATGCTGGCCAGCCAGCGACGCCCACATCCCATGAATAAAAAAAGCTTCCTTTCCTTGGCCTCTGGTGCAGCTCGAATTTTAATCTTTCCACCATTGGTCACTGTTCCTTTCGCTGACTGGTCATAGAAACCATGTTGTGCAGAAGGCGGCCATTTGGCCCATCCAATCTGCACTAACCGCAGAGCATCCTACCCCGAGCCTATCCCCGAAACCCTATGTTTTTACCCCACTAATCCCCATAACCCACACATCCTTGGACCCTCCGGGGCAATTTAGCATGGCCAATCCACCTGACCATAATCTTTGAACTGTGGGAGGAAACTGGAGAACCCGGAGGGAACCCACACAGACACGGGGAGAATGTGCAGACTCCACACAAACTGTGACCCAAGATCAGAATTGAACCCGGGTCCCTGGAGCTGTGAGGTAGCAGTGCTAACCATTGTGCCATCATCACTAAGCCCTGAAATCCCCTCCTACACCTCTCAGTCTCTCTCTTCTTTAAGAAGCTCCTTTAAAGCTTCCTCTTTGACCAAGCCTCGGGTCATCTGTCCTAATATCTCTTATGTGGCTGGGTGTCAGAGTGGTTTCAGTGAAGCGCCTGCCCCAGGGTGCCGTTACATAAATACAAGTTATTGCTTTTGCTTCCATTTTATTCCCTGTAAAGATCTCTGCCTCGTCTTGTCCTGTGGGAGGTAATGCAGCCACTCGGTTCCGCACAGCCGCTGTCTTTCTCGCACACAGAATCTGATCCATTTGCAAAAGAAAATGGCTTTTACTGACATGAAATCCTTCTGATCTGGTTTTTGACCCTGGACTTTGATTAAACATTGCATCCCTCTCCCACACTGTACGTCCGGCTGGAGTGAGAGCGGCCAACAACAAATTGTATTGATATCACATATTTAACACAGTGAAATGTCCCAAGCTGCTTCACTGAAAGATTGCCTGACAAAACCTGACGCTGATCGCCCCAGGGATTAGGAAAGTGATCAAAAGCTTGGTCAGAGAGGGAGGTTCTAATTGGAGTACCTTCAAGGAAGGGAGAGATTTCAGGAGACAGGTTCCAGCAGCAAAAGGCACAGCCACTGATGGTGGGGAGATTAAAATCAGGAATGTTCAGGAGGCCAGAGCCTGAGGTGGCCAGATGCCTCAGACGGGTATAGCACTGGGGATGCGGGGGGAGTAGGTGAGGCCACAGAGGGATTGCACTATTTTAGGAGCCCCCCCCCCCCCCCACAGCCACTCCCCCTTCCCCCTGTTGACCCTGGAGCCCCCCCCCCCCCCCCCCCCCCCACAGCCACTCCCCCTTCCCCCTGTTGACCCTGGACATTTTTAATTTGGGACCCTGGGAATGGAGATACAGAAATGAGGCACCAGTCAACTGGGACACTCTGATTAAACCACTGGCCACACGGGCGAGGCAGCTGATGACAGATGTTTCCTTTGGAACTGAACCTCAGGACTCATTGCTACTTTGAACGAAGGGGGAACACTGGGAGTGTTTAAACTGTACCTTACCGTTATTGTGCCACAGCTGAGTGCCTTGTCCGGGATGATGCTTTTCAAAGGAGATCCATAGTGTCAGATTCTGCCTCTCTGTAACCACTGGGGGAGAGGAGACTGTGAACTGGAACGAGTCCTGAGATTTCCAAAAAGGCTCCTTAGGCCGATTGTGTTGGTAGAAAATGCTCCCAGCTTCCAGCTGTTGGTGAAGAGGAGAGAATGTCTATGAATGCTGCTCACCGATATTGTCCCAAGAGATACTATCCCCACAATATCGCAGTGAATAAATACAAACCATGTACATCTTGTCAATGCTGGTGTTTATGCTCCAACCTCTTCCCAATCCTCTTCATCTTAACCTTATTAACAAGACCCTTTCTCCCACATCTGTTCATCAAACTTCTCCTTAAATGCTACTTATCTCAACCACTCCATGTGGCGGCGTCCCCTCGAGCGACCCCAACCCGAAGCTTTGACCTTGGAAATGTTCAGCAAACCCTGGGTCAATGATATAGCATGGGCCCCGGAGCCTGGTTACCATCACTAACCCGGACCCCAGAGCCTAGTTACTATCACTAACCCAGGCCCTGGATCCTGGTTACTATCACTAACCCGGACCCCAGAGCCTAGTTACTATCACTAACCCAGGCCCTGGATCCTGGTTACTATCACTAAC
This sequence comes from Mustelus asterias, assembly GCF_964213995.1. Classification (NCBI taxonomy): domain Eukaryota; kingdom Metazoa; phylum Chordata; class Chondrichthyes; order Carcharhiniformes; family Triakidae; genus Mustelus; species Mustelus asterias. Next base: position 1,943,772 of record NC_135829.1, on the reverse strand, counting down.
CCGGACCCCAGAGCCTAGTTACTATCACTAACCCAGCCCTGAAGCCTGGTTACTATCACTAACCCAGGCCCCGGAGCTTGGTTACTATCACTAACCCGGACCCCAGAGCCTAGTTACTATCACTAACCCAGGCCCTGGATCCTGGTTACTATCACTAACCCAGCCCTGAAGCCTGGTTACTATCACTAACCCAGGCCCTGGATCCTGGTTACTATCACTAACCCAGCCCTGAAGCCTGGTTACTATCACTAACCCAGGCCCTGGATCCTGGTTACTATCACTAACCCAGGCCCTGAAGCCTGGTTACTATCACTAACCCAGGCCCTGGAGCCTGGTCACTATCACTAACCCAGGCCTCAGAGCTTGGTCACTATCACTAACCCAGGCCTCAGAGCCTGGTTACCATCAGTAACCCAGGCCCTGGAGCCTGGTCACTATCACTAATGTGGAGATGCCGGCGTTGGACTGGGGTAAACACAGTAAGAGTTTTAACAACACCAGGTTAAAGTCCAGCAGGTTTATTTGGTAGCAAATACCATTAGCTTTCGGAGTGCTGCTCCTTCGTCAGATGGAGTGGAAATGTGCTCTCAAACAGGGCACAGAGACACAAAATCAAGTTACTGAATACTGATTAGAATGCGAATCTTTACAACTATCTGGTAGCCAAGTTCCACACACATGAGGACGGCCTAAACTGGGATCTTGGGTTCATGTCACACTATCGGTAACCCCCACAGCTTGCCTCCTAGACTTGCAGAATCTCACTGGCTGTCCTGTCTGGAGACAATACACATTTCTTTATCCTGTGCCTAATGCTCCCTCCACTCACATTGTCTGTATCTTTAAGACCTGATTAGTTGTAAAGATTCGCATTCTAATCAGTATTCTGTAACTTGATTTTGTCTCTGTGCCCTGTTTGAGAGCAGATATCCACTCCACCTGACGAAGGAGCAGCGCTCCGAAAGCTAATGGCATTTGCTACCAAATAAACCTGTTGGACTTTAACCTGGTGTTGTTAAAACTCTGTGTTTACCCCAGTCCAACGCCGGCATCTCCACATCATGACTACTATCACTAGCCCAGGCCCCGGAGCCTGGTTACTATCACTAACCCAGGCCCTGGATCCTGGTTACTATCACTAACCCAGGCCCCAGAGCCTGGTTCTATCACTAATGAGTTCCTGAGTTTGTGGTGAGCTGAGAAACAAGCTTGGCTCTGATCCTCCCCACTCACTGCCACAGTTCATCCCAGCAACATGATGAGTTGAAATGAAGTTGAGGATTGGTGGCATATCTTTATGTATTTATGCAGTTTCAGACAGAACTCTGAGAAAAAATGGCAGGAAATGAAAGGAAAATAAAGCACAACACATACACCTCCTATCATGGCCACCATTTCTATCCCATTTAATCACATCAAAGGACTGTAAGTTTAGATATAGGAGCAATGACCTGATAGTCTGGGTTAGTGATAAGGTTTCTGTTGATTGGGCTCCACAGACGAGCAGGGACAGATAATGTACGGCACACACATGGCCGAGTATCAACTCCTGTGTGCTCACAGGACACACAAGGGAACGGCTTCCCTCCCGACTGCAGAGATCCCCTGATCCATTGCTGTGAGTTAGGTTGTAGATCAGTGAGGTGCGGCACAGCGGTTACCACTGCTGCTTCACAGCACCAGGGACCCAGGTACGATTCCTGGCTTGGGTCACTGTCTGTGCGGAGTCTGTACATTCTCCCCGTGTCTGCGTGGGTTTCCTCCGGGTGCTCCGGTTTCCTCCCACAGCCTGAAAGACGTGCTGGTTAGGGTGCATTGGCCATGCTAAATTCTCCCTCAGTGTACCCGAACAGGCACCGGAGTGTGGCGACAAGGGGGTTTTCACAGTAACTTCATTGCAGTGTGAACTTTAGAGGCTCTTGGAGAGGTGGCCATTTACACCATCTCTCCGGGGGTTTCCACATAACCCTCCCATCTGCAATTCCCTAGGCTGACGGAAGTGGGAGCACAAAACGACTCAGTTGATGGAATTCACCTGCAGCTGAATCTCAGTGGAAAAGGCAGTTCAGTGAAACGTCTGATCTCCTGTAAGTGACCTTGTACCTGGTGTAGTCTATTCAAACATCTCCAGGACCTGAAGCGTTCAGGGAGCTGTGAAATAGTTCAGTGAATTTATTAAGCCAGCTCAGTGTGAAGGAGATTGGCAGCAATCTGACAGATAAGGTAATGGTGCCCATTCATTTGGGGCTGGTTTGAGATGTGTCGATGCAGTCTATGATCTGGCATTGTTTCCAGTGTGGATATTAATTATTTTCTTCCGGCTTGGAATATGTGCTCTGCGATTTCAGGGAGTCGTTTATCTCCCCTGACACTAACAGGTACCACGAGTTGGAAAGTCATGCTTCAGCAGCAACCCATTAAAACCAAAGAGCCAATGTTCAGATTACATTATAGTCTTTTTCCTGGGTAATTTATGTGATATCCTTTCTGTGTTTTCATTTTCTGCTGAAGGTATTGGCAGATCCTTCACTACTTTGCCCAAGTGGTCATTCCTCATGTGTGAGTGTTTGAATCATACAGCACAAAAGGAAGCCATTCGGCCCATTGTACCTGTGCTGGTTCTTTGAACAGGTTTTCTAATTAGTCCCATTTACCTGTTATTTCCCGTTGCCCGATACATTTTTTTTCCTCTCAGGTATTTAAAATTTTGTTTAAGTTTTAAGTTTATTTATTAGTGTCGCAAGTAAGGCTTACATTAACACCGCAATGAAGTTACTGTGAAAATCCCCTAGTCGCCACACTCCGGTGCCTGTTCGGGTTACACGGAGGGAGAATTTAGCACGGCCAATGCACCCTAACCAGCACGTCTTTCAGACAGTGGGAGGAAACCGGAGCACCCGGAGGAAACCCACGCAGACACGGGGAGAACGTGCAGACTCCACACAGACAGTGACCCGAGCCGGGAATCAAACCCAGGTCCCTGGCGCTGTGCGGCAGCAGTGCTAACCCACTGTGCCACCGTGCCGCCCCTAACCAGTCTCTGATGTGGCATCTTGGCAAATGCCTTTTCAAAGTCCATATACACAACTGTGTTATCTTCATCAAACCTTTCTGTTACTTCTATGGACTCAAACAAGTTAGTCAAATATGATAAAAGCAAAACACTGCGGATGCTTCTGAAATCAAAACAGAAAATGCTGGAAAAACTCAGCAGGTCTGGCAGCATCTGTGGAGAGAGAAACAGAGTTAACATTTTGAGTCCAATATGACTCTTATTCAGTAAGAAGTCTCACAACACCAGGTTAAAGTCCAACAGGTTTATTTGGAATCATGAGCTTTCGGAGCACTGCTTCTTCATCAGGTAGGGGGTGGGGGGGTAGGGCCTGCGTGGGATTGTGGTCGGTGCAGACTCGATGGGCCGAATGGCCTCCTTCTGCACTGTAGGGTTTCTATGATTCTAGGTAAGTGACCTCTCACCTGATGAAGGAGCAGTGCTCCGAAAGCTTGTGATTCCAAATAAACTTGTTGGACTAAAAAATAATCAGTCCTTCCTTGGGCCGTACCCTATCTGGGTACCAAGTTTCATTGAAACTCATCCATTTTTTTTCTGAGATATTTTGTTTACAGATTAACTGAGGTTAAAACATTACCTCCCATCTACCTTCAGTGCTGGAGTAATTACTGAAGTCTTGGAAGTGTTATTAAACTATATTCTCATTGGGGGAGGGTAGGGTGGAATACACCGAGGTCCACAGGTATACATTCCAGAATTCTAATGGACGTTTCAGTGATTGTAAAGCTTGCTCACAGTCTCTACATAACTGCACTCACATAAGAATCTGTTCAGCAAGACCCTGCAGTGAAATAAAGAGAAATAATGACTGAACTCACATCTCTGTCAGTGAAGGTGGAAACTCTCCCGGTCACATTGCCTCCTTGGACCCGCATTAGTTCCCCATTTTCTGGGGCAGTCACTACCGTGAATATGATTGGTCGATTGCTTGCTTTGCTATCATCACTGGTTCTCGCTTTCAGATGTCGGCTTGTGATTGGCTTGCGTGTTCCTGGAGGACATGAGAAGAAGATTTTATTTTCTTTGTTTGATTTGGACTCTCCCAAACTCTCATCGATAAAACTGTGACATCTCTTCCTCTACTCTCCCACTTAGAGCAAACACTAACTCCTTTCCTGTGGTAACCCCACGGGGGAATCACTGATTGATCTCCCTGTAGGACGCGTTGAATACGAGCTCCCTGGGGACTGGTAATTAACTAACCAGGTGGAGCTCGTATACCAAACCCTGCATAAAGCAGGACCCTGAGCGGGCCCATTATTGTATTGTCCCAGTTGGGACCAGTTGTGTTCACCACAGGCTTGTGGCTTTTGTTCTACGTTATTTTGTGCAAGGCTCATAGAACATAGAACAGTACAGCACAGTACAGGCCCTTCGGCCCTCGATGTTGTGCCGAGCTTTGTCCGAAACCAAGATCAAGCTATCCCACCCCCTATCATTCTGGTGTGCTCCATGTGCCTATCCAATAACCGTTTGAAAGTTCCTAAAGTGTCCGACTCCACTATCACAGCAGGCAGTCCATTCCACACCCCAACCACTCTCTGAGTAAAGAACCTACCTCGGACATCACTCCTATATCTCCCACCTGAACCTTATAGTTATGCCCCCTAGTAACAGCTACATCCACCCGAGGAAATAGTCTCTGAACGTCCACTCTATCTATCCCCCTCATCATCTTATAAACCTCTATTAAGTCGCCTCTCATCCTCCTCCGCTCTAAAGAGAAAAACCCTAGCTCCCTCAACCTTTCCTCATAAGACCTACCCTCCAAACCAGACAGCATCCTGGTAAATCTCCTTTGCACTCTTTCCAATGCTTCCACGTCCTTCTTATAGTGAGGTGACCAGAACTGCACCCAATATTCCAAATGTGGTCTCACCAAGGTCCTGTACAGTTGCAGCATAACCCCACAGCTCTTAAACTCAAACCCCCTGTTAATAAATGCTAACACACTATAGGCCTTCTTCATGGCTCTATCCATTTGAGTGGCAACCTTCAGAGATCTGTGGATATGAACCCCAAGATCTCTGTTCCTCCACATTCCTCAGAACCCTGCCGGTGACCCTGTAATCCACATTTAAATTTGTCCTCCCAAAATGAATCACCTCGCACTTATCAGGGTTAAACTCCATCTGCCATTTTTCGGCCCAGCTCTGCATCCTATCAATGTCACTTTGCAGCCTACAACAGCCCTCCACCTCATCCACTACTCCACCAATCTTGGTGTCATCAGCAAATTTACTGACCCACCCTTCAGCCCCCTCCTCCAAGTCATTGATAAAAATCACAAATAGCAGAGGATCCAGCACTGATCCTTGTGGTACACCGCTGGTAATTGGTTTCCAGTCTGAAAATTTTCCATCGACCACCACCCTCTGTCTTCTATGAGATAGCCAGTTACTTATCCAATCGGCCAAATTTCCCTCTATCCCACACCTCCTTACTTTCTTCATGAGCCGACCACGGGGGACCTTATCAAACGCCTTACTAAAATCCATGTATCTGGCATCAACTGCTCTGCCTTCATCTACACACTTAGTTACCTCCTCAAAAAATTCAAGCAAATTTGTGATTGAAATGATTATACTTCCAAACACGTGGAGATACGTATCCTGAGTGCTGCTATTCTTGAGGAGACCATGTTGAAGGACTCAGTCCAGATTCCTAATGCTGGACTAGGTGAAACATTCCTGGTGTCAGCTAGTCACACACAACAGGGAAATCCCAGTTTCGTTCCCGCTTGGTTCTGAGCTAGCTGTCCTCAGCTATGGTGGCAGCGAGGGATGTCTGAATGTTCTCAGTGCCTAACCTACCCCACACCAGTTACTGCGACCCACGCCCTTACCCGGATAAATAACGAGAGTCTCCTCTGTTTCAATCAGGATCTTCAAGCGTCTGGCGCTTACTGTAAATAGCTGAGTGGATGCACGATTCACTCCATCAGACACCTCAAAGCTGAACCCTCCAGACAATGATCCTGCAGACACCAGCAGAAAAGCAGATTATAGATTAAAACACACTTAATATTACACATATCTGATGTCTATGAAAAGATATCCACCTTTTGATGTACAGTAGAATCCATTCAGCATTTTTTATGTTATTAATCACTATTGAGGGGAGATGGTGGCATGGTGATTAATGTCACTGGACGAGTCCTCCAGGGGCCCAGGCCGATGCCCAGGGAACTTGGATTCGAATCCCACCATAGCAGCTAGCCAAATTTAAATTCAATTAATAAAATTAGGAATTGAAAGCTAGTCTCAGTAATGATGCCCATGAAACTATCATTGATTGTCATGTAAACCCATCTGGTTCACTAATGTTCTTTAGGGAAGGAAATCTGCCGTACTTACCTGGTCTGGCCGACATGTGACTCCAGAGCCACATGTGATCGATTCTTAACTGCCCTCAGAAATAGCCTAGCAAGTCACTCAATGTATAAAACTGCTACAGAGAAAATGTACTGTAGGTGTACCTACCCCTCAGAGAAGGTTCGAGGGCTATTAGGGTTGAGCAACCAATACTGGCCTTGCCAGAGGTACTCACATCCCAAGGATAAATTTTTAAATATTTAATTGAGCGACCAGGGGTGAAAGGCCAAACCCCATGTGGAGGACAACACCAAGAGTGAAAGGATTGTTTGAGAAGCTGGCGGTTAGTTCACTGCAGTCTTGTATTTGGAAAACTTGAGGAGTGGAAGGTAAAGAAGGGAAGGAGTGAAGACCTGGGACAGAATGAGTTAGAGTTGGATGGTGGTGAGATAGGGCTGGATTTTAACACAGTCAGGAGTCAGGAGGAAGAGGGTCTAAAGCAAGTGATTCGAGACTTGGGGGAAAAACAGGAAGATATTTTTTAATTAGGGAGAGGAAGAGTTTGTAGCCCGCGCAGGATTATTACAGAGTCACTGCAGGATGTACTTGGTGCCAGCGCTGGATTTATCTACAAGACTGAGACAATGGATGGGATTTCCCAGCCGCGCCCCCCCCCACAAGACCGAAGATTCCCATCCGAGGTCAACGGACCTTTGCATGGTCCGCCGCTGATTCCCGTGGCAGGCGGGAGGGACGGGGAAATTCCGCCCAAAAACTTAACAACAGAAGTATTCTCACTGTACAAATATAATGTCACCCCCAGTATACATCATGAAAAATAAATATCCCTCATATTTTACCAGGGTGTTGCCTGGTATGGAGGGCATTAGCTATGAGGAGAGGTTGGAGAAACTTGGTTTGTTCTCACTGGAACGATGGACGTTGAGGGGAGACCTGATAGAAGTCTACAAGATTATAAGAGGCATGGACAGAGTGGATAGTCAGAGGCTTTTTTCCCAGGATGGAAGAGTCAATTAGTAGAGGGCACAGGTTTAAGGTGCGAGGGGCAAGGTTTAAAGGAGATGTACGAGACAAGACTTTTTACACAGAGGGTAGTGGGTGCCTGGAACTCGCTGCCGGGGAAGGTAGTGGAAGCGGATACGAGAGTGACTTTTAAGGGGCGTCTTGACAAACATATGAATAGAATGGGAATAGAGGGATATGGTCCCCGGAAGGGTAGAGGGTTTTAGTTCAGTCGGGCAGCATGGTCGGTGCAGGCTTGGAGGGCCGAAGGGCCTGTTCCTGTGCTGTAAGTTTCTTTGTTCTTTATTTAGAAACCCAATCAGCTCACTTTCCTCACGGTAACTGGTGATATCACTGACTGCACGCTACAACTTACTGCTTTCACTCTGACTTTTGCACAACTTTAGTCTGAAGGTGGACCAGCTCTGGGAATGTATTTATTGGTGAATTCACAATGACTCAATAATCTCAGAGAAGTCACGCTTGAGAAAACATCTCTCAGCTCATTCCAACCCCTCACTCTGCTGCCTAACTCCCTGTTCTTTATTATTTTCTCATGGAATGTCTATTTTTTGTCCATCCCTAATTGCCCTTGAACTGAGAGGCTGGTTAGGTCATTTTAGAGGGACAGTTAAAGGTCAACTACATTGGCTGTAGGCCAGACCGGGCAAGAATGGCAGATTTCCTTCCCTAAATGGGTTTTAACAACAATTGGTGACAGTTTCATGGTCACCATTACTGAGAATAACTTACAGTTCCAGCCTTTTATTCATTGAATTTCAATTCCACCAGTTGTCATGGTGGGGTTCGAACCCATGTCCCCAGAGCTGGTCCTCTGGATTACAAGTCCACTCTGCCACCGTCTCCAGCTCTCGCTCCTGAGTTTGCTTCAGCCTTTGTAAATGCTTTTTCCTCTGTCCATGAAGACCTTACTGTCCTTGACACTGTCAGTTTTTAAGGTGCTCACTCGGACTGTGCTAGCCAGACCTTACTGTCAGATCAGGTCAGGTGATAATAATCAAAACATATAATCAACCAGTTCGGTAATCAATGATGACTCCTGTCTCACCATGATGCACAAAGGTGATCTGTCCATTGTTGATCTGTGCCTGGCTAAACTCCAGAATGCTCTCATCCAGCGATGATTTCAGAGCCATATGGCCATTTGATGGAGGTTTGATCGAATAAACCAATTCTTCTGCAGGGGAATCTGGGTCCTCACTGCTCAGTAAATCCGGTGAAATCTCAGCATTGCTACCTTCCCACATCTAAGAATAAGAAAATATTGATCTATTATAAATGCTTAAAGTTGCAGGGCCCCTTATCTCACTCATTATCAATACTCCACTTTCAATTCTCATCCTTGTGTTCAAATCCTTCACTGTCATTGCCCCTCCCAATCTCAGCATTCTCCCCCAATTCCAAGATCCACACCTTCATCTAACTCAGACCTCTGGAATATTCCTGACTTTAATCACTCCACCATTGGCAGCTGTCCATTTGGCTGCCTCGGTTCAATACTCTGGGATTCCCTCCTGATCCTCTCCACCTCCCTTTTTTCCATTAAACTTACCCCTTCAGCCAAGCTTTTGGTCACCTGCCCGATATCTCCTCAATGTTTCAGTGCCGATTGTTTATGATGATGCTCCTAGTTACTGGTGCTATACAAATACAGTTCTTGTTGTTAGTTATGGTCATCAGATGGTGTGCAGAGTTTGCTCAATGTTTGGGTCGTCTGGACTCGAAACGTCAGCTCTTTTCTCTCCTTACAGATGCTGCCAGACCTGCTGAGATTTTCCAGCATTTTCTCTTTTGGTTTCAGATTCCAGCATCCGCAGTATTTGCTTTTATAAAACCGTACGGTGCAGAGGAACATCCAGAATGATGGGGTTCACCAAACTGACTCTCCCTCCAGCATCCACCGAGCTCACTCCTCTAAAACCCCTGACCCTTCCTGAGACAGATCCTGTGTCCATTAGGAGCCCCACACCCTCGACTGTATTCCAGTTAATTCCCAGCATTTTAAAATGGAGGAGAGAGTGTGAGCCACAGGAATATTTCTGACTGGAAAGGAAACTTGGTTTTGAGAAAGAAGCTCGTTGCTGGAAAGAGGAACGTGATTGATCGGAGTTAATCATTAACCAATCTATAACACGCTGTGAGTGGACAAGAGCCAATAACAACTTAACTCTTGGATATTTCAAATTATGGTGAATCCTAACGTTTTATTTTCCTTCTCAGGGTGTGGGTGACACTGGCAGTGCCAACATTGACTGTCCATCCTTCATGGCCCACAATAAAGTGGCGGTGAACTGTGTTCCTGAACCACTGCAGTCCATGTGGTGCAGGTACTCCCACAGAGCTGTTCGGAAGGAATTTGACCATGACATAGTTCCAAGTCAGGATAGTGAGTGATCTGGAGGGCACGTTGCAGGTGGTGGTGTTCCCATGTGTCTGCTGCCCTTGTCCTAGATGGCAGAGGTTGTGGGATTGGAAGCTGCTGTCTAAGCAGCTTTGGTTAGTAGCTTCAGTTCATCTTGTAGATGGTACACACGGCTGCCACTGTACATGAGTGAGGGGGGAAATTAATGTTGAAGGTGTTAAATGTGGTGCCAGTCAAGCGGGGCTGCTTTGTCCTGGATGGTGTTGAGCCTCTTGAGTGTTGTTGGAGCTGCACCAATCCAGGCAAGTGGGGAGTATCCATCACACTCCTGACTTGTGTCTTACATAGAAACATAGAAGATAGGAGCACGAGGAGGCTATTTGACCCTTCGAGCCTGCTCCGCCATTCATCTCGATCATGGCTGATCGTCTTGTAGATAGTGGACAGGCTTTGGAGAGTCAGGAGGTGATTTGCCCACCAGAGAATTGCGAGCCTCTGCTAATTGATTAGCATTCTAGAAGACTTCTTCATTGTTTGATGTACTAATGTAGAGTGGAGATCTTGTGGCACAGTGGGTAGCATTCCTGCCTCTGAACCAGAAGCTCCGGGTTTGAGCCCCACCCTCGGATTTGACGGCCAAGGAAGGTGCGTTCATAACGCGGCCAAACAGGTGGAGTGTCAACCTGCAAAACCCTTCCAAACACACCAATGGCTGGCAGTAAGAGCGGGAAAGACTCCTGGTCAGCCATGTTTGATGTGGAGTGGAGCCCCTCAAGCTAGAAGCCCCCTGGCAACAGACTGGCGACTTGTTCCTGGAACTACTCACCATGGGATCAGACAAAAGTCTGCCTTAGTGTGCCACAAGGTGTGGGAAGAGAACTGGACCAATGTAGGACTATCATCTGGCAATATACTGACCAGAATGACTGAGGATTGTATGAATACTTGTGTAGAAAGTTACCTATTAGAAGAATAATGCCCAGTTTAGAATCAATATTATTTGAGAACAGACTGGGGTTGGATCATTAATGGATATTAACTGACAAGATGTCACATTACAACATTAATTGGAGTTTAACTCCCAGGGGGACGGGGACGGGGGACGGGGGGTGATATTAATAGAGACAGGAGTCTAAAGGAACTATTAGCAAAGAGCAGATTAAGAGGAGAATAGAATATCTTTAAAGAATACACAATACACAGCGAATACCTCTCCAGCTAACATGAGTTTTACTGTCCAGATTTCTCAATCCAGTAAAATACATTGAGGCACAGATTCTTAATAGATTTACATCCAACATTTAGGTTCATAAATTCTCACTCTCATTACCGAATGGCCCGTGATAAAGCACCACCATCGTTCCTTGCAGACTGATAGATTATATCCCCCATATCACCAGTCATCACTGTATAGTCGTGATTGTGTGTGGCTGTCACCTGCAATCTCCACAGCGAGATTGTTACCTCTCCACCAAGAATTAACAAAGAGCCTCTTAGAGACAAAGATATGCTGAAAACCCTCGGCGGGTTTGACAGCAGGGGAGCACGGAAATCCACATTTCAGATATGAACCCTTTGTCAGAGCTGCGAAATATTACAGGCAGACAGGGTGTCAGTAACAGGACAGGATTCGGGTAAAGAGGAAAATACCCCAGTGACGACACACACGCACAGACACACATACAGATGCACATGCACACATATATATATATACACAAACACACACACACATACATGCATGCACACACACACACATACATATACATGCACAAACACGCACACATATAAATGCACACGCATACACATGCTCACACATTATACACGCATACACATGCACACACATACACACATGATACACGCTCACATGTACACAGAGTAAACAGAGGGTGGGTAAATGGTAGAAATGATGTTGAGAGCAAACGAAAAGGAGCTGAAATTAGAAAAATCAGCAAAAAAAGACAAATACATCAGAGACTTAGATAACACTAAATGGACATAGAACAGTACAGCACAGAACAGGCCCTTCGGCCCACGATGTTGTGCCGAGCTTTATCTGAAACCAAGATCAAGCTATCCCACTCCCTATCATCCTGGTGTGCTCCATGTGCCTATCCAATAACCGCTTAGGAGGATGGAGGATAGAGAGGTTAAAATAGAAGCACAGTGAATTGACGTTTTAATAACAACCACCTGCATTTATATAGAGACTTTGTGTAGAGAAGCAACCTCACAGGAGCAAGTAGAAAACAAAATTTGACACCGGGTTACTTAGAAATACGAGGAGAGATGGACAAACGCTGCGTTAAAGAGTAGCTTAAAGGAGGAAAGTGAGTGGAGCGAGAGAGGATGGATGGAATTCCAATAGCTCACGATCTAGAAGGGTAATCAATGGATTCAAACTGGTTGAATCAGGATACAGACTGAAAGTAAAGTAGACAATGCTGGAAGTACTCAGCAGCCCAGGACAGCATTTGAACAGAGTTAATGTTTCAGGCCGGTGACCTCTCGTTTGTTTAGATGTTGAGTTGAATATTTCCAGCATAATTTAGTAACAAAGTCACTGAACTGGCATTGAATATAGCTCAACACTGCCACCCAGTGCCCATCCCCAATAACACTGCCACCCAGTGTCCATCCCCAGTAACACTGCCACCCAGTGTCCATCCCCAGTAACACTGCCACCCAGTGTCCATCCCCAGTAACATTGCCACCCAGTGTCCATCCCCAGTAACACTGCCACCCAGTGTCCATCCCCAGTAACACTGCCACCCAGTGTCCATCCCCAGTAACATTGCCACCCAGTGTCCATCCCCAGTAACACTGCCACCCAGTGTCCATCCCCAGTAACACTGCCACCGTGTCCATCCCCAGTAACACTGCCGCCCAGTGCCCATCCCCAGTAACACTGCCACCCAGTGTCCATCCCCAGTAACACTGCCACCCAGTGTCCATCCCCAGTAACACTGCCATCCAGTGGCCCCAGTAACATTCCCTCCCAGTGTCCATTCCCAGTAACACTGCCATCCAGTGTCTATCCCCAGTAACACTGCCACCCAGTGTCCATCCCCAGTAACACTGCCACGCAGCGACCATTCCCTGTAACACTGCCACCCAGTGTCCATTCCCAGTAACACTGCCATCCAGTGTCCATCTCCAGTAACACTGTCACCCAGTGTCCATCCCCAGTAACACTGCCACCCAGTGTCCATTTCCAGTAACACTGCCACCCAGTGTCCATCCCCAATAAAACTGCCACCCAGTGTCCATTCCCAATAAAACTGCCACCCAGTGTCCATCCCCAGTAACACTGCCACCCAGTGTCCATCCCCAGTAACACTGCCACCCAGTGTCCATCCCCAGTAACATTGCCACCCAGTGTCCATCCCCAGTAACACTGCCACCCAGTGTCCATCCCCAGTAACACTGCCACCCAGTGTCCATCCCCAGTAACATTGCCACCCAGTGTCCATCCCCAGTAACACTGCCACCCAGTGTCCATCCCCAGTAACATTGCCACCCAGTGTCCATCCCCAGTAACACTGCCACCCAGTGTCCATCCCCAGTAACACTGCCACCCAGTGTCCATCCCCAGTAACATTGCCACCCAGTGTCCATCCCCAGTAACACTGCCACCCAGTGTCCATCCCCAGTAACACTGCCACCGTGTCCATCCCCAGTAACACTGCCGCCCAGTGTCCATCCCCAGTAACACTGCCACCCAGTGTCCATCCCCAGTAACACTGCCACCCAGTGTCCATCCCCAGTAACACTGCCATCCAGTGGCCCCAGTAACATTCCATCCCAGTGTCCATTCCCAGTAACACTGCCATCCAGTGTCTATCCCCAGTAACACTGCCACCCAGTGTCCATCCCCAGTAACACTGCCACGCAGCGACCATTCCCTGTAACACTGCCACCCAGTGTCCATTCCCAGTAACACTGCCATCCAGTGTCCATCTCCAGTAACACTGTCACCCAGTGTCCATCCCCAGTAACACTGCCACCCAGTGTCCATTTCCAGTAACACTGCCACCCAGTGTCCATCCCCAATAAAACTGCCACCCAGTGTCCATTCCCAATAAAACTGCCACCCAGTGTCCATCCCCAGTAACACTGCCACCCAGTGTCCATCCCCAATAAAACTGCCACCCAGTGTCCATTCCCAGTAACACTGCCACCCAGTGTCCATTCCCAGTAACACTGCCATCCAGTGTCCATCTCCAGTAACACTGTCACCCAGTGTCCATCCCCAGTAACACTGCCACCCAGTGTCCATTCCCAGTAACACTGCCATCCAGTGTCCATCTCCAGTAACACTGCCACCCAGTGTCCATCCCCGGTAACACTGCCACCCAGGGTCCACGCCTTGTAATGTTGGCATGGATTGTGTGTGCAAAGATTAAAATATCTCCTTCGCTTCAACTCCAACTGATTTTCAACCAAACCAAAGGAAAATTATCAACGTTCATTTAGATAGATTTTATCAATATGAAGTTAAAGCTTTTGAAATGGTCAATATTACAAGTTACTTTGATATCTTTTAAAGTTACACTATCCCTCTGCTAATACTTAATGGTTTTCCAACAATATAAATTATCCAAAGTCTGTATCTAGTAGCAGATTTGAAAAGTCTCTCTCTCCCTCCCTCCCGCCTAGTTTGGGTTGGGGGGGGGGTGGGGAATCAGTAGAGATAGTTTCCTTCCTTTCAGTGAACTTGTTTGGATGCTCAGGTTGTTAAGTTCTATCACCTCGTAACGTCTCTGTGGGGAGTGAATATAAAACACAATTACCTTCAGTTCAGAATTAATGGTAACAACAGGAGCCTCGTCATTCACAGGAATCACAGTGACAGTCACTGACATTGGCTCACTCTGTCTGCCAATCTCGGAAATATTGGCAATTAGAGTGAAACTGTCCATCAACGTTTCGCTGCTGTCATGAAAATAAAACACTGTTTCTTGTTTGACCTAGAAAGGTGCAGAAAAGGAATATTAGGAAGGAAGATCTCAGAAGCAGCAGAACAAATACTGAGCAATTGATTTAAACCAATTGAGCCCCATACATCATGACCCAGTTGCTGCGTTTCATTGACACTTTGGTCATTACTAAGCAGTCCATTGTCAGGAATGAGCAGGTATCTCGGGGAGAATGTTAGAACATTACCCAGTTCCTCAAGACAAGAAAGACACAAACTTCCGTATTAGTTTTAAGCACATCTAAAACACAACAGCCACCTGTAAACTTTACCAGGGCAGCACTCTGAGGACACGATGATTGTGCATTTGAGCCCTTGAATTGCCTGGAGGTTCCTCTGAATGGGTGGCGGGTGATGGGCTGCATAAAACATACCGAGGTGACAATGTCCAAAGCTCTGAGATTGCAAAAGGGGCAGTTAGACCAGAGAAGAAAGATCACCAAAAGGAAATACCCAGTCAACCTACCGCTTCCATAGTAAAAGAAGAAACACTGCCTTCAGGGAGTCCTTGGTGACCAATTCTGCCATATTTCGGGGCTTTGGTGATGTAGAATTTGAAATGTGAAGAGGTGCGATAATTGGAAACATTTAGGATATCTCCAGTGAGGAGTTTTGCATCTCCTTCTTTCACTGAGATGTTCTGTGTCACCAAGATAATGGCATCAGGAATGAGTTCCACCAGTACTCTGAGTCCAATTATCTTCTTGAATCCATTGGACACGTCGAGAATGAATGAATCCCCCTGGGGGCTGAATCTGGAATTCACATACTGAACTCTGCCTCCGTTTATATCCTCCTGGGAAAACGACTCGAGAGCTTCCTGTTGGCCGCTCTGCCTCTCAGACACCATGACCAGCTGACCATGCACAGGAGCTGCTTTCACAGAGTAGATCAAATCTGATGGAACACTATCGTTATGGAAGACCTGTTGGAGAAAACACAAAGAAACAACAAAATTCATTCTTTAAAATACAAACAATTGTTTTGTAACAATCTAACCAATCACAGAGCTAAATGGCCTGAACATGAACCAGGGGGCATTGTGAGTAACTTTTCTGACAATTCTTTCAAAGATGAGACTGTTGGAAAAAATTATAAGGGATAGGATTTATAGTTATTTGGAGAGTAATGAATTGATAGGTGATAGTCAGCATGGTTTTGTGGCAGGTAGGTCGTGCCTTACTAACCTTATTGAGTTTTTTGAGAAAGTGACCAAGGAGGTGGATGGGGGCAAGGCAGTGGACGTGGTATATATGGATTTTAGTAAGGCGTTTGATAAGGTTCACCATGGTAGGCTTCTGCAGAAAATGCAGATGTATGGGATTGGGGGTGATCTAGGAAATTGGATCAGGAATTGGCTAGCGGATAGGAAACAGAGGGTGGTGGTTGATAGTAAATATTCATCATGGAGTGCGGTTACAAGTGGTGTACCTCAGGGATCTGTTTTGGGGCCACTGCTGTTTGTAATATTTATTAATGATCTGGATGAGGGTATAGTTGGGTGGATTAGCAAATTTGCTGATGACACCAAAGTCGGTGGTGTGGTAGACAGTGAGGAAGGGTGTCGTAGTTTGCAGGAAGACTTAGACAGGTTGCAAAGTTGGGCCGAGAGGTGGCGGATGGAGTTTAATGCGGAGAAGTGTGAGGTAATTCACTTTGGTAGGAATAACAGATGTGTTGAGTATAGGGCTAACGGGAGGACTTTGAATAGTGTGGAGGAGCAGAGGGATCTAGGTGTATGTGTGCATAGATCCCTGAAAGTTGGGAATCAAGTAGATAAGGTTGTTAAGAAGGCATATGGTGTCTTGGCGTTTATTGGTAGGGGGATTGAATTTAGGAGTCGTAGCGTTATGTTGCAACTGTACACAACTCTGGTGCGGCCGCACTTGGAGTACTGTGTGCAGTTCTGGTCCCCACATTACAGGAAGGATGTGGAGGCTTTGGAGAGGGTGCAGAGGAGGTTTACCAGGATGTTGCCTGGTATGGAGGGGAGATCCTATGAGGAGAGGCTGAGGGATTTGGGATTGTTTTCGCTGGAAAGGCGGCGGCTAAGAGGGGATCTTATTGAAACATATAAGATGATTAGAGGTTTAGATAGGGTGGATAGTGATAGCCTTTTTCCTCTGATGGAGAAATCCAGCACGAGGGGGCATGGCTTTAAATTGAGGGGGGGTAGTTATAGAACCGATGTCAGGGGTAGGTTCTTTACCCAGAGGGTGGTGAGGGATTGGAATGCCCTGCCAGCATCAGTAGTAAATGCGCCTAGTTTGGGGGCGTTTAAGAGATCCGTAGATAGGTTCATGGACGAAAAGAAATTGGTTTAGGTTGGAGGGTCACAGTTTTTTTTTTAACTGGTCGGTGCAACATCGTGGGCCGAAGGGCCTGTTCTGCGCTGTAATGTTCTATGTTCTATGTTCTATGTTCTACTTTCTTTTGATTTGATTTGATTTATTATTGTCACATGTATTAGTATACAGTGAAAAGTATTGTTTCTTGCGCGCTATACAGACAAAGCATACCATTCATAGAGAAGGAAAGGAGAGAGTGCAGAATGTAGTGCTACAGTCATAGCTAGGGTGTAGAGAAAGATCAACTTAATATAGGGTAGGTCCATTCAAAATGGACCTGATGGCAGCAGGGAAGAAGCTGTTCTTGAGTCGGTTGGTACGTGACCTCAGACTTTTGTATCGTTTTCCCGACGGAAGAAGGTGGGAGAGAGAATGTCCGTAGTGCGTGGGGTCCTTAATTATGCTGGCTGCTTTGCTGAGTAAGGAGTCTAACAACACCAGGTTAAAGTCCAACAGGTTTATTTGGTAGCAAACGCCACTAGCTTTCGGAGTGCTGCTCCTTCATCAGACATGTTAGGTCTCAATAAACAATCTGGCAGGATATTATACGTGCAAGTAATTATGAAGACGTTCCATCATATTAATAGTTTCTGCAATACTGGTCCGTATTAGTGGAAGTAAACACCTTCAAACTGTTAACAATGACAATCAACTCAGACAGAACCATTAGGCTAGGAATATATCTGAGTGGGTGCTGGGCTGTGTAACACATACCAACGGGGACAATGTCCCCTGAACTCTGAAACGGCAATCAGATAGGAGAAGCAGGACTGACAAAAGGAAGGAGAAATGTTAAACAAATAAGTGGCTGGGGCAGAAATCACTGTTTCCTCCTGAGGTGTAGACGTCTTTGAATGGGAAAGCGGGGGGGGGGGGGGGGGGGGAGGTGTTGTCATAGCATTGGCTGATACATAGCTGCTCAGTTTCCAAAGGTTATGATGGATGGAGGGGTGCGACGGGGGGCAGTTGTCTGTTAGAAAGAATCTAACCTTCGCCCCTTTGTCATTCAGTGGCATTGACATTGCTGAATCCCCCACTGTCAACATCCTGGGGGATACCATTGACCAGAAACTTAACTAGACCCAGCCACAAAAACACAGTGGCTGCAAGAGCAGGTCAGAGGCTGGGAATACTGCGGCGAGTAACTCACCTCCTGACTCCCCAAAGCCCGTGGACCATCTACAAGGCACGAGTCAGGAGTGTGATGGAATACTTGCCTGGATGGCTGCAGCTCCAACTACACTCAAGAAGCTCAACACCATCCAGGATAAAGCAGCCACTTCATTGGCACCACATCTACAAAGGTTCACTCCCTTCACCAACGACGAACAGTGGCAGCAGTGTGTACCATCTACAAGATGCACTGCAGGAACTCACCAAGGCTCCTTAGGCAGCCCCTTCCAAACCCATGGATTACTACCATCTAGAAATTCAAGGGCAGCAAGCTCATGGGAACACTGTCCTAATAATGAAGGGAAAACATTGAATTACATCCAGAAATATTGGCCTTTAATTAAGATTTGAGTTTTTTTTTGACTGGTAAATATAATCGGCCGTTCCTTCACTGTCGCTGGGTCTAAATCCTGGAACTCTCCCTACCAGCACTGTGGGTGTACCTACACCTCATGGACTGCAGCAATTCAAACAGGTAGCTCACCACCACCTTCTCAAGGGCAATTAAGGATGGGCAATAAATGGTGGCCTAGCCAGCGATGCCCAAATCCGGGAATGAATACAAGTTTAGTCGCAAGACCGAAACCCATTGTTCCACCAAACATGACCATGGCAGGTTTAAAATGGAGACTGGGCATTTATAGCGCCTCCTGCAGGTCTAACTGGATAATTGCACAATGTGTTTCTGCCCAAAGGAATTTTCTATGAATGATGAAATGGAATGATGTGACACAACCAATATTTTAAAAGAATTATATATTAGATCTTCATAAATCACGGGCCGTCTCTGTAAGGCAGATAGTTCAGACACTGGGTGGCCTTCTGAATGTAAACACCAACGTACATTTATAAACCCTTTAGTTTAATAAAAATGTCCCAAAGCTCTTCTACATCAGAATAGGAGGAAGCTATTTAACCCTTCGAGTCTGTTCTGCCATTTAATGAGATCCTGGCTGATCTGTGACCTAATTCCTTATACCTGAATTTGCCTCATATCCCGAAGCACCTTCTGTTAACAAAAATCTGTCAGCCTCATATTTACAATGAACAATTGACCAAGCTTCAATTACCCTTTGAGTGTAAACGTATTTCCTAACTCCACCATGAAAGATTAGTCCTAGACTCCCCAGTCAGCTGAGATAGTTTCTCTCTGTCTACCTATCATTTAATTCCCCTTAATGTTTTGAAAACTTTGATCAAGTCACCCCTTAACCTCCTAAATTCCAGGGAATACAACGCTGTGTAATCTCTCCTGTGATTTATCCTTTGGAGTACTGGTAAATCTACATTGCACACCCTCTCCCCACACCCCCCAGGCCAACATTCCCGCCAAAGGTGTGCTTCCCAGAACTGAACACAGTAACTCCAGGTGTGGTCTAACCAGGACTTGTATTGTTGAAGCGTCATTTCTATCCCTTGTATTCAAGTTGTCACATATAAACCCTTTAGTTTAATAAAAATGTCCCAAAGCTCTTCTACATCAGAATAGGAGGAAGCTATTTAACCCTTCGAGTCTGTTCTGCCATTTAATGGTTAGCACTGCAGCCTCACAGCGCCAGGGACCCGGGTTCAATTCCAGCTGTGGGTGACTATTTGTATGGAGTTAGCATGTTGTCTGCGTGGGTTTCCTCCAGGTGGTCTGGTTTCCCCTCCCACAGTCCAAAGATGTGCAGGTTAGGTGGATTGGCCATGCTAAACTGCCCCTTAGTGTCCCAAGATGTGTAGGTTAGGGGGATTAGCAGAGTAAATACGTGGGGGTTACAGGGATGGAGCCTGGGTAAGATGCTCTGTCAGAGAATCGGTGCAGATTCAATGGGCCAAATGGCCTCCTCCTGCACTGTAGGGATTGTATAGATTCTACGATATGAAAGGCCAGTCTTCCATTACCCTTGTTGATTGTTGTTTGTGCGTGGCAATTACATTTTAATGGTCTGTGTACCTGGGCCCCTAAAGTCTCTTTAGAACTCCACTCCTTGTAACTTTTCACCATTCTGATCTATCCTTTTTTAGCTCAAAGTTAATAGCCTCCCGTTTGTCGAATTGCTGAGATTCGCCTTCAATAGGTCGACCATCCTTTGTGGATCCTTGGTGCATCTCAGCAAGTTTAATCCTGGGTTACAGCCAGCTACGTGAGAAATATACACCAGGAGTCATCGGCACAAAATAAAACTCTCACAATGGCCTCTGGCCAACAACATAGTTTTCTGGAAATCTCTTGTGTGTGTTACTTTAACAAGAGCTGTAGTAACGCCATGGCAAAATGGGAGAGAGCAGAAATCCATACAGTTGTCAAAACGTTCAAATGCTAATCTCTCACATCAGGATCGCATTATTTAAAATTCCCACATAAGAAAAATAGGAAAGTACAGGGGCAGAGAATACTCCTCCACTCATCTGCCTGATCCCAGAGTCTCAGCTGCCCACCCGCATTAACGCCCACCAAACCTTCTCTTAAAACATTCCACACAACCTGCCTTCGTCATGGCCCCAGTGAGACTATTCCACATGTTCAATCTTCTCAAATGCAAAGTGGTTGAGTATTAACTGTCTGCGCACCATCCTCCTTTTAAACGTCAGCCCCATGTTCCAATCCTGGAGTCTGTGACCATCGCAAACAGGTTAGTGAAATTCAAATCTTCCAGTCCTTTAAGAATCTTTATTCTTGAATAATTTCTCCTGGCTCCCTCCCCTGGCGTAAAATCATCACAGACTCTTCAGCCTGACAACATTGCTCAGATATCCTCAGCTGGATAGAATCAGAGAATCCCTGCAGTGCAGAAGACGCCATTCGGCCCATCAAGTCTGCACCAACTCCCTGACAGAGTATCTTACCCAGCCCCACTCCCCACCCAATCCCTGTAACCCCACAAATTTATCATGGCCAATCCCCCCCTAACCTGCACATCTTTGGAGTGTGGGAGGAAACCCACACAGACAGGGGGAGAACGTGCAAACTCCAGACAGACAGTCTCCCAAGGCTGGAATTGAACCCGGGTCCCTGGTGCTATGAGGCAGCATTGTTAACCACTGTGCCACTCTGGGTAAACAGAAACATTGGGATCATTGGATGAAAACAATCCAAGATCTATCAGTTCACCTACTACCAGCCTGGTACAATGATAATGGAGCTATTGACTAGAAACAACGATCAATCTCTACCAACGAGTCTACAACAGATCCAGACATGAGGCCAGGAAAAGCCCCAGTGGTGGAAATCTTTGAAAACAATTAGACCCCTAGTCACAGGTTCTTCCCAATCACAACACACATCACGTCTCAAATTACTCACATACTGGATCCCAAAATACTATTTTCTGAGGGAAATTAACTGCCTCCACCGTCTCTCGGGAGTCAACTTTTACAGATGCACTCTTTCTGGTTGTTATCACAGCTTGGTATGGGCTCCTGCTCTGCCCAAGACCGCAAGGAACTACAAAAGGCCATCATACAACCCATCCACTGACTCTGTCTACACTTCCCGCTGCCTCGGCAAAGCAGCCAGCATAATTAAGGACCCCACGCACCCCGGACATTCTCTCTTCCACATTCTTCCTTCAGGAAAAAGATACAAAAGTCTGAGCTCACGTACCAATCGACTCAAGAACAGCTTCTTCCCTGATGCTGTCAGACTTTTGAATGGACCTACCTTGCATTAAGTTGATCTTTCTCTACAACTATGACTGTAACACTACATTCTGCACTCTCTCGTTTTCTTCTCTATGAGCAGTATGTTTTGTCTGTATAACGCGCAGGACACAATACTTTTCACTGTGTGTTAATACATGTGACAATAATGAATCAAATCAAAGAACACTCGACATTATTCCAAGTGCAGTCACATCACTGATTTATAAAGTTGCAGATTTACTCTATAATTTCAGCTCAGTTTTGACCTGTTAGTACATCCCAACATCTGGTTTCTTTTACTCACTTCCACTAAGCATTGTTGCGGTAGTTTCGAACAGGATCACCCAGATAGCTTTCATTTTCCATGTACATTATTCATTTAAATCATCCTTCCTAAATTTTGTCCCTCTTGTGAGACACTATGTATTTCTCTACACTGAGTTTCACCTGCCACCTGTCTGCCCAATTCCCAATTAGATGTAGATTCTCCTGCTGTTTCCCCTGTCCAGCTTTGCAGTGCACTTTCATTAGCTTTGAACCGACAGGGAGACAGGGGGAGGTGTCAAACAATAGATTTACAAGTATGAGACTGGACGTTATAACAATCAGGACAAACTGAATAGACTGGCTTGCTTTTCACTGGACAATGGAAGACTGAGGGAGCGATCTATAGAATCCTACAGTGCAGAAAGAGGCCATCCGGCCCATTGAGTCTACACCAACTCTCCGAAAGATCCACCTATCCTACACATCTTTGGATGCTGAGAGGCAATTTATCACGGTCAATCAACCTAACTCGCACATCTTTGGAATGTGGGAGGAAACCGCAGCACCCGGAGGAATCCCACGCAGATACAGGAAGAACGTGTGGACTCCACACAGTCAGTCACCCAAGGCCAGAATCAAAGCGGTGTCGCTGGCGCTGTGAGGGAGCAGTGCTAACCACTGTGCCACCCAATAGAGATATTTAAAATCATGGAAGAGTTTGATAGGGTAGACATAGAAAATATGTTTCCATTTGTGGGAGAGACCAAATGAAGGGGCCATAAATATAATAAATCATAGAATCCCTACAGTGCAGAAGGAGGCCATTCGGCCCGTCAAGTCTGCACCGACCACAATCCCACCCAGGCCCTATCCCCATAGATTTACTCTAGCTTGTTCTCCCTGACACGAAGGGGCAATTTAGCATGGCCAATCCATCTAACCCGCACATCTTTGGAGTGTGGGAGGAAACCGGAGCACCCGGAGGAAACCCACGCAGACATGGGGAAAATGTGCAAACTCCACACAGACAGTGACCCAAGTTAGGAATCGAACCCGGGTCCCTGGTGCTGTGAGGCAGCTATGCTAACCACTGTGCCACCTGTCAAATCTACCAAAGAATTCAATAGACTTTACCCAGAGAGTGTTGTGAATGTGGAACTTACAACCAAATGGAAATAGTTGAGGTGAATATGATAGAATTGATATATTTAAGGGGAATCAAAAAAGCAGATGAGGGAAAAGGGATGTAAATGCGCTGGAGGCAATTCAGAGGAGGCTTACTCGATTGATGCCTGCAATGGGTGGGTTGTCTTCTGGGGAAAGGCTGGACAGGCTGGGCTTGTTTCCACTGGAGTTTAGAAGAGTGAAGGGGTGACTTCGTTAAAGTATATAAGATCCTGAACAGTCTCAACAAGGTGGATGTTAAAAGGCTGTTTCCTCTTGTGGGTGAATCCAGAACTAGAGGGCACTGTTTTAAAATTAGTGATCACCCTCGTAGGACAGAGATGAGAAGAATATTTTGTCTGTGGGGTTTGTGTGACTTTGGGACTCTCCGGCAGAAGGCAGAGGAGTCGGGGGTCACTGAATATTTTTTAAGGTAGATTTTTGTTAGGCCAGAGAATCAAAGGTTATCGAGGGTAGATGGGAATGTAGAACTCGAAACACAAACATATCTGCCACAATCTTTGTTGAGTTGCAGGGCAGACGCAAGGAGCCGAATGGCCTACTTCTGCTCCTGTTTGGTATGTTTTGTAATCGAACCAGATGCTGATTGGGTTAGATGAAGTAGGGTTGGTGGAGGCTCATGCAAAGCATCAACTAGTATGAACCAGCTGGAACGAATGGCCTCTTTCTGTGCTGTAAATCTGATGCACCGACAACAGCTTTGACCCCTGATGTCGGAAAGCTTTGTATATAAAATATTTTATCTAACTGCAAGTTGCTGTGCTGTTAGCTGAATTGTGCTCAGTGTGGCTATCACTGAGCCTTGGGTCGTCTAATTATCAGAGATAAAAAAAACCATAAATAAAAAGTTTAAAAAACAGGAAAACATTTTCTTAACAGTGAAATTAGATGGAAATATTACACAACCGGGAACTTTCTGCTCAATCTGTGGAATGAACACTTTACGCTAACCATAAATAAAAGATGGTAGGCAGGAGTTAAATTAGAGTAAGGTCATACTTGAGAGAACATTTTCCAAGTATTAAATTTCCCTTTCCAAACTTATCCAGCTGGGTTTAAACCCAACGACACAAGCGCTGGGCTATGAAACAGCTTTGAACAGCTGACATGCAGCATTTATGCTGCTTTCTCACAGACAACTGTCAGCTAGATATTTAAATTCGAGGCAATAGATTAATTAAATTAATTCCAGAATCTGCAGTGAGCAAGAAGACAGATATACAACCGTTTCACCTCATTAATGTGGACTGAACATAAAGAAGAAGGTCAAATCCAAATCTTCCAGCAAAAATAATGGGGGGGCACATTTTTGCAGTGGTGGGGAATGGCCAAGCAAGTGGTATCAATTATCTCGAGGCAGAATCAGATCTCTCTGAAAGAACTTCGGAAGCAATCAAACCCATTTCCTCAACTCAAGAACTATTAAAACAGCCAGACTGTCAAAGCAGTAGAGTGAGAGAGAGCAAAAGCTGTCACATCACCACCAGGTGGTAGTGTGAGGCAGTGCTGATTGTTATTACCCAGGATATCTATAGATCCTACATGTGATAATCAAGCACTTTGCTGCCTATCGCTAAATCCTAAGGCTCAGCCATCTCAGAATGACGGGAAGTGGAAAAAACCCCATCGGATTAAAGCCCAGGGATCGCTGGCTCTGAGTCCAATGCTTAACTGACTTATCAATAGCTTAGAAACCGAACAAAATATTAGGAGTTGCCTGCATTGCTGAAAGTCAAAAGCAGAGTTAATAGCCTCGTGTGCGTTGCACATAATGAAAATGTCAACTAAATGTAATAACAAAATATACAAATGGTCAAAAAATGAACTGAACAAGGATTGAATCAAAGCTTCATATCGAGCAGTTCCTCAGATCATTCCAGATTATTCCACTTTCATTTATGTTTCAGGAAACGGTTTGTTTTACTTGGGAAAGGGAAGTCTCCAAGGTCACAATATCGAAAAGTTTTTTAGGATTATGAAGGGAATTCATACTTTGTTCCAAGCAAATTGTTCCTGGTGGCAAAAGGTTCAAATCCCAAGAAACATGAATTGAAAATGAGGCAGCAGGGGCAGGGGAGGAAAGTTAAGGGAACGACTTCACTCAAAGGAATGTGATCGAGAATCTGGTGAACTGGTGCGGCAACAATAATCTCTCCCTCAATGTCAACAAAATGAAGGAGATTGTCAGCGACTTCAGGAAGCGTAAAGGAGAACATGCCCCTGTCTACATCAACGGGGACGAAGTAGAAAGGGTCGAGAGCTTCATGTTTTTAGGTGTCCAGATCACCAACAACCTGTCCTGGTCCCCTCATGCTGACATTATAGTTAAGAAAGCCCACCAACGCCTCTACTTTCTCAGGAGACTAAGGAAATTTGGCATGTCAGCTACGACTCTCACCAACTTTTACAGATGCACCATAGAAAGCATTCTTTCTGGTTGTATCACAGCTTGGTATGGGCTCCTGCTCTGCCCAAGACCACAAGGAACTACAAAAAGTCATGAATGTAGCCAAATCCATCACGCAAACCAGCCTCCCATCCATTGACTCTGTCTACACTTCCTGCTGCCTCGGCAAAGCAGCCAGCATAATTAAGGACTCCACGCACCCTGGACATGCTCTCTTCCACCTTCTTCCGTCGGGGAAAAAGATAAAAAAGTCTGAGGTCACGTAACAACCTACTCAAGAACAGCTTCTTCCCTGCTGCCGTCAGAATTTTAAATGGACCGACCTTGCATTAAGTTGATCTTTCTCTGCACCCTAGCTATGACTGTAACACTACATTCTGCACTCTCTTGTTTCCTTCTCTATGAATAGCATGCTTTGTCTGTATAGCAAGCAAGAAACAATACTTTTCATTGTATACTCATAATAATTCAATCAAATCAAATCAGATCAGGGTTATAGAGTTGTGGGAAGAGTATTAATTAATCTGAAGATTTATTTATCGCAGGGTTTAATAGCTGCTTAACAGTCAGATAACGAGCACCCTGATAACTCAGTTGGGAATCTCAGATTACAGCAAAACCAT
Source organism: Mustelus asterias (assembly GCF_964213995.1). Classification (NCBI taxonomy): domain Eukaryota; kingdom Metazoa; phylum Chordata; class Chondrichthyes; order Carcharhiniformes; family Triakidae; genus Mustelus; species Mustelus asterias. Next base: position 1,917,374 of record NC_135829.1, on the reverse strand, counting down.
GTGGACCAATGTCTCAAAGTCGAATGCCGGGTCTGTGCGACATCAGCTGATCTCAACTAGGGCAGATCATGGGTGCCACAATTGTCCTCGTGTCCCTAGAAATAAGAAGGGGACAAACAGACCAGGATTCCCCAGTCAGGTCACCATCACAATCCCTGCTGGAAAGTACTGATCCTCCATGAGGTTTGGTATAGTTCAGCTTGGTATGGTGCTTCCGATAGCTGAAGAGTTGCTGACACTCATTGTCAAAGTGCTCACATAAGGAATGGGTACTTGGAGTCTGCACATTCTCCCCGTGTCTGTGTGGGTTTCCTTCGGGTGCTCCGATTTCCTCCCACAGTCCAAAGCTGTGCAGGTTAGGTGGGTTGGCCATGTTAAATTGCCCCTTAGTTTCCAAGCTGGGATAAAGTGGGAGGGGTTGTGGGGAAAGGGGAGGGGTGAGGCCTGGATAAGATGCTTTCTCGGAGAGTCAGTGCTAACTTGACAGGTCGAATGGCCTCATTCGGCACCGTCTGGAACCTATTCAATGGATGATGGCTGAAAGCAATTCATAGGAACATAGGAGCAGGAGTAGGCCATTTGGCCCCTCCAGCCTGCTGCACCATTTTACTAGATCATGGTTGATCTTCTAATGCAAAACCATCTATTGCACTATCCCCTCATCCCTTCATGTCATTGGTATCTGGCAATCTATCAACCTCAAATTAGAGCAGACAAAATGGCCGGAATTTTACCGGCACACTCACCCTGATTCCAGAGGTGGGTGAGGCTCGGAGAACGGCATTATCCGTTGGCCTGGGGCGGGATCATACGAACCTCCGGTAAAATTCTGCCCAAAGACTGAGTTTCCACAGCCCTCTGGGGTAGAGAATTCCAAAGAGTCACTACCCTACTTTCTCAGAAGACTAAGGAAATTTGACATGTCAGCTACGGCTCTCACCAACTTTTACAGATGCCCCATAGAAAGCATTCTTTCTGGTTGTATCACAGCTTGGTCTGGCTCCTGCTCTGCCCAAGACTGCAAGGAACTACAAAAGGTCGTGAATGTAGCCCAATCCATCACACAAACCAGCCTCCCATCCATTGACTCTGTCTACACTTCCTGCTGCCCCGGCAAAGCAGCCAGCATAATTAAGGACCCCACGCATCCCGGACATTCTCTCTTCCACCTTCTTCCATCGGGAAAAAGATACAACAGTCTGAGGTCACGCACCAACCGACTCAAGAACAGCTTCTTCCCTGCTGCTGTCAGACTTTTGAATGGACCTACCTCGCATTAAGTTGATCTTTCTCTACACCCTAGCTATGACTGTAACACTACATTCTGCACTCTCTCCTTTCCTTCTCTATGAACGGTATGTTTTGTCTGTGCAGCGTGCAAGAAACAATACTTTTCACTGTGTGTTAATACATGGTGACAATAATAAATCAAATCAAACCCTCTGAAGAAATTCCTCTTCATCTGGATATACAAGGCATAATTAATGTACTTAAGTGAGAGAAGAGGGGAAAATATTAATAAATTAAGGGGCAGCTAAAGCATCTCTATTGTCAATGTGGAAGGCTGACAGAATGAGAATTTATTACTCAGGCAGATAATGACAAGGGGAGATGAGATAGTAAACAATCCATTATTTATTGATTTAATTGGAGAAGCAAAGAGTAACAAAATTCAATTTAGTTTGTTAATTATACTGGACTAACGGATTGGAGAGTAATTAACTATCATCGATAAAATTCAGAGCTGAAGTGGCAGGAATGTGAATTATTCCTAATAATTATTTATTTGATTGATAGGAACACAGATATTGCTGGGGGGCTGGTGGGGGGGTGGGGGGGGGGGGGGGGGGAGGGTGGCGCTGTGTGTGTTAAACCTGAATAGCAAGAAAGGAACAGGAGTTTTGAATTTTAATTCTTCTATTTGTTAATCAGAGTCTGGAGGCAGGGAAAATATATTAACCCACAAACCACCAGCAGATTCACAGCACTCCATCCTTCTCCAAACTGGGCAGTACTCTAACATACTGGGACAGTGATAATAGAAATCATAGAAACCCTACAGTGCAGAAGGAGGCCATTCAGCCCATCGAGTCTGCGCCAACCACAATCCCACCCAGGCCCTATCCGCGTAGCCCCACATATTTACCCCGCTAATCCCTCTAACCTGCGCATCTCAGGACATTAAGGGGCAACTTAGCACAGCCAATCCACCTACCCCACACACCTTTGGACTGTGGGAGGAAACCAGAGCACCTGGAGGAAACCCACGCAGACACGGGGCGAACGTGCAAACTCCACACAGACAGTGACCCAAGTCGGGAATCGAACCTGGGTCCCTGGCACTGTGAGGCTACCATGCTGTTTAAGAACAAATGAATCCGGATTGATATAATGCTTTAATCAGGTCAATGGGTCATCCCAGAGTGTTTTATCAACCAACAAATTTCTATAGAATTGTAGTCGCTGTTATTCAGCGGAAGCAATAGACAATTTTGCACACAGCAAAATATCACAAACAGAAAATGAATAACTGCTATGTTTTGGTGTTGATAGAGTGTTGATTTTGAGAGAACTTTCAAACTTTTCTTTGACTAGATCAGTGGAATCTTTCACATCCATCGGAACAAACAAACGACCCGGCTATAATATCTTAACCAAAAGATCGCACTTCAGTGCAGCACTCCCTCAGTACTACACTGAATTGTCAGTGCAAATTACGTGCTTAGACATATAATGAGACTTGAACTCCTATTAACTAAGCCAACCTGACACTTCTCTTGCTTATTTAAGTCAGTGTTTGCAAGAAAAATATTGGCCACAATAGTTAAATAAGTCAGGAATAATCAAACTAAATGATGTCATCAACAAAACAGTTCACTAAGGCCAAGTCCAATATTATCTTTCTGTGATTGAGAACTAAGTCCTCGATGCACGTTGCAACTTCAACTCAGTGACCATAAGTAAATAATATAGAAACACTCTCCAACCCCAGGGGTCTGTCTGGTAAGAGATTGTCAATTTTTCACTAGCGACCAATCCCGTTTAATTTATTAACACCTTAAGGGCTTCCTGTGATCTAAACTAGATGTAATTTAAAGTATTTCTTACAGAGTCTTAAAATAACTAGATGTTTGGAGTTCTAGTAATGAACTGTTCTCAACCTAACCGTTGATCAAAAGCAGATGTAGCTAATCAGATCCATCTGGGAGCAACTATTCAATTAAAAAAAATCCAGGCAAATAATCCCACATTTCTCTGCTGTTAATTAGTGACCTCAAGAATTTCTTTCAGCATGCAGTGTGGCAGACTCCAGGAGGAGACTAACTATTCAACAGGTCACAACAGACACATCTTTGTGCACAGGTAATCTTTTCAAGTAGAAATACTGGAACATTGAATCACTCTGCAGCAGTAAGCAATCTTTGTCCACTTGATTTTATTGGGAATGTGATACCTCACAGGACCGAAGCACTCACTCGCATCAAGCTGAGCGAGCTATGTTCAGCGGCTTGGGTTGCAAAATGGCTGCATGTGTGTCAATCTGCATGCTGCCAATTTAGCTGCTTTCTAAATAACTGTAGTGCCTTACTCATTAGGGGCAAAACAGCATTTTAGAGAATCCCGTGAAACTTCAGGACAGTGCGAGCTGGTGCATTCAGAAGGGGGTAGAAAATTGGGGGGAATTTAAAAAAAAGTTTAACCAGACTTACGAGGAGTTGCTCATCCGAAATTTTCTTTGCTTCTCCTTGGTCTACAAAGAGCTTTTCATTATGGATGACGATCAGTGGGTACTGATGACTTTCCTTGAAGATTAAAATGGGAAATGTTCCCTTTGCCTTGATCTCTTTCACTACAACTACAAAGTTGAAAAAGTCTCTTGAATGCCTGCTGTTGTCATGATGATAGACCACGAGGCCATCGCTTATATCTTTCTGCGAGAAAGAATGATCCGGATGACCACTGATTAGAATTTCTCCATGATTAGGTGGAGATGTCACTTGGTATACTATTTCCTCTTCACTCCAAATGTCCATATTGGACTCCACGCTCAGGAGATGGCCAAGGATAGGTGACTCTTGCCCTTGGTGAACCAAGAACATGGAAGTATTGACTATTCTCAGATATGGTTCTAATGCATGCACTTCCAAAACAGTCATAGTTTGGTGCACACCATCAGACACCTGGAGCTGGAAAGTTCCTTGACGAGCTCCATGATGTTTAAACAACACATGCTTCTTCTCCATGTCATCCTGACTGAATCGCGAGAGTTCATGAGCAGTGTCATCTGCAGAGACAATATTACCATTGGAGATTCCCCATTTGGTATAAATCAATTGGGAATCATCAAAATCCGAGTCCGCATCGTGAAAACGGAGTTCGGCTGTGGTTAGCAAGTGCTGCCCATTTAATGTCACATTAAATGTCTTGTTCACCACTCGCACTGGTGGCTGGTCATTGGTTGGTCTTATAGAAATACTCAACTTGCCAAGAATCACATCTGCCTCAGGTTCACCATCATTAAACTGTTCCACAACAACAAAGACAATCTCGTCTTCCAAAGTTTCAGAGTCATCGTGCTTATACATCAGCCGCTCTTGGAGAATGTCGTCATTGGTAAACATTGTGACAGCTTTCTCAGGATTGGTCTGCATCATCAGTTGTCCATGTTGAGGACCCTGGGTGACTTCATACACAAAAGCAGTGGTGCTCTGACCTATGGTGAAGAGTTGATCCTTGGTGATGGTTTGTGTCCCTCCCTCTACCACAATCAATGCCTTACTCATCAAAATGGGTACCTCTGGATCAATGCCAATCAATATTGGATAAGTATATACTGGGGAGTGTTGATCTCCAACAAAAACTTGAAACTGGAAGCTATCTTGGGTTTCCTCAGCATTTCTCACTGTTGCTTCATAGGTGAGACCTACTTGCTGTAAATCCTCTTGTGTGAAGCTGGAAACTACTTTTAGCTCCTCATCTCGAACCAGCAACCTTCCTTTCTCTGGAGATTTTAGAATAACATACCTGAACAGATCAGCAGGGATTGTATGGCCTTCTATTGCAGCTTGCAGTTCATTTTGTGTAATCTTTCCTCGTCTGACATTATTTAATTCATTTGGAGATATCCTTACCAGACTTATTTTTGCCCTCTTTATTTTTATAAAAAATATATTATTTTCAAGAATTTCCTCTCCCACTGTTACGTCAAACTTAAGTTTCTCTGTTATGTCTTCTCTGCGAAACTCAGGATCTGTGCTGAAATATCGAAGATGGCCATGTTCTATATCATCCTGATGGAAGGTCTTCACCGGTTTCCATTCCCAGTTGTTGTCAAGTTTCTGTACCTCACCGTAATATAATGGCTCAGTTATGTTATACAAAATGTCCACCTTCTGCCTGACTGCATTCGTCTCGACAGACAGATTGCTGATGGTGATTAGACTGACACCTCCTTGTGAAAGAATTAAACCAGTGTTGTTGCCCACTTGCACATCAGGTTTCAAGGCCACAATTCTCAAAGGAGTTGCGTCGCTTATTCTTTCTCCATCGCTGGCCTGAAGCAATAATTCAGAAACTTTGGCCCCACTGTGAACATAGCGAATATTTCCCACTCTCAAATCTTGACATGAAAATTCTCCAATTCTCTGGCCAGGGTTTCTCGTGTCTTCAATATAACCTGGATCATCTTTATTAATTATAATAATTTTTAACTCAGAACAAACATTGTCAGCATCTACAATATGAATGACATCTGGACCAAGGGTTTTCCAAGTATTTTTAAGAATCATCATAAGATTTCCATTTGGGAAGACTACTTCTGGTGGGTCATTGATAAGAATTATCTTTATCCTAAAAATGTACTGTTGACCCTGTCTTAAACAGTTAGGGATCTCTTGTTTACTACGAATAGATACATCAATGGTTAACTGGTCAAGTGACCCTTCAGAGCCATCATGATGGTATGTTATATGATGGTGAATCACATCTAACAGGGTAAATGCTTTCCTATTTTTCGCACCTGGAATATTAAGTTCCAGGTGCCCATGTCTTGCATCCTCAATTATCTTGAAAACTACTTGGGAATTTCTCACTCCAATTCTACTCAGGTCAATAGTGGGATGCATGTGTTTGAGCTCCAAGGTAGAAATTCCTGCTTCTTTTACAGTTAATGGTTTCAGATCTAAGAGTCTGGTAAAATTACTGAAGACTTTAGATAGGTTCTTACTGAGCACACAAGATGCATTAGTTGTTCGAACCTTCAAAAAACTTGGAATTGGTATTGCTGAAATCTCATCTTCCAGTTTATCCTTGCCGATCTCCATTTCCTCACTCTCTTCATCTTCACATACGGTATCAATACCCTTGGTGACGAGTGCACCTGCCAAACCTTTCTTCTCTAAGTTTACCTGGATATTTTGAATACAGCCAATGAAGGAGCCAGATACTGTTCTTTCCACCAACACATAGGACAATCCACGTTTAATTAATTCCAATGAAGTTTCATTGTTTACTCCACCAATGAACATGTGCCCTCGGAGATCCAGATAGGCCTTCTTATTGACAATTAGTTGCTTTTGAGATAACTCATCATCCACTTTAAGTCGTATATGGTTCATATTAAAAAACATTTGAACACTGTGCCATTTTCCATCGCTAACAAATCGAATATTTTCTAGTACAACAATTCCACTTCCATTGTCAAGTAAAACACGGAAATGACCATCTGCAATTTCTAAGACAATAAAGTCTGTCTGCCATCCTGCGTGATAAAGCAAAGGAGCTTGCTGAACCACTGTCTTCAGAAAGCACTCAAATGTTCCTTCTTCTCTTGCATTCCAGCTTGGGAAGGAGATGTAGGATTTTGGCCCTCGAAAGTTGATAGGATAATCGTCCTCTGCTACAATTACATTACTACATCCATCCTCTATCTCGTAAACAGTTCTATACCCAGAGAGTGAAGTAAGTGAGGATAAGATGTCATAATCATTGAACTCAGCCTTGGAAATACAGCCTCTGAAAGGACTGGATTGCCTCGATAAGTATGGGATCTTCACCTTCCCAGGTCCACCCACATATAGGCTGTTGTCGATATTCAGTTTATTAAGATGGCCAGGTACCTTCACTGAAGATGTGAAGAGTTCATCTACAGTCAAACTTAGAGTCTTGTTCTCATGCACAAGAGAAACATCGTGCCAGACAAGATTGTTAAGCTTCAGGCCAGGCTGAGAATGCAATACAACCTCTCCAGATCCAAGTTCTAATTTCACCTGAAAGATAAAGACACAAAAAAAATAGACATTTAACGGGAATAATGGAGGTTGGAAACAGCAAGATTGGTGAAGCTGGATGGGGCTAGATGGCCTAGAAGCTTGAGGGGCTAGATGGCCTACTCCTGCTCCTATTTCTTACGTTCTTATGTAAGCTGCGATTGCTCTATCCTGTGGGGCTGAATTAGTCTTCCACCAATAGTAAAGCAGAGAGTAGACTGAAGTGGGGGAGTGCAGACAGCACAGGGATTGGAAAGCACACAAGAGGGGAGTCTCATGTTCGATCGAGCTTAAAGATACAAATGTCTGTTTGGTGTTAGGATATCGATTGGGGGGAGCTCCAGTCAGTAGAGCAGAGGCTGAGCTAAAAATCAGACAATTACAGAATAAAAGAGAGTTGTGGTGAACTGGCTGCACATCAATAAAGAGAATATTTCCGACTGAATATTTCAAAATCAAAATATTTATCTTACTGTATGCACTTGGTGGCATGAAAAGACAATACATCTATAGTCTGATCACTCAAGGAATTAACGCTAGTGATTGCTATTTTATCACAGTTCCTATTACCCAATCTGTGTTTGAAAACCCCTGGTTTGATAAGTGATGGATAATTTTTCATCTTTGAATTGCATTCCAGGAACAGTGTTCTAGGCGATGCCTGGATTACTTATTCTGCTTTGGAAATGTGTGGTCTGCATTGACTCTAGTTGGACATGAAGTATAAATAATTACTAATATGGTTGTACAGCTTAGTCTACCAATATATTCTATCACTGCAGCTCCAGTCCATGTTCCCTCAGCTGAAGCACCAATTTAACTACTTCAGATGCAGCAGTGATGGGGATGTCCTCATCACAATTCATCTCCCTCTAACAGATCCTGAAATCTAAAACAATAAAGCAGGTTTGAAGAGTGGAAAATCTTTCTACAGATAATGCCTGAATCAATTATCATAGAATCCCCACAGTGCAGAAGGAGGCCATCAAGTCTGCACTGATCACAATCCCACCCAAGCCCTATCCCCAGGGCGGCACAGTAGCACAGTGGTTAGCACGGCTGCTTCACAGCTCCAGGGACCTGGGTTCGATTCCTGGCTTGGGTCACTGTCTGTGTGGAGTTTGCACATTCTCCTCGTGTCTGTGTGGGTTTCCTCCGGGTGCTCCGGTTTCCTCCCACAGTCCAAAGATGTGCGGGTTAGGTTGATTGGCCATGCTACAATTGCCCTTAGTGTCCTGGGATGCATAGGTTAGAGGGATTAGTGGGTGGATATGGGGGTAGGGCCTGGGTGGGATTGTGGTCGGTGCAGACTCGATGGGCCGAATGGCCTCTTTCTGTGCTGTAGGGTTTCTAAGATTTCTTTCTAAGAACCCCACATATTTACCCTGCTAACCCCCCCCAGACACTAGGATCAGTTTAGCCTGGCCAATCAACCTCACCCGCACATCTTTGGCATGTGGGAGGAAACCCACGCAGACACGGGGAGAACGTGCAGACTCCAAAGACAGTGACCCAAGGCCGGAATTGAACCCAGGTTCCTGGCACTGTGAGACAGCAATGCTAACCACTGAGCCACCGTGCCACCCTCAATGTTAATAAATGAAATATTCTCCTGAGCTGATGAAGATGAAGCGCACAAACCACCTGTTGCCAGTACCCACAGTGGTGTATACTCACCAGGCTCAATGTGGAAATCACCCGTTAGTGCTTTTGAGATGTCTGCACAATAATCTCGATAAAGTGTTCGAATGGAACCTTTTGCAGGGAAAACTCCTTCCTATGTTTCTGCTCTTTTGCTTAAAAGGGACCTTGCTGTCAATAGATGCTGCACTTCTGTGCAAGAATTTCAATGCTTCTTTATTCTTGATCATCTCTTTGCTTTGCAAGAAAATCCCCTGACAGAAAGTTTCTTAATGCCACATCCCAGAGTTTGACGCCTTGGCACTTTTGGAGCCAGTTCCCCATTAAGTTGCCCACATTTAGTTTTTGCAAAAAAATATTTTTTCATAAAGTTTCTAAGAGAACATTGGAAAACATTACAAAATGGTCATTGCAGAAAGTGCAATGGTATTTATATCTTCTACAAAGATCAGATTGCACTCTTGAGGTGCTTCAGTATAATTGTGATCCATGTAATAGTCACTGATTACATTCAATATGAGTCATAAACTCAAGGGGGGTCTGTTCAATTTCCAGCCCTTTAGTGCATTACGGCTGAAAGGCCTTATACAGTGATTTTTCTCCACTATGTCTCTGCAGCTGCTGCCCCAAGCTTTTCAAGTCTCATCTTCCACAGAGTTTAAAGATACATATGTCTGTTTAGTGGAATGATACAGATTGGACTGACTCAGCATGTAGTCCTGGGCTTTGGATGTGCCATTTTAAGGAGCAAAGCCAGTTTACTGCACTAGAGGTGTGTGCAACGCTTAAACAGCAGTGGCCATTATAGACGGGACCCCATAATCAATCCCACTGTGATCAACATAAGAACATAAAAACTGGGAGCCGGAGTGGGCCATCTGGCCCCTCGAACCTGCTCTGCCATTCAATAAGATCACGGTTGATCTTTTCGTGGACTCAGCTCCACTTACCCACCTGCTCACCATAACCCTTAATTCCTTTACTGTTCAAGAATCTATCCATCCTTGCCTTAAAAACATTCAATGAGGTAGCCTCAACTGTTTCACTGGGCAGGGAATTCCACAGATTCACAACCCTTTGGGTGAAGAAGTTCCTCCTCAGTCCTAAATCTGCTCTGCCTTATTTTGGGACCATGCCCCCTAGTTCTAGTTTTCCTTGCCAGTGGAAACAACTTCCCTGCTTCTATCTTATCTCTTACCTTCATAATCTTATATGTTTCTATAAGATCTCCCCTCATTCTTCTGAATTCCAATGAGTATAGCCCCAGTCTACTCAGTCTCTCCTCATAAGCCAACCCTCTCAACCCCGGAATCAACCTAGTGAATATTCTCTGCACCCCCTCCAGTGCCAGTATATCCTTTCTCAAGTAAGGAGACCAAAACTGTACACAGTACTCCAGGTGTGGCCTCACCAGCACCTTATACAGCTGCAACATAACCTCGCTGTTTTTAAACTCCATCCCTCTAGCAATGAAGGACATAATTCCATTTGCCTTCTTAATTACCTGCTGCACCTGCAAACCAACTCCTTGTGATTCTTGCACAACCATAGAACCATAGAAACCCTACAGCACAGAAAGAGGCCATTCGGCCCATCGAGTCTGCACCGACCACAATCCCACCCGGGCCCCACCCCCACATCCCTACATATTTACCCACTAATCCCTCTAACCTAAACATCCCAGGACACTAAGGGCAATTTTTTTTAACATGGCCAATCAACCTAACCCGCACATCTTTGGACTGTGGGAGGAAACCGGAGCACCCGGAGGAAACCCACGCAGACACGAGGAGAATGTGCAAACTCCACACAGACAGTGACCCGAGCCGGGAATCGAACCCAGGTCCCTGGAGCTGTGAAGCAGCAGTGCTGACCACTGTGCTACCGTGCCACCCAGGTCCCTCTGCACAGCATACGACTGACAGAGGAAGAACAGGGTACTTGCATATTTGAGCTTAACACTCAGGAGTTTGTGGGCCTCACAGCAATGACTAAACACAAACATTTCTGTGAAATAAACATTATTGCATTCTACATATGAATCCATCATCCGGTGGAACATTTATTACACACCAGCTTAACTTGTATATACAAAAAATGGAAAGTTTAAAGGTGAAAGGAATTAAGCAAATGGGTTCGGGAACAGCAGATGGACAGAACGTGAAGTTAGCTAGATAGCCTTGGATTTTGGTCTGCTTATTTTGGGGGGGGTGGGAAAATTCTTTTTCAAGAGATTAAATTGCTTTGGATCGGATCCATGATAGACCATGTTATATACGACTGGGGAATAAACAGGCTGAACAATGACAGTTCTCATTTCCTTTGGTCATGCGGGCAATCCTGAAAAGTCCTGTACCCAGAATTTCTTCATGGTTTCTCCTGCCGTGTCACTGGTGCGAGCTTCGTCTGCGTGTGTAAATGGAGATTCTGCTGAATATCCGCCAAGGTGCGGGAGAAGGCCCGAGCAATGTCTTGGGGCTAGACTAGCTTTATGTACTTCTACAAAACCAACTTTAAACTTCAATCCGGAAATACCCAAGTCAGGAAATTTATTTGTGGCTGAGTGCACTGCTATTTTCCTGCTCTAAATCAGTCTGAAGCGTAGACTCCCACATAAGTTCACAGGGCCATTCTGAAATGTACATGAATTAAACCCAGAATACAAAGTTAGCACAGCAGACTGGGATACAAGTGGCGCTCACATGGCTCAGTTATGCGGCAGGAAAGCAAGGTACGTCTACATGCTGAAAATACTAACCAAGGACTTCTGCTCAGGGCGGCACGGTGGCACAATGGTTAGCACTGCTACCTCACAGTGCCAGGGACTTAGGTTCGATTACGGCCTTGGGTGACTGTGTGGAGTTTGCACGTTCTCCCCGCGTCTGCGTGGGTTTCCTCCGGGTGCTCCGGATTCATCCCACAGTCCAAAGACGTGTTGGTTAGGGTGCATTGGCCACGCTAAATTCTCCCTCAATGTCCCCGAACAGACGCCGGAGTGTGGCGACTAGAGGAATTTCACAGTAACTTCATTGCAGTATTAATGTCAGCCTGCTTGTGATACTAATAAATAAACCTAAACTTAATCCAATGATGATAATTATTTTGAGAAATATTCTACTCAACGTGAAAAAGTATTCACTAAATGAACTGAGTGTGGTTATCATGGCTGTATTTAGAATGAGTTTAAATACAGATTATCCCACATAATACTGTACCTGCAATGCTCCAGCATACAATTCCATCAGTAAGTAGTCACTGTGACCTGAAGCCAGAAAAAGAAGCCCATTTTGTCTACTGGTCAGGAACTTCATGGAGAGCCTGCTGGAGATAAAAGCCCCAAGCTCCCTCACCTCCATGTAACTGTCTCCAAAGAATGACACTGCAACAAACAATAAAATGTCAGTCTAAAGGAGCACAAAAGAAAGGAGCACAAAATACATACATTTTCTTCTCGCTAATCCCCCTCTTCCTATGTCTGAACAAGTTGACTCCCGGCTGGGGTACAATTCAGTGAGTACAGCTTGTTCTCTTCCCAATTTCTCTTCCCATCCAAAGATGTGCTGGTTAGGTGGATTGGCCATGCTAAATTGCCCCCAGTGTCAGGGGGATTAGCAGGGTAAATATGAGGGGTTACAGGAATAGGGCCTGGGTGAGTCAGTGCTGGCTTGATGGGCCGAATGGCCTCCTTCTGCACTGTAGGGATTCTATGATTTTAGTAGTAATTATTCTTATTTAAATCTAAGAGAACTTTTCAACGACTGGAGATATCACAGCAGAACCCAATTCTCTTCTTGCTTGCTAGCCACACAGTCTCCCTTCCAGCAAAGACTGCTGGATATCACGCGTGGCTGATTTTCCACTCCTTAGACCATTGATGCCAAGTTCAATTGTTGCACCTCCACTATGACCCTGATCAGTGATCTCTGTATAGGTTGGAGATCAAACTTGGATATTTGCAAACAATAGTATTTAAGTAACACCATGGAAGAATATATTTGCTGCATCACAACAGTGGCCACATTTCAGAAAGGCCCTCATTGGCCGTAATGCGCTTTGGAATGTCTCAAAGTTGCGAAAGGCGCGAGAGAAATACAAGTTCTCCCTCTTTCTCTCCTACGCGGAAGAGAGAAAATTAACAAGAGGGCCTGAGGTGGAGGAAAAACACTTCATCACACTGTAAGCAAGTTTGAGGAAAAAAGAATACACGTGAGAATACCAACGGTTGGGTAGAGGTGAATAAGTGTAAGTAAGATACATTGTGGGTGGCTGGGGAGAGGAAGAAAGAGGGTGTGTGCACTCTTTTTCCAGAATATCTATAATCTAAGTTGCTAAAAAGGCTCTATTCTTTTGCACGGAAAAAATCTCGGTGACTTGGCTGCAGTCTGCTATTCATCAGTTTGAGCAGAGCAGGAGCAATGTGAGAATACAAGTGCTGTTTTATGATGGGCCCAATAGAATGACTCACCATTTCCTGAATAACTAGTTTCCCCCCAGATTATTTGTTTCTCTGACAGAACGTCTAAAAGACTGAAATAGGTTGTTGGGCAATGGTGCCATTAAAATGTGATCCAACATTATCACAAAGCCTTGCTTGAGGATAGTGGGCACTCCCGCCCTGACTAACCCAGCCGTTCTGTGCTTTGTAGCGAGCGATTATGATTTACTCAAAGGAGCTCTGCTTGCAGCTGTAGCACCAATCCACTGAGAGACTTTGCAGAGCAGGCATGCTTTCAAAAGCAAATGTACATCAAAGAATAACCACAAACAGTGTCCTTTTCAAATACTACAGGGCATTTTTTCAGATGTACATTCAGTTCTAGGGTGAGCGTTTGACATTTCAGCTGCTTAAATAGAATCTGCAGCTTTCAATGTATTTTGTCCTTGCGCTGTATTCAACAATGACAGGAACGTCAATACATGGCATCAATAACATCTATCACTTTTTATGACATTGCTGTTTCACTTGGTACTAATGTTAGTCTGGCCCCAATTCCCCGAATGTGCTTTCCTTTTTGACCTGGCTGATGTACCATGATGTTGGGCACCTTTTCATGTGCCTTCATCAAATTGCCATTCTTCAGACATTCTCAAGGGTGGCACAGTGGTTAGCACTGCTGGCTCGGAGCGCCAGTGATCCGAGTTCGATTCTGGCCCCAGGTGACTGTTTGTGTGGAGTTTGCACGTTCTCCTCGTGTCTGCGTGGGTTTCCTCTGGGTGCTCCAGTTTCAGAGAATCCCGAGAATCCCTAAATACCGAGGTTAGAATCATAGAATCCCTACAGTGCAGAAGGAGGCCATTTGGCTCATCGAGTCTGCACCGACCACAATCCCACCCAGGCCCTATTCCCATAACCCCACATATTTACCCTGCTAACCTCCCTGACACGAGGGTTCATTTAGCATGGCCAATCAACCTTACCCACACATCTTTGGACTGTGGGAGCAAACGGGAGCACTTGGAGGAAACCCACGCAGACACAGGGAGAATGTGCAAACTCCACACAGACAGTAACCCGAGGCCGGAATTGAACTGGGTCCCTGGTGCTGTGAGGCAGCAGTGCTAACCATTGTGCCACCGTGTCGTTTCCTCCCACACTTCAGAGATGTGCTGGTTAGGTTGATTGGCCATGCTAAATTGCCCCTTAGTGTCAGGGGGATTAGCAGGGTAAATATGTAGGGTTACAGAGATAGGGTCTAGTTGGGATTGTTGCCGATGCAGGCTCAATGCACCAAATGGCCTTCTTCTGCATTGTAGGGATTCTATGATTCTAACCTTGGTATTTAGATTTGGTAAGCTATTTCACCACGAAGATTATCCCAGTCGTCGCCTACATAATGCCCAAAATGCACACTTTCCAGCAGGGCTCATTGAACAGTATTGGGGAATGAACCCAGGTTAATTTTTTCTCAGTTAACAAGCACCAAGGCCTTGAACAGCGCTGACCACAAAATCCAGGCCAACATAATGCCTTTGTCTTTTGCATTCTTTTGTTCAGGATTGTGACTCTGGTGTTGATGGAAAGAAGAACACCTGAAGGCTTCTGGAATATGCCATCTTTCTAGGTTATTCAGAGCCAGCCTATACTTTGTTAGTGCTGTGCAAGGTAGCAGGCTCCTGTGGCCTCTCTGAAAGTGGCTGCCAATTCAGTGTCGGGTCAGCTGAATAGGACAAAGATTGAGTATTGGTCCATACCCAGCAGGGGTGAACGGAGACTGCACAAATCCAATTCACAAAGCATCCGTATAGATTTTCAACCCATCAGTCTGAATCACATTTGAACCCAGATGTGAAAAATGTATTGCTAACACAACATGCTAATCGTTCTCTCTCTCCTCTCACAAATCTTCTTAAATTAACCCACCCACTCAAACTCTCCATGACCTGTTGCCAATATCAATATTTCCACAACTTACATCTGTCTCCATTAAGAGGCGGCAAAGTCTTTTTTTATATTCAGTGTATTATTTCAAAGTGGAATTTTAACATGTTCTGCAATTGTTTAATTGATTATTGACCTTCTTCTATTGAATTTCTGAGGGAACATATTATTTTCCAATTGTTTTGCTTTTGGACTCATTTGTGGTTAGTTGCGACATTGTCCTATAATCTTGATATTTAACAGCTTATAGTTATACATTCTTCTTCTTTAAACTAGCTCACATTGCTTGACAAGAGCAACAGGTGCTGACTAGAAATTAAGGAAGTTCGGGAGATTGAGTTGGGAGATTTCTTGGATGCCGTTTCAGGCGGGGATAATGGTGACAAGGCCGTGAGAACGGCAGTTCCCGGGGACCAGCCATCCTCATTCAAAAAACGACCACCGATAGTGGCATGGAGGGCGACAGACAGGAAGAGCAGACTGGAATAACAAAGGGTACAGTCTCATGTCTGTAGCTAGAGGATGCAACCCAAAAGGGTGGGGCAAGGCTGTGAAGGAAAACAGAACATGCTGGAAAATCTCAGCAAGTCTGACAGCATCTGTGGAGAGAGAATAGAGCCAACGTTTCGAGTCTGGAAGACCCTTCATCAGAGTCCGAAACTTTGGCTCTATTCTTTCTCCACAGATGCTGTCAGACGTGCTGAGATTTTCTCAGCATTTTCTGTTTTTGTTTCAGATTCCAGCATCCGCAGTATTTTGCTTTTCATAGAATCATAGAATGCCTACAGTGCAGAAGAAGGCCATTCAGCCCATCGAGTCTGCACCAACCACAATTCCACCCGGGTCTTATTCCCTTAACCCTACATATTTACCCTGCTAATTCCCCTGACACTAAGGGTCAATTTAGCATGGCCAATCCACCTAACCCGCACATCGCTGGACTATGGGAGGAAACCGGAGCACCCAGAGGAAACCCACACAGGCATGGGGAGAATGTGCAGACTCCACACAGACAGTAACCAAAGCCGGGAATCGAACCCGGGTCCCTGGTGCTGTGAGGCAGCAGTGCTAACCACTGTGCCACCGTGCCATGCTGAGGCTGTGAAGGGTTTTGCAAACAAGAGGACCTTTGAAAGAAAATAGGTAAATTAGAGATTAGGGTTAGGTAAATCTTCGAACCAATCAATACTTCTGGTGAAACTTATTTGTTGAACAGAGATTGGAGACTGAAGTTCAGATCTTCTTGGTCTCTTTACGCAGTGCAGTCCTGGTGTATTTAGCTCAGCTTCGAGATATATACACCAGACCACAAAAACTGGGAGAGACATGCTGATGCTCTGAAATCTGTCTACGAGCTCCAGTCTACAGTAGAGTACTCCAATCATCAAAACCACTAATAGTAATACTAAAGGAATGCATTCAAATATTCATTTATCTACTACGTAGTAATGTCAGCAGCAGAGAGAGAAACCACTGGAGAAGGAATTTTTAATATGACATCTTATAACATCAAACATATTTATTAGTTTTGAAGTACGATAGCCATGTGTAAGCCTCTCGTGACAGTCAATTCCTTCTTAAGTTCGCATATTCAGAGTCAAATGCTGCACAGTGTTAATGAGGATTTAATGCAAGCACTGGATGGATATGTGGCAAGCAGTAGTTTTGGTGACAGCCCAAAAACTATTAGACCTATTGGAAAAAATGCAGCCAAAGAGGAATTGAACAAAATATGTTGAAGAAACACGAAGAATATCAGCCAACCTTAACTCTGAAACAAGACAACTTTGATTGTCAGTGCGCACATTCCACCAGAGCTTAGTCACTATCCGTATGTGGCACAGAAGCTGCAAATTAAATATGTGCTCACTAGAATATTTAATCCCAAACACACAAAGCAACCTCCCATCCCAGATGTCTTTGAAAGTACACGTATCCCTCAATGTGCTGGTGAACTGCACAGAGAACGATCACTTGCTAATACACCAAAGGGTTTTTCTATTGTCTGTAGAACTGTATCGCAGGAAGAGTTAGCACTTTTAGCAGAGACGAGGCAAACAGGGAGAAAGGTAATACAATTGGAACTTCACCGAGGGGCCGGTATTCAAAGATAAACAACTGCAAAGCTCATCTCTCCGATCCTATTAATTAATACATTAATAAAACAACATTGTGAATCTAATTCAGTCTTACGCTTCAGCCCAGCGACTGTACCTCATGGAATATGCTCATCCTCTGAATCACTTTGAAAATTGGCAGATAACCGTGCAAATCTGCTCTTGATTATTAATGTTTCCTGCTGAAAGGCTGCATCCAGCAGGATTCAAATCACCATCAAAAATGTTTCAGGGGACATATTTGATAAATTTATATTTATTTATATATAAATTTAGATGGAGAATAGGGATGGGCAATAAATGCTGGCCAGCCAGCGATGCCCATGCCCCATGAATGAATAACAAAAAAAAAGAGTAATTTATTTGCCATTATAAAATCTGTTAATAAATGCTCTGCCTCTGAGTAACGGAAAGTTCATTTTAAATGCAATCATGCTGATTTGCCAGGGCCAGTCATTTCCTTGCAGAATAGCTGTCAGGTTTAAGGAGTGCAACAGAACACTTCTAACATGGTTCCCAACCACTGTGCCTTTGCAAAGAAGGTCTGGAGACAGATTCATTGAGGTTCATCCCGTGCGGCTCCATGATGCAGGACTCTGTGCTCTACAGGCTGTTCCCAGGGACACTCACCGGGACAATCATCAGCTGTTGCCAGAGGGTCATCAGCTTGGTGGAAGATGCTCTTTGGTCTACCTGAAACTTTTTGGTCTTCCAGTGCGACGAACTGTCCCCAACCGAGTGTTGCAAACTGGCACATTCCAAAGCCCAGCACCACATGCTGAGAGACGCACTAAAGCTCGGGTCAGTTGCCACAGAGGCGCAATGGGGAAGGTCGCTGTCTAGGTTCACCAGGTTCCGCACGCATGAGGACAGCCTCAACCGGGATGTTGGGTTCATGTCACACTATGTGTAACCCCCACGACTTGCCTGGGCTTGCAAAATCCTTCCAACTGTCCTGGCTTAAGACAATTCACACCTCTTTAACCTATGATTATCCCTCTCTCCACTTGCACTGTACCTGTAAAGACTTGATTACTTGAAAAGACTTGCATTCCAACCATTCTCTTGCAATTGTGTCTCTGTCTATATATGCTGTGTTTGTGATGCCCACCTCTCCACTCACCTGATGAAGGAGCAGCGCTCCGAAAGCTCATGGTTCCAAATAAACGTGTTGGACTTTAACCTGGTGTTGTGAGACTTCTTACCATGCCCACCCCAGTCCAACACCGGCATCCCCACATCAGAAGTTCACCAAGGGGAAAGGAATTGTGTCAGATCCCTCGAGCCATATGACTCACATTGAATGCATGTGGTTAATATTACATGTATCACAACTGTATGGAAGCACCTCAGACTGCAACCTGATCCATGTCGAAAACATGGACATGTCATTGAGTGTCTTTAAGACAGAGATAGGTAGGTTCTTGATTAATAAGGGGATCAGGGGTTATGGGGAAAAGGCAGGAGAATGGGGATGAGAAAAATATCAGCCATGATTGAATGGCGGAGCAGACTCGATGGGCCGAGTGGCCTAATTCTGCTCCTATGTCTTATGGAATGTTATTGCAATCTCTGTGATGGCCATTTTGAAATGTTCTTCCAGATATTTTACAAATAAAAATGAAAAAAAAATGGTCCCCAACTACTGTTACTTTCCCTTAATAGCTGCCTGCATAATTCTGAATGTGGGAAGTTAGGTTCTCATTCACCCCAAGGGAACGCTCCTCCAACTTTAGAATGACCAAATACCTCCCCCTCTTCAATTCCCAGACTGATAAAATTACTCTTTAAATCCATCTGTTTGGATAGAAAGTTGCTGACCCAAATGGGGTTCACAGGAAATCCGAACAACAAAGTGAATCTGCATTTTAAACATCCTGTCTGTAAATGATTCATTTTTAAAAATCTCTGTTAATTGAGTAATGAAGAGGTATCCTATACAGAACTGACACCGTGCTCAAGTCTCTGGCTTCCGATTTACAGAATGAAATGCACGACTCGCAAATTTTTTAAAAATTAGCTTTTAGGTACCGAGGAGAACTGAAGTACTTGGTCAAATATACAGAGGAATTGAGGAAATCCTTGGTATAGGAAGCAAATTATCTGGGTGGAACTAAACTGGACTAGTCATACAAATACTGTGGCTACAAGAGCTGGTCAGAGGCTGGGAATTCTGCATGAATGACTCAGCGTCTGCCTCCCCAAAGCCTATCCACCATCTACAAAGCACAAGTCAGGAGTATGATGGAATACTCTTCCCTTGCCTGGATGAGTGGAGCTCCAACAACACTCAAGAAGCTTGACAGCATCCAGGACAAAGCAACTCACTTAACTGGCACCACATCTACAAACATCCAGTCCCTCCACCACTGACACACAGTAGCAGCAGTGTGTACCATCTACAAGATGTACTGCAGGAACTCACCAGCACTCCTTAGGCAGCACTTCCCAAACCACGACCACTACCATCTAAAAGAGCAAGGTCAGCAGATACATGGGAACACCACCACCTGCAAGTTCCCTCCAAGCCACACACCATCCAGACTTGGAAATATATTGCCATTCCTTCGCCGTCATTGGGTCAAATCCTGGAACTCCCACCCTAACAGTACTGTGGGTGCATTTACACCATATGGACTGCAGCGGTTCAAGAGAACAGCTCATCAACACCTTCTCAAGGGGCAATTAGGGATGGGCAATAAATGCTGGCCTAGCCAGCGACGCCCACATCCCATAAATGAATGAAAAAAAAGTATTAGTTATTCATCTAGCTTAATGTGTGTTTTTTCCTTCAAGTTAATATTTGTGTTTTCAAATTGAATGGCAGGTAATTTTTTTCATACTATTAATACTTCTAATCACCAATGGAAAACGATTAAAAAATGTTAGATATATTTATTTCAAGCATAAAGCTGAAATCTAGCCCTGGAGGAACCTCACACATTTGGGGCCTCTCATGGAATAGATTTGCTTTTGCATGATATATTTAAAGCTGGATTTTTGTGACAAATTTCCAATTTTGTCAGATACTGCACACAAGGAATCTTTTCTCCCGCCAGTAAGGCTACTAACAGTCACTACTGGAAAGCTGGACTAATTAGTAACAGATCCAGGGAAAGTGTCCATAATGCCATCCTCGTGCTTATTTTACAGGGGCTGGAGTCTCTGAAGAGTAAAGGCCTGCTGACACAGATGGTTACAATAAAGAAAAGACAGGAAGCAGTGAAGAAAGTACAGTTATTCTGAAGGGTGGAGAACCTCTTAACCACTCAGCTACTCAACACAGTCTGCTATCTCCTTGCTGTGTTTATTGCAGAGCACTGGGTAAATGAAAGCTCAGTGACGCACTACCAGAAGGACGTGGAGGCATTGGAGAGAGTGCAGAGAAGGTTTACCAGGATGTTGCCTGGTATGGAGGGTCTTAGCTATGAGGAGAGATTGGGTAGACTGGGGTTGTTCTCCTTGGAAAGACGGAGAATGAGGGGAGATCTAATAGAGGTATACAAGATTATGAAGGGTATAGATAGGGTGAACAGTGGGAAGCTTTTTCCGAGGTCGGAGGTGACGATCACGAGGGGTCACGGGCTCAAGCTGAGAGGGGCGAAGTATAACTCAGACATCAGAGGGACGTTTTTTACACAGAGGGTGGTGGGGGCCTGGAATGCGCTGCCAAGTAGGGTGGTGGAGGCAGGCACGCTGACATCGTTTAAGACTTACCTGGATAGTCACATGAGCAGCCTGGGAATGGAGGGATACAAACGATTGGTCTAGTTGGACCAAGGAGCGGCACAGGCTTGGAGGGCCGAAGGGCCTGTTTCCTGTGCTGTATTGTTCTTTGTACTGTTCTTATTTGTTAAAAATAAAAATTAATTTAAAAAGAAAGCCTACAGCTTCCTTAAAAAGATTTTAGTCACCTTTTGAGAGCGATTTGCTGCCCACTTTTTGTTCTGTTCTGTCCGAATAAAGTTTTTGTGTGGGCAGGTTGGAGATGGGTTGGGGGCCTGGTTCGTGATTTAGACCATTTTTACCGTCTCTCCTATATCCCCAACTAACCCATTTGGAAGTTAAAACTCTCTCAATGATGCATATACTCAGTCTCTCACATTCACCGATGAACGCACTCATAATCACTGACACTCACTCACAGGCTGTCACAGTCATTGATCAATGTACCCTGTCTCAGTGCCACTTAAGCACAGAAATAGTCTCACATATTAACATTCCCACTCATCTGACACAATCAGATTCACAGACTAATTTATGGTTAATCGCAGTCAAAGGCAGGCACCAAGTTTTTGCCCTGAATTCGATTGTCAATTAGTGGCAGTGACATATGGTACTCATCTGTTAGCGAAAGACACTGATGTACTGTAATGACAGGGAGACAATCCCAGTGTTTCTGATGGAATTCCACAGACAATCCCAATCTATATCCCATGCAATTACACAGGCTGGCAACCCCAGCATATTTGGTGTAATGTGAGCTCTGAAGGCCTTTATTTGTGGAAAGTTTATTCTTTCCCATGTATTTTTAGCTGTGGATAGCGAACTGAGGAATATTCTGGTCGGGTGGCTGTGACATCGACTAAAACAACTTTGGCCTTTCATTAAAAGTTGGAAAGGATGACTAACAGATAATTTGCTTTCCATGAGTTTAGTCAAACAGGATTTGGTTTCATAATGTATGCCTAAAATACATTTCTGCCAAAAGATGTAAAGAAAGAAAACTCCAAGGAAAACTGGGCTTGGTCACTGGCACACGGAAAGGTCAGGATAATAAATACTGTTCATTTCCAATTCATGCTAAAAAATGTTGCTCTGTTTCCCTTAAAGCATAAATTGATTCTTATTCTGTTTCTCCGAAGGTGGATTTATGATTTATTTTATAGTAATATTGTTTCTAATTTACAATGCGTTCAGTCACGATATTTGAGCCAGTTCCAGATTGGAACTGGATTCAAGTCCCAGAAGGTGTGTATATTAACCATTGAATCATTTAATTCTATTGCACCCTTCTACTGGAGTTACTTTACACAGTTTATATTCCTAACATGGAATATGTTAGACGATGGAAGGACTGGGTGATTGACTCTCCCTTTGTCTCTGGGATCCATGTCCAGTTCCAGCCCAGTTAGCTGGCATGAAAATCTTCCTTGCCTTTTGACTGTAAACTTCCCAGCTGAGTTTGTGTCATCTCAGTTCAGTTCCTACTGGACTTGAAACCGCTACACAAAACGACAATTTCAAAAAGACCGACACTGGGAAACAGAAAAATGTCACATGGATCCAGTGGTTGGTGCCCCTCCGAGGTGTTTGGGGTTTGAAATGCCATCATTTTACAACATACCCTACCTGGCTTGCCATAGCCATGTGTCCTCCTGTCATGAGGGAATTTCTGGGGACAGGTATAATACAACCATTTCAATCAAGACGCTACGCTAGAGGGTATATCGTCTTTGAGCTGGTAACGTGGTGTGAGAACTGGAGCTGTAACTCAGTTTTGGAAAGCTGGAGGAGAAGCTATGAAAAGAGGAACACTGAAATGTTCTAACCTGCTAAAAGCTGAAGAAAAACAAACACAGACAAAAGGAAAAGCGAACAAAAAGCAAAGGCTACAAGTAAAATACTGGGCAAGACAAAAATGGTTGTAAGCGTTCCACTCCCAGCTCCTGTTGAAATGAAAGGCAACGTGTGACAGACCGGAGGTTTTTCCACTGGCAGTGGCAAAGTTTCAAGACTGCAAAAGATTTAGTTAACAAGCTGGTGACAACAACTAGTGACTACAAACTAGTGCCGAAGTACTGTGACATCAATGATGAAGTCAACGTCCGGTGTTATGCTGTCCTAGGAGCAGCCATAATGCAGCAGCCCTAATGCAGCAACCCTGATGCAGCAACCCTGATGCAGCAACCCTGATGCAGCAACCCTGATGCAGTGACCCTAATGCAGTGACCCTAATTTAGCGACCCTGATGCAGCAGCCCTAATGCAGCAACCCTGATGCAGCAACCCTGATGCAGTGACCCTAATGCAGCAACCCTAGTGCAGCGACCCTGATGCAGCAGCGCTAATGCAGCAACCCTGATGCAGCAACCCTGATGCAGTGACCCTGATGCAGCAACCCTGATGCAGTGACCCTAATGCAGCAACCCTAGTGCAGCGACCCTGATGCAGCAGCGCTAATGCAGCGACCCTGATGCAGCAGCCCTAATGCAGACCCTAATGCAGCAGCCCTGATGCAGCGACCCTGATGCAGCAACATTAATGCAGCAGCCCTAACGCAGTAGCGCTAATGCAGCGACCCTAGTGCAGCAGCCCTAATGCAGTGGCCCTGATGCAGCGGCCCTGATGCAGCGGCCCTGATGCAGCAGCCCTAATGCAGTAACCCTAGTGCAGCAGTCCTAGTGCAGCAAGGCCAACCTGTAGCATTTGCATCCAGGGCAATAATGCAAGCTGAACAACACTACATTCCTATCAAGAAAGAGTGCTTGGCTATTCATCATAGAATCCCTACAGTGCAGAAGGAGGCCATTCGGCCCATCGAGTCTGCACTGACAAGAATCCCACTCGGGCCCTATCCCCGTAACCCCATGTATTTACCCTGCTAGTCCCCCTGACGCAAAGGGGCAATTTAGCACGGCCAATCCACCTAACCCGCACATCTTTGGACTGTGGGAGGAAACCGGAGCACCCGGAGGAAACCCACACAGACACGGGGAGAATGTGCAGACTCCACACAGACAGTGACCCGAGGCCGGAATTGAACTCGGGTCCCTGGCGCTGTGAGGCAGCAGTGCTAACCACTGTGCCTTGTGGGCATTTTCATCGGTACCTGCTTGGGAGAGTCAGAGTAACAGTCGAGTCTGACCACAAGCCACTTCAAAGCATTTTTCTCAAACCACTACTATCTGTTCCAAAGTGTCTGCCAAAATGTTACTTTCTTTGCAGTGATATTATCTGGATGGGACATACAGGGAAGGGATGTATATCGTTGCCATGGTATCAAGGGTGGCGCTCCCCATGAGGAACTTTGAGGGGGCTACAAGAGAATGTGAAATCTTCCAGATTCAACATGAAGCAGCAGTTCATCAGACTCTGAAGTCATGAACCCAGGAGAGGCACTGGATGGAATTTGGGGCGTGGTGGCACAGTGGTTAGCACTGCTGCCTCACAGCGGCAGGGACCCGGGTTTGATTCCCGGCTTGGGTCACTGTCTGTGCGGAGTCTGCACGTTCTCCCCGTGTCTGCGTGGGTTTCCTCCGGGTGCTCCGGTTTCCTCCCACACTCCAGAAGACGTGCTGGTTAGGGTGCATTGGCCGTGCTAAATTCTCCCTCAGTGTTACCCGAACAGGGCCGGAGTGTGGCAATTAGGGGATTTTCAGAGTAACTTCATTGCAGTGTTAATGTAAGCCTTACTTGTAGTAACTAATAAATAAACTTTGCTTTTACTTTAATTTACAGCCCCTTCCGTCAGCAGGATTTTCCTGTCCTGCCAAAGTCAATGGATTTTTGAGCCCCAGCCCCCGCCGCTTCATGACCTACTATTCCACCCATTGAATCAAAATAAAATACTGCCCAACAAGATGCAAATCTCCAAGTGCTGCAAGAAGTATTGATGGAAGGATGACCTGATATCATCAAGGACACACCAGTGGTCACAAGAGTGTGTTGGACATACCGAGGTGAATTGACAGCCCAAGTTCGCATCTAGTACCAAGGAAATAGAGTGATCATCCCTGAGGAGATGACATGAGGGGTGCTGAAATGCATCCATGCAAACCGCCAAGGAACTGAATCGATTCTGAGGAAGGTGAGTGAAGTGCTCTTCTGGTCAAACCCGAGCAATGAAATTAAAAACCACGTCGGCAAGTGCGGTGTGAGTAACCAATACCAAGCTACACAAGTCAGAGAGCTGTTGATGACACATGACATTCAAGACTGACCATGGATGAAACTGGAAGTAGACCTCTTCACTATAGCAGGAACTAATTACCTTGTCACAATAGACGACTACTCTGACTACTGGGAGGCAGACCAACTGACTTCAACAAAGACAGGAGAGATAGTAGAATGCTTGAAAGTTCACAGGTAGCACAGCAACTAGTGCCATGGGAACTAGACTCCCTGGAGAAGGAACAACATCCAGATGAACAGCTAATTTCAACACACAAGTATACCGTGAAGAGATCTGAATGCTTGAACAACTAGATTTACAATGCAGTTGCAGAAACTAATGAGAATAATGAACAGTTTGTTATGGAAGAGAACAGTTGTGGTGTGGTGGATAACTTGGGCAATTCACAGGTACACAGGATAGTGCATGGCAGGTTATCGGTTGTTCATCACGGAAAAGAGGATGTTTGGGTTTTAAAATGCAATCGTTACGACACATCCTCCCCGACTTGCCATAGTCATGTGACCTCTGCCATGAAGGAATGTCTGGGGCAGCCATGATTCAAACAGTAAAGACACTACACAGGTAACATGAAGAAGGAGCCGGGACACATTGTAGAAGCAGAAGGAGAATTATATTTCTCACATTATACAGGTATTGTACATGTCAGGTACTACAACAGAAATAACATGCAGCCCTGCTTTTAAAAGGTTATGCCCACAATGCAGCTGGTCAAACCCCACAGAGAGCTTATTCCACCAACCCCTGCCAGAATCTCTACTGTGTAACATCATATCTACTGATCAGTTAGCAAAATAGTCTGCCACGTTGCTGCAGATAACAACATACCTCATGTTATGCATTGTAACCCAATGCATCTCTGTGTCATATGATTACGCGGTGACATCGTCAGACGCATTTGGGAGATTTCCCCCCTCTTCCATCCTGGACTGCAAGCGCCACATATCAAATAAAGTTCCACTAACTGGTTAAGTAACCACTATGTGGCAACCTTTTCATTCATTTATCTTTGTTGTTAAAGTGAGCTGACCACTTTAATATACAACACCTCAGAATTGAATATGTGTTGAAAGGGTGGAATTTGTGTTTTCACTTGGTGCAGGAGTGCAGTTTGTTGTGGAACTGCCGGAATAGCTAATTTTGTCAGCTTGATAATTGTGCGTGCTTTTCACGGTGATGTTCTTCCATGTCAGGGCATTACAATTCAGACAGAACCTTGAACAGCACCTTCTAAACCCGCGACGTCTACCACCGAGAAGAAGCAGATGCCTGGGGAACACCTCCACCTGCAAGTCCCCCTCCAAGTCACAGACCACCCTCACTTGGAAATATATTGCTGTTCCTTCACTGTCGCTGGGTCAAAATTCTGGAACATTCTTCCTAACAGCACTGTGAGTATTCCTACACCACATGGACTGCTGCAGTTGAAGAAGGCGGCTCACCTTCTCAAGGGCAATCAGGGATGGGTAATAAATGCTGGCTTAACCAGCGATGCCCACATTCCATGAATGAGTTTAAAAAAGAAGAGTTGAAAGAGAAGCAAAAGCCATATATAAAGATTGTATACTATTATGTATTGACTACTGGGGTCTATGGTACCAGTACATATTAAATAAGCTTCAGGGCATAAGGATATGATTGAGGCTGACATTTCAGTGCAACATAGAAAGGAAAAAAAGGCTTGAATTTAAAATATATCTTTCACATCCTCAGGACATCCCAAAGCACTTAACCAAAGTACTTTTTGAAGCGTAGTCACTGTTGCAATGTAGGAAACATGATAACTAATTTGTGCAGAGAAAGCTCCAACAAAGAGTAATCTACGACTAGATAATCTATTTCTCTTCATGGTTGATTGAGAGATACACGTTGGTTGCTGAATAAATAGTGGCCAGATAAAGTTAGGGGTGATAACTTTCAGATGAGACATTAAGCTGTTTGTTCTGGTGGTTGAAGAGACAAGAGCCATAATTTTACCGGCACGCCCGCCCCGATTCCGCATTCTCTGTTGGCCTCGGACGGGATCATACGAACCTCGGGCCAACGTGCCGGTAAAATTCCGCCCAAGAAGTTCCATAGCAACAGAATACTGGAAGGAGAGCAGAAGGTTTCTCCTGAGCAACATTCCTCCCTCAACTAAAATATTGGATATCTGGTCATTCATTCCACTTGTTGCTCGTGGGAATTGCCGGTCAATTGATTGTGAGAATGTTGACAGTGTCGCAGCAAACTGCACTCCTGCACCAAGCGCAGAGACACATTTCAAGACATGTGGTGTACTGTTATCTCCAGTAAAGCAGCTTTGAGATGTCCTAAAGTCAGAAGTTATCCCTTTTAGTTTTATCGAAGCTGCACATTTACAATAGATTCAAGGAGAGTAAAAAAACAATAGGTTGAGATATCATCTAAGAGCTATGAGCTATTCATCAACGGCGAGATGTGTTTGGAACAAACTGCACACTGTATTTTATCCTTTAAGGTATAAAGCTTAATATTGCTTGCTATTGTTTATCCTTTCTGTCTCTCGTTGGCAAGGTTATAAATGATGGTTGAAAGGCTCCCAAATTCTAGTTGCTAGTCTTGTGAATACTTTATTTTAGCAGAAGTGATTGATTCCACAAGTCTCTTTTCATGCTAAGTTCCTAAGCCCATGTTTTAGTCTTGATTCCCTTCTTTGAAACAATGCACGTGACATCTGGTGGAATGTACGGGTTAGTAAACATAGGGTGTGGACAGATTGGCCTCAACTGTCAACCAGTCTGCCAGTGCTCACTTTATTCGCTGACATGAAGAAAGCATTCAGTGTTCAGCAGCCAGTGAAATGTATCCCAATTAAATATATCACCTTCAGGAGAGATGGTAAAAGAAACATTTACTATAATATGAATGATTGCATTTTAAATAAAGAATCACTATGGTGCAGAAGAAGGCCATTCGGCCCACCAGGTCCAGAGTAGCTTACCCAGGCCCACTCCCTGCCTTACCCCCGCAACCCCACGCATTTAAAAGTTAAAGTTTATTTATTAGTCACAAGTCAGGCTTACATTAACACTGCAATGAAGTTACTGTGAAAATCCCCTCGTCGCCACATTCCGGCACCTGTTCGGGTACACTGAGGGAGAATTTAGCATGGCCAATCTACCTAACCTGCACGTGGAGTGCAAACTCCACACAGACAGTGACCCAAGCCGGGAATCGAACCCGGGTCCCTGGTGGTGAAGCAGCAGTGCTAACACTGTGCCACCGTGCTGCCCCATATCAATGCAATTCTTCTACTTAACTAATACCCTTAACCTGGACATCTTGGGACACTAAGGGGCAATTTACCATGGCCAATCCACCTAACCTGCACATCTTTGGACTGTGGGAGGAAACTGGAGCATCCGGAGGAAACCCACGCAGACACGGGGAGAACGTGCAGATTCCACACAGACAAGTCACCCATAGATGGAATCAAACCTTGGTCCCTGGCGCTGTGAGGCAGCAATGCTAATCACTGAACCACCGTGCCGCCCCGCCCCATATCAATGCAATTCTTCTACAGGGGAGATGCAATGTTTATTTTATGGACTCTAATTGGGAAAAAAACGATTGAATAGATGCTGACAGTGCAAGTCAGCAGCCTGTTTTTAATGAAAATAAAAACCAGGAGAATGTAAAATGGGTTGCTGACTCGCTATCAAGTGCTTTACAGTAATGTAAAAGTCAACATCAACCCCCATGAGTGCTGAATCCGAACAAGAGAAAAATACCCAACGCTGCATTGGGAGGTCTTATGGTGCAGTGGACAGCATCCCTGCAAACGTCACTAGCTTTCGGAGCACTGCTCCTTCGTCAGGTGAGTGGGAGATCCCACTCACCTGACGAAGGAGCAGCACTCCGAAAGCTAGTGGCATTTGCTACCAAATAAACCTGTTGGACTTTAACCTGGTGTTGTTAGGCCCCTTACTGTGTTTACCCCAGTCCGACGCCGGCATCTCCACTTCAAGTCCCACCCCAGGACACGATGGCCAGTAAAGGTGTTCACACTGTGGCCAAGCCTGCAAACCCATCCAACACGCACCAATGGCTGGCGGCAAGAACCTCAGAAATTCCTGGTCAGTCAGGAAGAAAATTGGAGCTCCACGCTACATATAAAAATGCATGTTGCTCCAGCAACTCAGATTCCCCGATGATTTGTTACACACCACCACCATCTAATACTGCACGATAAACCACAAGTGACAATGAGTGATTTCCTGCTCTTTTCTCCTATTGCAACACTCAATCCCTTACCGAATGATCCCAACTGCCTATGTCTCACTCACATACATCTTCTCTTTCTGCAAGTGAAGACAGAAAGAGTCACATTCATCAGCGTTCAATTATAACTCAATCCAGAACAAGGCAAAAAGGTTCTAATTTCGAACTGAGCTGCTCACTCAATCTCACAAATGCAGACCAAGTTCCTGCCGTAAGGAAAACAGCCACAAAAAGGAAATGGGCTTCACACAGTTTAAAACAGAATGAAAAGAGTATTATTGAGAGTGGAGAAGGTCAGTGTTTAAGAAGCTGAACCATAGCTGTACCACACCCAGTGGTCATGAAAAGCTTTCACAGAATGGTCACAAAGAGTTAACATTCAACACAATTAGGGACAGACAAAGCCAAAGTATATGTTAGGGATATGCAGCCAATCTGGCAGAGCAAGATTCAAACTGAAGGCAGAACTCTAAATTCAGAAATGTTGATATTTGACTTGAGTTGAAAGAAAATTGCCAGCGCTTGCCATTTTATACATTACAGAAGACAATCGCTTACATCTCCTGGCCAGGGGAAGTGGTAAGCAAATGTTAATCCAACATCCAGTGCTACGGCTATGAAGGTCTGACAACATCCTAGGGCTGGGGAGAAAAATCTTCTCTTTTTGTGAGTTTCCAGGTTCCTAATGCTCGAAGGATTGCATGGAGTGAGAATCTGAATTCTGCCAGTTTCTTCAACAGATCATTTATAATCCTAATTCTTATGCTTGCTATAGAAACATAGAAAACTACAGCACAAAACAGGCCCTTCGGCCCCACAAATAGAAACTATTAATCTCCTGAAGAAAGATTTGGCAAAGATTATCACTGCTGCTCCTTCTCCAGAGACAAATATAGTGAGACTCACTAATCAAGAACAAGAACAAAGAACAAAGAACAATACAGCACAGGAACAGGCCCTTCGGCCCTCCAAGCCCGCGCCGCTCCCCGGTCCAGGATTGAATCCTGAATCCAGGATCCCCGCCCAATTTTCCAGCCTATCTACATACCAATATCCTATCCACCGAGCTGTCCCTCACAGCTACGATGCTTTGTTCATCACAACTATTAACTCACCCCCACCCCCCCATTCCAGACCATGTGATCTCCAGGGAGAGGCGAAAACCCAGAGTGAAAATCCTATATTATTAATTCTCAACTTGGCAGTACCATGGGTCCTGTAGCTGAGGAACCATCACATTCTACTCCGTTCAGATGGTCAATCAAATGTGGTCCATGTTACGTTTAACCTCTAGATTTGGAGAATTTAATCACTGGACCCTTCTCATTGTAAACTCAAATTGAACTAATTTCTCTCCTGTCACCTGCAGTAGCCAATCCGTCAAGAAACCCATTGCTAGAAATTCCCATCCAGCCAGTGGAGATCTCTCACAAGCAGAGTTCTCCTTTAGTGCTTTTAAAAGTTAATTTGAGAAACTATCGGAGCTCAGAACATGTTGTTCCAGACATTTTGCCAGAACTCCAATGCCAAACTCATGTGGTATCAATCTCTTTTGTATTAGAGGCAGTATAAAACTAAGTTAATCTCACCAGCATTGCAGATGTTTGCAAATTACACATGGGAGGAAGATTACAGTTAGGAGAATTTGCGTATCTCACAAGAGACGTGACTCAATCCAGTAATATGATGTGAGTTAAACTTGAGGTATACTGTTCCTAAAACATGCTTAACAG
Organism: Mustelus asterias; assembly: GCF_964213995.1. Classification (NCBI taxonomy): domain Eukaryota; kingdom Metazoa; phylum Chordata; class Chondrichthyes; order Carcharhiniformes; family Triakidae; genus Mustelus; species Mustelus asterias. The sequence goes on along the minus strand of NC_135829.1, from coordinate 1,886,080 downwards.
CACATTGAGTGGGATCATGTTCAATTAATGGATAAAAAGTGTCTCATGTTCTCAATCTGTTCTAACTAAAAAATATTTTTATTGAGAATTTTCAACTTTATATTAAGTGTGATACACAATTTGCTGCGATTCAGCACAGTACAAAACAGTCATCGTTTCCAGAGGACGGCACAGTGGTTAGCACTGCTGCCTCACAGCATCAGGGACCCGAGTTCAATTCTGGCCTCGGGTCACTGTCTGTGTGGGGTTTGCACGTTCTCCCCGTGTCTGCATGGGTTTCCTCCGGGTGCTCCAGTTTCCTCCCACACCCCAAAGATGTGCGGGTCAGGTTGATTGGCCGTGCTAAATTGCCCCTAGTGTTAGGGGATTAGCAGGGTAAATATGTGGGGTTACGGGAGTAGGGCCAGGGTGGGATTGTGATCAGTGCAGACTTGATGGACTGAATGGCCTCCTTCTGCACTGTAGGGATTATATTCTATGACATGGAGAAGACCAGCAAAGATCAATACAAATAATTCAAAGACTAAGATATCATAATCCTGCCATTGGGGTCAGCGTTTCCTCCTGTACAGATATTGAAAGGATAACAGAAGAAGTATGTGGGGAATCAAGACAACAGGATAAGGCCACGGAAACATGGCACTATGGGGCACCGTCTTCCACAGACCGACAAAATAGAAAGAAAGTCTCTCAGAACAAGGCTCATTGGAAGGCACCATCGAGACGAGGGAAAGCCCCAAATGCGGCTCACCCTCTACACAAAGGGGAAAGCGCATACTAAGAAGATACCCCTCACAAACAAGTAACCAGACAGCTCTCAACTCTGCTTATCCTGGGGCAGTACGGTGGTACAGTGGTTAGCACTGCTGCCTCACAGCGACAGGGACCTGGGTTCGATTCCCAGCTTGGGTAACTGTCTGTGCGGAGTCTGCACGTTCTCCCCGTGTCCGCGTGGGTTTCCTCCGGGTGCTCCGGTTTCCTCCCACACTTCAAAGATCTGCAGGTTAAGTTGATTGGCCAACCTAAATTGCCCCTTAGTGTCAGGGAGACTAGCTAGGGTAAATGCATGAGATTATGGGGATAGGGCCTGGGTGGAATTGTGGTCAGTGCAGACTCGATGAGCCGAATGGCCTCCTTCTGCACTGTAGGGTTTGATGATTCTATGATTCCAGTCAAGTAACCTCAGAAAACCAGTCCAAAGATACTCAGAACTCAAGGACCTATCAACTGTGCTTGCGCATGCACCCCCACACACCTACCCCACACTCCCACCAATCAGAAGCACCAACAGTAAGGAAAAGAAGTCCAGTTCCACTCCAGGTTATTTAGTCTGTCTGCACCACCACAGAATAAGCACAGGATTTATTCAACCCAGAATAACTCAACAGAGAAAAACGTGACACCAATACTTCTATTGTGGGGCCTTTCTGTTCTTAAAATGAGGACTTGAAGCCATACTAATCACCTCTCCATCTATCCATTCACCCACCACCCTGCTGTGGCACTACTCATCTTTTTTATAATGAAAGCGAAGCATACCGCAAAAGAATGTGCAAATACAAGGATTACAACACATTAAAAAATGTAAATATTTATTGTGCAACCTTTGATCGGTGCTGGGGCCTCAATTGTTTACCATTTACATAGATGATCTGGAGGAGGGGACTGAATGTAGGGTATTCAAGTTTGCTGATGACACGAAGGTGAGTGGGAAAGCGAATTGCGTGGAGGACGCGGAAAGTCTGCAGAGAGATTTCGATAGGCTGAGCGAGTGGGCGAAGATCTGGCAGATGGAATATAACGTTAGCAAATGTGAGGTTATCCACTTTGGAAGAAATAATAGTAAATTGGAATATTATTTAAATGGAGGAAAATTACATCGTGCGACTGTGCAGAGGGACCTGGGGGTCCTTGTGCACGAATCGCAAAAACTCAGTCTGCAGGTGCAGCAGGTGATCAAGAAGGCGAATGGAATGTTGGCCTTTATCGCGAGGGGGATAGAATATAAAAGCAGGGAGGTCTTGCTGCAATTGTACAAGGCACTGGTGAGGCCGCAACTGGAGTACTGTGTGCAGTTTTGGTCCCCTTATTTGCGAAAGGATATATTGGCCTTGGAGGGAGTGCAGAGAAGGTTCACCAGGTTGATACCGGAGATGAGGGGTGTAGCTTATGAGGAGAGATTAAACAGATTGGGTCTGTACTCGTTGGAGTTTAGAAGGATGAGGGGTGATCTTATAGAGACATATAAGATAATGAAGGGGCTGGATAGGGTAGAGGTGGAGAGATTCTTTCCACTTAGAAGGGAAACCAGAACTAGAGGGCACAGCCTCAAAATAAGGGGGGGCCGGTTCAGAACAGAGTTGAGGGGGAACTTCTTCTCTCAGAGGGTAGTGAATCTCTGGAATTCTCTGCCCATTGAAGTGGTGGAGGCTTCCTCGTTGAATATGTTTAAATCACGGGTAGATAGTTTTCTGATCGATAAGGGAATTAGGGGATATGGGGAGCAGGCGGGTAAGTGGAACTGATTCGCTTCAGATCAGCCATGATCTTGTTGAATGGCGGGGCAGGCTCGAAGGGCCAGATGGCCTACTCCTGCTCCTATTTCTTATGTTCTTATGTTCTTAAGATACGCAACCCATTCCAAGCACTCCACAACAAGAAAATAAAAAGAAAAGGGCCCCAGACAGAGAACCAAGGCACTTTGTGCCTCCCATCACCAGAGCAAACCAGTGGAAGAGCCATCAGCAAGGATATAAAAAATAGTGATCCTGAATTTACAGGATAACAGGCAAAGGAAAAGAAGAAAGAATCCCAAGCCTCTGTGCTCAACACATGCCCTCATCAGGATGAAGTCTCATAACACCAGGTTAAAGTCCAACAGGTTTATTTGGTAACACAAGCTTTCGGAGCACTGTTCCTTCATCAGGTGAGTCCTAATGAAGGAGCATCTCCACATCGTGCTCATCAGGATAAGAGACAACATCACACAATCAGGAGTAAAATAACAAGGAACAAGATTTAGGAATGATGGTGAACTGCAGGATTACAAACCATCCACAGAGTTAGAAAAGGCCAAAGCCATGACCGCAGAGGTGAGGAACATCCGGGAATCATCCAGGATTTCACCAAAGTCTCCACTCGTCCATCATGCCGCTGTCCCAGAGCCCAGATGGGCAGGAGTCCTGGCCGCTGCAGGCAGGGAATGTCCATCATGTCCATCCACCTCCTCTCAACAGGCACTGACGTCAGAACAAAGCAACACCAGTGGCTGGGGTCTCCAGCTGGACCCAGGCCTGGAAAATCGGTTGAAATTGCTCCATCAAATTCAAGACGCCCAGCTCTCAAAATGAGATTGCGAAAGCATGGCAGCCAGTTCTCAAAATCAACCAGCAATCTCACCACAGCTCCTCTTCCTGGGGGAGGGGGGGGAGGGGGGGGGGGAGATCTAGCTCACGAGCAGCCCTCATCCAGCCATGTCCTTTGACTTTTTAAGTTTTCAGTTTGTCACAAGTAGGCTTAGGTTAACACTGCAAATAGGATGCTTGATGTACCATGCAGCAGGATTTCCAAGGACCAAAGGTGAGCCCTCACCAAGGAAACCTTCTTCTCAGCTGAAAGGATTATCATCTCGCACCATTCATTCTTTGTAGGGTATCTCGCACTTCACCACGGTGCACTCTCAATGTGCCGAGGAGCAGAATAAGGCTTCCATATTTTTGCTCTTGAAAGTGGTCTTCGTCTTGGTGCCAACAGTACCACGCAAGCATGGACCTCCTCACCAGCAACGCTGTCACTGTGAACCGGGCCCCACCCAAGTCAGTTCCAACCGCATCACACTAACAAGGATTTCTTCAACTTAATTCGGCTACCCGCAGTCAAAAGGTTTTTTTTAAAACTCATTTGTGGGACATGGGTGTTGCTGGGCCAGCATTTATTGCCCATCCCGGTTGCCCTTGGGGGGCAGTTGAGAGTCAACCACATTGCTGTGGTTAACTAGGATCTTCCAAAAACATTCTACAGATGAAATATATATATATATCAGGGATCAACTAATTACAGGTTGTGCATTAGGATATAAGAGAGGATTAATAGATGAGTAGTGTCAGAGCTTGCGGTATGCAGCCACTTCCACATTCACATCACATGACCCCCAAAGATTTTTTAAAAGATATACTTGTGTGTATAAGATGGAGAAAGTTCCTCTGGGACACTTTTGTAAAAGGCTAATTTCAACAGGGAAGTATCCTGCTGATTCTGTCACTGAGTCCATTGGCTATTAGCCCTAGTTCAGGAATTAGTTATAGAAAATAGGTCATGTTCTGCAATTATAAAGAAAAAAAGGAGTGAGCAAATGGGCTGATAATCTCCCTGCTTCTTCATATAACCACAATACCAATTTACCCGTTCCAGCGGTGCCAAGACAGCACAAGAAGAACTTGGAAAAACTAATTCTGAAAAACTTGGAACAAATTTAGAACCACTTGAATGTCAATTTTTAATTGAAGTATTTATTTACCTTGAACAAAATGTTGGAATTGTGTGTATGGGAGAGGGGTGTGTGTGGGGTGTGTGAGAGTGGGTGTGTGGATGTGTGTGGGGTGTGTGAGGGGCTGGGTTGTGTGTGTATGACAGTGGGTGTGTGAGGGGGTGTGTGAGAGTGGGGGTGTGTGAGGGGGGTGTGTGAGGGAGGGGGGTGTGTGAGGGGGGTGTGTGTGGGGATGCGAGGGGATGTGTGTGAGGGGATGTGTGTGTGGGAGTGTGAGAGTGTGAGGGGGCGTGTGAGAGTGTGAGGGGGCGTGTGGGAGTGTGAGGGGGCGTGTGGGAGTGTGAGGGGGCGTGTGGGAGTGTGAGGGGGCGTGTGAGAGTGTGAGGGGGCGTGTGAGAGTGTGAGGGGGCGTGTGAGAGTGTGAGGGGGCGTGTTGGAGTGTGAGGGGGCGTGTGGGAGTGTGAGGGGGCGTGTGGGAGTGTGAGGGGGCGTGTGGGAGTGTGAGGGGGCGTGTGGGAGTGTGAGGGGGCGTGTGGGAGTGTGAGGGGGCGTGTGGGAGTGTGAGGGGGCGTGTGGGAGTGTGAGGGGGCGTGTGGGAGTGTGAGGGGGCGTGTGGGAGTGTGAGGGGGCGTGTGGGAGTGTGAGGGGGCGTGTGGGAGTGTGAGGGGGCGTGTGGGAGTGTGAGGGGGCGTGTGGGAGTGTGAGGGGGCGTGTGGGAGTGTGAGCGGGCGTGTGGGAGTGTGAGGGGGCGTGTGGGAGTGTGAGGGGGCGTGTGGGAGTGTGAGGGGGCGTGTGGGAGTGTGAGGGGGCGTGTGGGAGTGTGAGGGGGCGTGTGGGAGTGTGAGGGGGCGTGTGGGAGTGTGAGGGGGCGTGTGGGAGTGTGAGGGGGCGTGTGGGAGTGTGAGGGGGCGTGTGGGAGTGTGAGGGGGCGTGTGGGAGTGTGAGGGGGCGTGTGGGAGTGTGAGGGGGCGTGTGGGAGTGTGAGGGGGCGTGTGGGAGTGTGAGGGGGCGTGTGGGAGTGTGAGGGGGCGTGTGGGAGTGTGAGGGGGCGTGTGGGAGTGTGAGGGGGCGTGTGGGAGTGTGAGGGGGCTTGTATGCAAGTTGTGGGGGGTGTGTGTGCTGTGGGATGGGTGTGCGCGTTGTGGCGGGGATGTGCGTGTTGGGGAGGGGTGCGTGTTGTGGCGGGGTTGTGCGTGTTGTGGCAGGGGTGTGCGTGTTGTGGTGGAGGTGTGCGTGTTGTGGTGGAGGTGTGCGTGTTGTGGTGGAGGTGTGCGTGTTGTGGTGGGTGTGTGCGTGTTGTGGGGCGTGTGTGCCTGTTGTGGGGAAGTTGTGTGCGTGTTGTGGGGAGGGTGTGTGCGTGTTGTGGGGAGGGTGTGTGCGTGTTGTGGGGGGTGTGAGCGTGTTGTGAGGGGTGCGGTGGTGTGTGCCTGTTGTGGGGATGTGTGCGTGTGTTGTGGGGAGGGTGTGTGCGTGTTGTGGGGGGCTGTGCATGTTGTCGGGGGTGTGTGCCTGTTGTGGGGGGTGTGAGCGTGTTGTGAGGGGTGCGGTGGTGTGTGCCTGTTGTGGGGATGTGTGCGTGTGTTGTGGGGAGGGTGTGTGCGTGTTGTGGGGGGGTGTGGGTGTTGTGGGTGGTGTGTGCGTGTTGTGGGGGGTGTGTGCGTGTGGTGGGGGGGTGTGCGTGTTGTGGGGGGTGTGTGCGTGTTGTGGGGGGGTGTGTGCGTGTTGTGGGGGGTGTGTGCGTGTTGTGGGGGGTGTGTGCGTGTTGTGGGGGGTGTGTGCGTGTTGTGGGGGGTGTGTGCGTGTTGTGGGGGGTGTGTGCGTGTTGTGGGGGGGGTGTGCGTGTTGTGGCGGAGGTGTGCGTGTCGTGGCGGGGCTGTGTGTATTGTGGCGGGGGTGTGCGTGTTGTGGTGGGGTGTGCGTGTTGTGGGGAGTGCGTGTTGTGGTGGGGGTGTGCGTGTTGTCGGGGGTGTGTGCGTGTTGTGGGGCGGGTGTGCGTGTTGTGGGGGGTGTGCGTGTTGTGGGGGGTGTGCGTGTTGTGGGGCGAGTGTGCGTGTTGTGGGGCGAGTGTGCGTGTTGTGGGGCGTGTGTGCGTGTTGTGAGGGGTGCGGTGGTGTGTGCCTGTTGTTGGGATGTGTGCGTGTTGTGGGGATGTGTGTGCGTGTTGTGTGGAGGGTGTGTGCGTGTTGTGTGGAGGGTGTGTGTAGTGTTGTGTGGAGGGTGTGTGCGTGTTGTGGGGAGGGTGTGTGCGTGTTGTGGGGAGGGTGTGTGCGTGTTGTGGGGGGTGTGTGCGTGTTGTGGGGGGTGTGTGCGTGTTGTGGGGAGGGTGTGTGCGTGTTGTGGGGAGGCTGTGTGCATGTTGTGGGGGGGTGTGTACGTGTTGTGGGGGTGCGTGTGCGTGTTGTGGGGGGGTGTGCGTGTTGTGGGGAGTGTGTGCGTGTTGTGGTGAGGGTGTGTGTGTGTTGTGGGGGGGTGTGTGCGTGTTGTGGGGGGTGTGTGCGTGTTGTGGGGGCGTGTGTGCGTGTTGTGGGGAGGGTGTGTGCGTGTTGTGGGGGGGTGTGCATGTTCTGGGGAGGGTTTGTGTGTTGTGGAGGGGTGTGTGCGTTGTGGGGGGATGTGCGTGTTAGGGGGGGTGCGTGTTGTGGAGGGGTTGTGCGTGTTGTGGCAGGGGTGTGCGTGTTGTGGTGGAGGTGTGCGTGTTGTGGGTGGGGTGTGCGTGTTGTGGTGGGGTGTGCGTGTTGTGGTGGGGTGTGCCTGTTGTGGGGAAGGTGTGTGCGTGTTGTGGGGAGGGTGTGTGCGTGTTGTGGGGAGGGTGTGTGCGTGTTGTGGGGAGGGTGTGTGCGTGTTGTGGGGAGGGTGTGTGCGTGTGGTGGGGGGTGTGTGCGTGTGGTGGGGGTGTGTGCGTGTTGTGGGGGGAGGTTGTGTGCGTGTTGTGGAGGGGGTGTGCGTGTTGTGGGGTGTGCGTGCGTGTTGTGGGGGGTGTGTGCGTGTGGTGGGGGTGTGTGCGTGTTGTGGGAGGGTGTGTGCGTGTTGTGGGGGGTGTGTACGTGTGGTGGGGGGGTGTGCGTGTTGTGGCGGAGGTGTGCGTGTTGTGGCGGGGCTGTGCGTATTGTGGCGGGGGTGTGCGTGTTGTGGTGGGGTGTGCGTGTTGTGGTGGGGGTGTGCGTGTTGTCGGGGGTGTGTGCGTGTTGTGGGTGGTGTGCGTGTTGTGGGGTGAGTGTGCGTGTTGTGGGGCGTGTGTGCGTGTTGTGGGGCGTGTGTGCGTGTTGTGAGGGGTGCGGTGGTGTGTGCCTGTTGTTGGGATGTGTGCTTGTTGTGGGGATGTGTGTGCGTGTTGTGTGGAGGGTGTGTGCGTGTTGTGTGGAGGGTGTGTGTGTGTTGTGGGGAGGGTGTGTGCGTGTTGTGGGGAGGGTGTGTGCGTGTTGTGGGGAGGGTGTGTGCGTGTTGTGGGGAGGGTGTGTGCGTGTTGTGGGGGGTGTGTGCGTGTTGTGGTGGGTATGTGCGTGTTGTGTGGAGGGTGTGTGCGTGTTATGGGGAGGGTGTGTGCGTGTTGTGGGGGGTGTGTGCGTGTTGTGGGGGGTATGTGCGTGTTGTGTGGAGGGTGTGTGCGTGTTGTGGGGAGGGTGGGTGCATGTTGTGGGGGGGTGTGTGCGTGTTGTGGGGGTGTGTGTGCGTGTTGTGGGGGGGTATGTGCGTGTTGTGGGGGTGTGTGCGTGTTGTGGGGTGGGTGTGTGCGTGTTGGGGGGTGTGTGCGTGTTGTGGGGGTGTGATTGTTGTGGGGGGGTGTGTGCGTGTTGTGGGGGTGTGTGTGTGTGTTGTCGGGGGGGGTGTGCGTGTTGTGGGGAGTGTGTGCGTGTTGTGGGGAGGGTGTGTGTGTGTTGTGGGGGGGGGTGCGTGTTGTGGGGGTTGTGTGCGTGTTGTGGGGGGTGTGTGCGTGCTGTGGGGGTGTGTGTGCGTGTTGTGGGGGGGTGTGCATGTTCTGGGGAGGGTGTGTGTGTTGTGGGGGCGTGTGCGTGTTGTGGGGGGGTGTGCGTGTTGTGGGGGTTGTGTGTGTTGTGGGGGGTGTGTGCGTGTTGTGGGGAGGGTGTGTGCGTGTTGTGGGGGTTGTGTGCGTGTTGTGGAGGGTGTGTGCGTGTTGTGGGGTGTGTGTGAGGGGATCTGTGTGCGGGTGTGTGTGTGGGTGTGTGAGGGTGTGTGAGGGTTTGTGAGGGTGTGTGGGGGTGTGACGGAGTGTGTGAGGGGGCGTGTGGGAGTGTGAGTGGGCGTGTGGGAGTGTGAGGGGGCGTGTGGGAGTGTGAGGGGCGTATGGGAGTGTGAGGGGGCGTATGGGAGTGTGAGGGGGCGTGTAGGAGTGTGAGGGGGCGTGTGGGAGTGTGAGGGGGTGTGTGGGAGTGTGAGGGGCGTGTGGGGGGGTGTGAGGATGTGTACGGGTGTGTGTGGGGTTATGTGGGTGTGTGTGGGGGCTTGTATGCATGTTGTGGGGGGTGCGTGTTGTGGGCGGTGTGTGTGCTGAGGGATGGGTGTGCGCGTTGTGGGGGGGATGTGCATGTTGGGGGGGGTGCGTGTTGTGGCGGGGTTGTGCGTGTTGTGGCAGGGGTGTGCGTGTTGTGGGTGGGGTGTGCGTGTTGTGGGTGGGGTGTGTGCGTGTTGTGGGGAGGGTGTGTGTGTTGTGGGGGGTGTGTGCCTGTTGTGGGGGGTGTGAGCGTGTTGTGAGGGGTGCGGTGGTGTGTGCCTGTTGTGGGGATGTGTGCGTGTGTTGTGGGGAGGGTGTGTGCGTGTTGTGTGGGGGGTGTGCGTGTTGTGGGGGGTGTGTGCGTGTGATGGGGGGGTGTGTGGGCGTGTGGTGGGGTTGTGTGCGTGTGGTGGGGGTGTGTGCGTGTGGTGGGGGTGTGTGCGTGTTGTGGGGGGGGTGTGCGTGTTGTGGCGGAGGTGTGCGTGTTGTGGCGGGGCTGTGCGTATTGTGGCGGGGCTGTGCGTATTGTGGTGGGGTGCGCGTGTTGTGGGGTGTGCGTGTTGTGGTGGGGGTGTGCGTGTTGTCGGGGGTGTGTGCGTGTTGTGGGGCGTGTGTGCGTGTTGTGGGGGGTGTGCATGTTGTGGGGCGAGTGTGCGTGTTGTGAGGCGTGTGTGCGTGTTGTGGGGCGTGTGTGCGTGTTGTGAGGGGTGCGGTGGTGTGTGCCTGTTGGGATGTGTGCGTGTTGTGGGGATGTGTGTGCGTGTTGTGTGGAGGGTGTGTGCGTGTTGTGTGGAGGGTGTGTGCGTGTTGTGGGGAGGGTGTGTGTGTGTTGTGGGGAGGGTGTATGCGTGTTGTGTGGAGGGTGTGTGCGTGTTGTGGGGAGGGTGTGTGCATGTTGTGGGGGTGTGTGTGCGTGTTGTGGGGGTGTGTGTGCGTGTTGTGGGGGGGTATGTGCGTGTTGTGGGGGTGTGTGCGTGTTGTGGGGTGGGTGTGTGCGTGTTGTGGGGGTGTCAGTGCGTGTTGTGGGGGTGTGTGTGTGTTGTGTGGGGGTGTGTGTGTGTTGTGGGGGGGTGTGTGCGTGTTGTGGGGGGGTGTGTGTGCGCGTGTTGTGGGGGGGTGTGTGCGTGTTGTGGGGAGTGTGTGCGTGTTGTGGGGAGGGTGTGTGTGTGTTGTGGGGGGGTGTGTGCGTGTTGTGGGGGGTGTGTGCGTGTTGTGGGGAGGGTGTGTGCATGTTGTGGGGTTTGTGTGCGTGTTGTGGGGGTGTGTGTGCGTGTTGTGGGGGGGTATCTGCGTGTTGTGGGGGTGTGCGTGTTGTGGGGTGGGTGTGTGCGTGTTGTGGGGGTGTCGGTGCGTGTTGTGGGGGTGTGTGTGTGTTGTGTGGGGGTGTGTGTGTGTTGTGGGGGGGTGTGTGCGTGTTGTGGTGGGGTGTGTGTGCGCGTGTTGTGGGCGGGTGTGTGCGTGTTGTGGGGAGTGTGTGCGTGTTGTGGGGAGGGTGTGTGTGTGTTGTGGGGGGGTGTGTGCGTGTTGTGGGGGGTGTGTGCGTGTTGTGGGGGGGTGTGTGCGTGCTGTGGGGGGGGTGTGCGTGTTGTGGGGGGTGTGTGTGTGTTGTGGGGAGGGTGTGTGCGTGTTGTGGGGGGGGTGTGCGTGTTGTGGAGGGGGTGTGCGTGTTGTGGAGGGGGTGTGCGTGTTGTGGGGGGGTGTGTGCGTGTTGTGGGGGGTGCGTGCGTGTTGTGGGGGTGTGTGTGTGTGTTGTGGGTGGTGTGTGCGTGTTGTGGGGGGGGTGCGTGTTGTGGGGGGGTGTGCGTGTTGTGGCGGTGGGTGTTCCTGTTGTGGGGAGGGTGTGTGTTGTGGGGAGGGTGTGTGCGTGTTGTGGGGGGTGTGTGCGTGTTGTGGGGGGTGTGTGTGTGTTGTGGGGGCGGCGGTGGTGTGTGTGTTGTGGGGGTGTGTGCGTGTTGTGGGGGGGAATGTAATCAGCAGTATCCACCAATGACTTAAAAACGTTAACAAAGAAACATGACTTGTTGTAGAGTTCAGTAAACAATTTTCAAGACCAGTGATAAAACGGAGCACTGCATCAATCATCCATTCTGTGGTCAGCTGTTAACCAACTTTAGAAAGTAGCCAGAAGGTACATACAGCTCTCATTTCCATTGGTAATGATCCTAATGACTGTTTCAGGCAAAGACCCTGTGACTACAGGACACTCTAACCAACACCCTAACTCCATCCAGCACAGAATGTGTCTGCCAAACTGGATTTCTTTTTAATGCCTTCTAAACAGGTGCAAGCCAATGTTTAGACCATGATTCCTCCAAGTGTCCCTGTTGGCCATTCCTCTGCTGCAGATACAATCCAAATGAAATGTACAAGTTAGTTATTCATTGCCTTCCCTGATTACACTTTGGGTGTGTGCTCAGTCTACACATTCCCAGTCTTCAAGTTAAAAAAAACACAAGTAAGACCGTGTAAATACGAAGATTATTAGAGTATTTTTAGAGAGTTTTTAACTTTCCGTTGAATGGTAAACAGGCTGTAGTGTTTGTGTTGGCCAACAACCAATTTCTCTGAAAATTTGCCTCCATTAAAGTTATTATTTCTAAAGCAGGAGCCAACATCTGGGCAGTCTTTCTGCTTTATATGGTTTCAAAGCCGTAAAGAATAAAGAGCAAAGAGTTTTGAAGAGTGCACAGTGGCTCCATTACTCTCGCCGTGTTATTGCAAATCTATTTACATGCGATTACCTCAGTGATATTAAACATTACTTCTGATGTCAGTTTATAGCAACAATTATGAGTGCTGTGGACTGTGTATGCTCACAGAATCAGGCCTATTTATGGAAAGGAAGTCTAGCAGAAGTACTTGAACTCAGAAGGTCTGGAAGTAATACAACTTTGACCAGTCCCAACAGTACACCATTTTCGAACCATGTGTTGGTTCAATGAATTTCAGAGCCATACTCACACCTCCATGAGTAACTCCAACCGTAGGCTAGGCACATTTTCTTTTTTTTTTGCAGGAGGCCATTCAGCCCATCGAGTCTGCACCGACCACAATCCCACCCAGGCCCTATCCCCATAACTCCATTCATTTACCCTAGCTGGTCCCCCTGACATTAAGGGGCAATTTAGCACGGCCAATCCACCCAACCTGCACATGTTCGAACTGTGGGAGGAAACCAGAGCACCCGGAGGAAAGCCACACAGACACAGGCAGAATGTGCAAACTCCACACAGACAGTGACCTAAGTCGGGAATCAAACCCGGGTGTCTGGTGCTGTGAGGCAGCAGTGCTAACCACTGAGTCATTCTAACTCATGACTAAGCTACCACGCCTAGATTCACCCTAACCATTCGAAGTTCTTATTGATCGATTTCTTTGTGCCACTATGTGGTTAATTGGGTTTACTGAGTGAGGAAGTTCCCACTTACAGTCATTCCAAAGAGGGATCAATTGTACAACTGTAGTGAACATTTTCTCAACCATATTTTTGTTTTTATTCATTCATGGAATGTGGGGTCATCGTTGAAGCAACCATTTATCCCTAATTGCCCTTGGTGCAATTAGTTGGTGAGCAGTCTCTTTGGCAACTGAATGAACTGTTGGGGCATTTCAGAGGCAGCAATGAGTCAACCATGTAGACCAGACCAAGTAAGGATGGCAGATTCCTTCCCAAAGGACACCAGTGAACCAAATGGGTTTTGACAACAATCCAGTAGTTTGATGGTCACCAAACTAGGTGGTGGGTGAGTGGAATCGGCTGTCGTCAGTGGTGGTGGAGGCAAACTCGATAGGGTCTTTTAAGAGACTCTGGATGAGTACATGGGACTTAATAGGATTGAGGGTTATAGGTAAGCCTATATATAAGCCTAGGTAGGTAGGGACATGACCGGCACAACTTGTGGGCCGAAGGGCCTGTTTGTGCTGTATTTTTTCTATGTTCTATTACTGATGATAGGTTTTCATTGCAGATTTATTTAACGAATTGCATTTAAATTCTCCAACTACTGTGATGAGATTTGAACTCGTCCCAGGATCACGAGTCTAGGATTAGAGAGGGTCGTCAACCTAAAACATTAGCTTTGTTTCTCTCTTCACAGTTGCTGCCTGACTGCTGAACATTTTCAGTTTTTACCTCTGGATTATAAGACCAGTAACGTAATTGCTGTGCTGCTGTACTGCCTACAGATCTACTCTCAATGAGGCTCAAATCCCGCTCATTCAGATCAAGTGAATTCAAGTCAAATGCCATCGTCTCTTTACACTCAAACCTCATTATCAAAACTAAGTGAGAGTACTTATTATAGGGTTCAGCTAACTGAGGTTAAAGTTTCTCTATTGATTATAAGAGCTTTACTGTTGTAATATAGCCATCAAGGGTGCGATTCTCCAATCTTGCCAAGCTGTTAGTCGATCGCACAGTGCTGGAGAATAGCATGCATGCCTAAAAATCTGTTTTGCACCTGGCGCCAAATAGTTGGCAAGTCTCCTGGCCCTCCTAATAGTGCAAACCAGATTGTGCCCAGAAAGGGCGAGAGTCTGATTCGTATATTTAAAGCAGCATTTAAATGTGCATGGTCCATTCAAATCCTAGCACACGGAATTCACCAGCCTTCAGGTGTGGGCGTGATAACGGCGAGGATCACTACTGGTCCCCACAAGCAGAGGCCTGGTGTGATGGACACATCAGGGGGGCTCACAGGCCCCGGGATAGTGGGGGGCACGGCCTGAGTGGGGGCCATGAGGGTGATGCTGGGGGCGGGTCATGCAGGGGTGGATCATGTCGGGGGGGGTCCTGATGGGGGGGACATGTTGAAGGTTGGGCAGGGGATCCATCGGGACGGCCCTGATGCCAGGACCCATGTCGGAGAGGGGTTTGGTGGGTGGAGTGGAGGGGAACATGCTCCCGATGAGAGGGGAAGTCCTGATGTCCGTGGGGTGAGGGATAGGGTCTCCCAATGTACTGTGAGATCGGGGCACCTTTGCTCAAAGGTGCCCGAGCGCTCTGAAGCCAGGCTCACCAGTGCGTTAAGGCCCCGCCCTCCCAATACCAGCGCAGAATTGTCACCTCTCCAAAAAGTGACCGAGTGTGAGAGGGTTGCAGTATGGCGTGCGTCTGAGACCAGCGCACATCACTCCATGATTCTCTCTGTTATGACACTTGGAAAGGTTTTGGGAGAGTCCTGCCCTAGGTTTGTACCTATAACCCTCTGTAACAACAATAGGACATGAATACAATGGATTGGAATGGCCTCTCTATGCTGTAAACTCTTGTGCTTTATCTACTTGCCTCACAGTTAAACAGTGGACAGTACTAAAGTTTAAAGTTTACTTATTAATGTCACAAGTAGGCAACTGCAATGAAATTACTGTGAAAATCCCCCTGTCGCCACACTCTGGCGCCTGTTCAGGTACATCGAGGGGGAATTTAGCATGGCCAATGCACCTAACCAGCACATCTTTCAGACTGTGGGAGGAAACCGGAGCACCCGAAGGAAACCCACGCAGACACGAGGGAACAACGTCCAGACTCTGCACAGTGACCCAAGTCGGGAATTGAACCCGGTTCCTGGCGCTGTGAGGCAGCAGCGCTAACCACTGTGCCACCCCACTAAGCAAATATAGGTGTAATAGTATGAATGCAGGGCCATATTTAATTGCAGACCCAAGAGCTGAGCTGGAAGGTACTTAAAAACAATTACTTTGTTGATAGCTTTATAAAGGGACATGCAAATATATTTAACATTTAACTGCAATAAATTCTGCTCTAACCCCCGACAGTATTACCCCTTTAAGAGGGAGGCAAGGAGCACTGCTGATGGAGTGACTGCTGACAACCGTTACTCTAAATCACTACTATTTAACCGGAACCTCTCATGCATTAAGGCTGTAGATATCAGGCAGATAATTACTGCGCTGATCTGATAAACTGGAGATATTTGTAACAAGTGGAATCAGGCGCAGGGACCAAGAGGAGGAAAATGCCTTTGCAACTAAAGTGTCAGTAGCGAACCTCAGACTTAACTATCGCCAAAATACTGATTTCATCTCACAAGATTTGATCTAAAGAAATGCTACCGTCACAGTGAGCTATAGAACTGTTTCAATTATTAATTAAGATCACTCACCTCCAGAGGTCAGTGCAATACTTGACAGTAGAATGGGTAAGAGATGCAGCATTGGAGATATAGCCAACGAAACCGATCCCCGCATCGGAGCCATCTGTCTCCCACATGCACTTCCCAACTCCCTTCTAAAAGTTTCTTTTCTCTCTCTCCTGCAGCCAGCATGTATATGGTGGGAGTGACTAATCCACTGTTCCAGGGACCAGCCCCTCAGCACAGAGGCTCTCTCACATTACAATCCCAGGATATTTTTAAAAAGGCCATACAGCTCTGGGGGCTCAACACAGCTTCATTCATAAAGAGATGAGTCAGTCCAACCGTTCCCTGTGTGGTTTCATCCGATGTTTAAATTAAGTGCAGAAAACGAACTCCGAACCACAACCATGCCGCCTGGGTGGGGCTGCTGCCTTGGAAACCCATGCTGTTTGTTTTGGTGGGAATCCCGTTCTTGATGCGATTGCCCCCAAAATTCACATTTTCCACATTGCATCAAGGTCGTCCTAATTGCCCAGTGGTGCAACAGGACTAAAGCCAGAAGTAAGATACAGGTCTGACTAAAATGAGCCAAGGCCCCCGCCCCGCCCCCCCCAACACACACACACACCGAATCAATGGATGGGAGGTAGGTTTGCGTGATGGATTGGGCTACAATTCACCACCTTTTGTAGTTTCTTGTGGTCTTGGGCAGAGCAGGAGCTGCCCTCCAAGCAGCCGGCATAATCAAGGACCCCACGTGCCCCGGACATTCTCTTTTCCACATTCCTCCGTCGAGAAAAACTTACAAAGGTCTGAGGTCACGCACCAACCGACTCAAGAACAGCTTCTTCCCTGCTGCCATCAAACTTTTGAATAGACCTACCTCGCATTAAGCTGATCTTTCTCTACACCCCTAGCTATGACTGTAACACTACGCTCTGCACCCTCTCGTTTCCTTCTCTATGAACAGTATGCTTTGTCTGTATATCGCGTAAGAAACACTACTTTTCACTGTATACTAATACATGTGACAATAATAAATCAAATCAAATCATCACCAAGAAGGGCAAGAGCAGCAATATTGCGAGAGCACTATCATGTCCAAGCCTCTCACGAGCCTGTCTCAGATATTTATTAGCATTCTTTCACTGCCATCTGGGTCACCTCCTGGTGTTTCCCCCATGGTGGCTGTGCCATCACTATTAGGAATGCAGCAGTTCAAACAGGAAAACAACATAGTATAGATACCAAAATAAAGACAGGAAATGTTAGAAATACTTAACTGGTCTCGCACCGATGGAGAGAGCCACAGAGTTAACGGCCCTTAACCTGGTTCCCCAGCGTTGGATTTGTGGGGATGCGCTGAGGAATCCCTCTCAGAAATTCCCAAATAAACATTTGCACCACAATTGTGCAGAAGCGTTAACTTCTCATGGACAAGAGCGCTGCCAAGGGAAACATCCCACAAAGTGATTTAAATTGTTAACTTCAGATGGTTCTGCTGGTGTTATACTAATAGTTAGTCTGTAAAAATCAGAAGAAATAAAACCTTTTCCAAGTTGTGTGTGTTAAATATCAACAGGCCAAGCCCCCAGTGGGACACCCCCACATTCCTGACCCACGGAACTCCCCCGCCTGCCCTCACTAAGCACTCTCCCGCAGTATTGCCTTAAACCATCCCCAATCACACAGGACACACCACCCCCAAACCTGACCTGACCCTTCTGATGTCCACAGTCCCAGCCCACAAACATTGCAATCGGATTATTGAATCAATCCATTGAAAAAGAGATAGCATAGTTCAGATCCAATAAAATATCAACTTTCCAGTAAGTGGCTTCCTGGCGAACCCTTACTATCCTGTCAATCCAGATTTATGACACCACTTTACGCTAAACCACAAGTCTGGGTTAATTAAATACAAATTTTGTTGAAAAAAGAGATGTGCTGTCGCAGCTTTTCCACTTGCACTCATCAGGACAGATGTAAGAATGCCACATTTCAAAGGGGACAACAATTCATACTGCATGAGAAGAGAAGTGCTGATTGGTTGGACAGCAGTACGCAAGTTCTATACTACTATACTTCTATAGTTCTATACTTGGGGTGGCACGGTAGCACAGTGGTTAGCACTGCTGCTTCACAGCTCCAGGGACCTGGGTTCGATTCCCGGCTTAGGTCACTGTCTGTGCGGAGTTTGCACATTCTCCTCGTGTCTGCGTGGGTTTCCTCCGGGTGCTCCGGTTTCCTCCCACATTCCAAAGATGTGCGGGTTAGGTTGATTGGTCATGATTAAATTGCCCCTTAGTGTCCTGAGATGTGTAGGTTAGAGGGATTAGTGGGTAAAATATGTAGGGATATGGCGGTAGAGCCTGGGTGGGATTGTGGTCGGTGCAGACTCGATGGGCCGAATGGCCTCTTTCTGTACTGTAGGGTTTCTATGATTTCTATGATGACTACCAAACGACCAATTAATTTACAAAAGCATAAAAATACAAAGGCAAATGTTGAACACCACAATACTTACGAGAGAACTGGAAGTAGTCCACAAAATTTAAATGTAACTTTTTCAAACAGTGACACAAATAGAATAAAAACATTCCTTCGAGTGAATCAGCTGAGCCTCTCCCTTTGTTGGTAAAACTTTTGCACTTCAAGTTTATCTCTTAAGATATAGCAGAGGTACTCAATGAATACTTTACTTCAGTATTCACAGTGGAAAAGGATCTTGGTAGTTGCAGTGCAGACTTGCAGTGGACTGAGAAGATTGAGCATGTGGACTTTAGGAAAGAGGATGTGTTGGAGCTTTTGAAAAGCATCAAGTTAGATAAATCGCCGGGACCGGATGGGATGTACCCCAGGCTACTGTGGGAGGCGAGGGAAGAGTTTGCTGAGCCTCTGGCGATGATCTTTGTGTCATCAATGGAGATGCGAGGTTCCGGAGGATTGCGGATGTGGTTCCGTTATTCAAGAAAGGGAGAAGAGATGGCCCGGGAAATTATAGACCAGTGAGTCTAACCTCAGTGGTTGGTAAGTTGATGGAGATCCTGAGAGGCAGGATTTATGAACATCTGGAGAGGAATAGTATGATCAGAAATAGCCAGCACAGCTTTGTCCAAGGCAGATCATGCCTTACGAGGCTAATTGAATTTTTTGAAGATGTAACTAGACACATAGACGAGGGAAGAGCGGTAGATGTAGTTTATATGGATTTCAGCAATGCGTTTGATAAGGTGCCCCATGCAAGGCTTATTGAGAAAGTGAAGGGGCATGGGATACAAGGGGACATTGCCTTGTGGATTCAGAACTAGCTTGCCCACAGAAGGCAAAGAGTGGTTGTAGATGGGTCTTTTTCAGCATGGAGGTCGGTCACCAGTGGAGTGCCCCAGGGATCTGTTCTGGGACCCTTGCTCTTTGTGATTTTTATAAATGACCTGGATGAGGAAGTGGAAGGATGGGTTGGCAAGTTTGCTGATGACACAAAGGTTGGTGTTGTGGATAGTGTAGAGGGATGTCAGCAGTTGCAACAAGACATAGATAAGATGCAAGACTGGGCGGAGAAGTGGCAGATGGACTTCAACCCAGATAAGTGTGTGGTGGTTCATTTTGGCAGGTCAAATAGGATGAAAGGATATAATATTAAGGATAAGACGCTTGGCAGTGTGGAAGATCAGAAGGATCTTGGGGTCCGGGTTCATAGGACGCTCAAAGCAGCGTCGCAGGTAGAGGCTGTGGTTAAAAGGGCGTATGGAATACTGGCCTTCATCAATAGAGGAATTGAGTTTAGAAATCGGGAGATAATGCTGCAGCTGTATAGGACCCTGGTCAGACCCCACCTGGAGTACTGTGCCCAGTTCTGGTCGCCTCATTACAGAAAGGATGTGGAAGCCATAGAAAGGGTGCAGAGGAGATTTACACCCCATTGTAAGGCCACAATGATCAACAGATAAACTGACTCCTCCCAGCTGGAACAATAACCAAGGACACAGACATCAAAATTCATTATACCCAAAGATGTGTTAACAACCACCGTTTCACTCCTAAGGGAAACAATGGATTTTGGCCAGAAGCACGGAAACTTCTTGCAAGGATGTTGCCTGGATTAGGTGGCATGCCTTATGAGGATAGGTTGAGAGAGCTAGGTCTTTTCTCCTTGGAGAAGCGAAGGATGAGAGGTGACCTGATAGAGGTGTATAAGATGTTGAGAGGTATTGATAGAGTGGATTCTCAGAGGCTTTTACCCAGGGTTGAAATGGTTGCCACAAGAGGTCACAGGTTTAGGGTGCTGGAGAGTAGGTACAGAGGAGATGTTAGGGGTATGTTTTTCACTCAGAGGGTGGTGGGTGCGTGGAATTGGCTGCCGGTAGTGGTGGTGAAGGCGGATTCGATAGGGTCTTTTAAGAGACTTTTGAATAAGTTCATGGAAGTTAGTAAGATAGAGGGTTATAGGTAAGCCTAGTAGGTAGGGACATGTTCGGCGCAACTTGTGGGCCAAAGGGCCTGTTTGTGCTGTAGCTTTTCTATGTTCTATGTTCTAAGATAGGAGTCACACACAAGTTTTCACAGAACCTCGTGAACTGGAATACTTAGCCTGTGAAAGATAGATTATTCATTAAAGTAAAGTTTATTTATTAGTCACAAGTCAGCTTACATTAACACTGCAATGAATTTACTGTTAAAATCCCCTAGTCGCCACACTCCGGTGCCTGTTCAGGTACACTGAAGGAGAATTTAGCATGGCCAATCCAACTAACCTGCACATCTTTGGACTGTGGGAGGAAACTGAAGCACCCGGAGGAAACACACGCATACACGGGGGGAAGTGCAAACTCCACACAGACAATGACCTGAGCTGGGAATCAAACCCAGGTCCCCAGCGCTGTGAGGCAGCAGTGCTAACCAGTGGGTCACCGTGCTGCCCCCAGATAAATGCTTACTTGGAAATTTCTGAGAGGGATTCCCCAGCGCATCCCCACAAATCCAGTGCTGGGGAACCAGGTTACAGGCCATAACCTTATGATGAATCTATTGGTTTCCCTAGAGTTGACAAAGGGTCATCCAGACTCGAAACGTTGGCTCTATTCTCTCTCCACAGACGCTGTCAGACGTGCTGAGATTTTCCAGCATTTTCTGTTTTTGTTGTGTGAGCCATTTTTCCTGGTTCAAGTTTCCCACCATCCCTTTTGAGGAGGCATAATTATAATTCTTTTTTACTGTTGGGGTCTGGACCTAGACTTGGTGACTTCTGTCCTTTTTTCCCTTCTACATTTCAGTTATGTGTCATCTTGTAGATTTGGATTTTCATTGATATCTGTTTGTCATACTTTGGGAAGATTTCTATCAACAGCCTTAGGGTTGTTCTGTCAAAAGACATGAAAAGAAATCAAAACTGTGTGTATTCAAACTTCATTCCTTTTTTTACTTTTTTTAAACTGAATTTCTACTGAACCACAAAATGGCTGCTAGTTCAGAAGATTGACCACCTGTTCTGGGAGTTATAACATAAACAAAAGAGTTCTATTCTCATCCTTGTGGAACCTTACACTCCATTGTAAGGCCACAATGATCAACAGATAAACTGACTTCTCCCAGCTGGAACAATAACCAAGGACACAGACATCAAAATTCATTATACCCAAAGATGTGTTAACAACCACCGTTTCACTCCTAAGGGAAACAATGGATTTTGGCCAGAAGCACGGAAACTTCTTGCAAGGCTGTAATTAACTCCTTAGTGGGCGGTGCATCACATGACCCCATGTTTCTAGCTTTTGGGATCATATTAATAATACATTTCTAGCCCCGCATCTTAGACTGCTGATTTGACGCCAACTGGAAAGGACCCCAGCAGATCCCAGCTGAACAAGCGGCCGGCCACCACCTCTCAACTCCTTGAAGCATGTTGGATTGTGTAAGTCTGATCATCACCTGCCAAGTGGTCGAAGCACAGAAACCCCACCGTGCTGCAGCATAATTTGGTTCAAGGATTTTTGAGTTGCTGTCTCCACCCAGGAACTCATCTGGACTGAACTCTGTAATGAAGGAAACATCCTCTGCGCTTTGACTTTTTGGACTTTGGAAATCACATGAACTAATATTCAATTCTGCTGCTTTTGCCCATGGTTGTAAATCTTCTTTATTTTCTATTACCCTCTTACTGAATATGTGTGAGGTTGCAAATACTACTCCCCACCTGGGTTTGAATGTGAATCAACTAACCTTCTGAGTTCACCATAATTTGAGTTTTCTGCAAGTTATTTTTAAATTGGATCACACAAACTGAGAGTTTGGGGAAATCCTTTAAAAATAATTCAAAAACACTTCTGCTCAGGGGCAGATGGGCAGAGGATAAAGAAGTTCAGATTCTCTCTCTCCTTTCTGTAACAGGGTCTTTGGTGTGCTCTGGACTAAATGGAAACTCAAGTTCAACCCTCCAGTCCTTGAGGGGATTGAATTCCACAGGTTGCTGAAGAGATATCCTTTCTGTACCAAGGTGTATGACAAACTTCTGTTGCTGCATTGTTGCACAGACTGTTTTAATCCCTTAATAGCTGTTTCCACAACTCATAGGTTCAATAGTCCATGTTCTGACATACTGATAATTTGTATTTCTAGGAAGACATTGGGACATAAACTATTCTTTAGCTCTTATAAGGCATCTTGGTTCCCCTCCTGCACTTGACCAGGGGATTTTCACAGTAACTTTATTGCAGTGTTAATGTAAATAAACTTTAAACTTTGTCTTTCCTGGGTTTTGAAGCTAAATTGCTGGGTTCGGTTAACCTTGGATTTAGAACCTGACCATTTGATGCTCAGTGGGCAAATCCACGATGACTTCACTTCTACTTTCCTTGTAGTTTTCACAAGTGTTTTTTTCCTTCGGGTGTATTGCTTTCCCTTTCTCCCTTACTCCAGGGATGGGTTTTCCCTCAGTCTGTCCCATGTCCTTTGCAAAACCACTGCTCGCAGTTGGATGTCCTTCTCTGCTGAACTCCACTGTGGCACTTCAATTAAATGAGGCGTCTCCCTCACTTTCTGCTTGCCTGTTTGGGAACTTTCCCTGTCCCTATTTAAATATTTAAAGATTCCTGCCAACCAAAACTCTGGTGGATTCCCTTCAACCTCTGCTGTGTTTATCCAGCACCTTTACTTTCCTCTGACTTAGTCTTGGCCTCTGTAAATTCTATTAGATTTCCTTTAGCCTTCTTAATCCTTACTTATGTCCCCTGTGGGATTTCTGGGATTTTCTCGGTCCTCTGCAGCTGTGCGGAATTTGGTCCAGCTCCTCAGTCTCTGTGGACTGCTCTGGATCCTCTGGGGCAGAAACTGACATCCCGCCAAGTGAATTCTCAGCAACTGCTTGACCCCCGACCCCGCATTTCTCACCTGACTGTCCCCGCACCGGTGATCAGCTTACTCTGTAGATAAATTTTAACTAAAGGAACCTTCAAGCATTTTCAAGCAAGTCTGTTTACCATGGTTATAAAAGCAAGACACTGCAGATGCTGGGAATCTGAAATAAAAACAGAAAATGCTGGATAAACAGGTCTGGCAGTGTCTATGGAGAGAGAAACACAGTTAAGGTTTTGAGTTTGTATGACCCTTCTTTTTTTTAATTCATTCGTGGGACATGGGTGTCACTGGCTGACCAGCATTTATTGCCCATCCCTAGTTGCCCTTGGAGGGAAGTTGAGAGTCAACCACATTGCTGAACTGAAAAGGGATATAAACGTGACAAATTATATAGTTGGAGATGGGAAAGAGCAGAATGAAAGATCAAGAATAGAGAGAGGACATGCCCCCTTTGTGCTCTCCCTCTTCTTTCAGCCCAACTCCTTTTGCCCCCTGTGTTGCCTTGCCCTTCTATTGTAGCTTGTTGTCTTCTTGTCTCCTGGGCCCTTTCCTTTTGTTTATATTACTCATGTTCGTTTTTTCTTGTGTGGGACGGTGGATGGGGGGGTGGGGGAGGTGTGTATAAATGTGTTGGGGGGGGGAGTTAGGATTAAGGAGAGACTGACACAAAGCAGTTTTGGATGGTCAATAAAGGCTGGTTTTGTCAGTGATACTCACGTTCCATGTACAAATAAAAGAATGTATTTGTCGCCAGCAGAAAATTGGGCAGTAAGGTCCCAGGTTCAATTCTTAATCGTTGTTGAGTCAGCTAGTGGTGAACTTACAATCTGTGGGGCCCCATGCTTACCTTCATTTCTGGACCCCTCCCACACAAGGATATCACACCCTGCCCCCATGATGCCACACCCTGCCCAGTGGCATCACACCCCCAATGATGCCACCTTCTGCCCCAATGGCATCACGCCCTCCAATGATGCCACCTTCTGCCCCAGTGGCATCACGCCCTCCAATGATGCCACCTTCTGCTCCAGTGGCATCACGCCCTCCAATGATGCCACCTTCTGCCCCAGTGGCATCACACCCCCAATGATGCCACCTTCTGCCCCAGTGGCATCACGCCCTCCAATGATGCCACCTTCTGCCCCCAATGATGCCACCTTCTGCCCCAATGGCAACATGCCCCCAATGATGCCATCTTCTGCCCCAATGATGCCATGCCTAGTCCCCAATGGAATTTGTATTTCAAATGCTAAAAATCTATTGGTCTTAATTTAGCCAAAGTTCACCCCCTCAAGAATTAATGGAAGTTGCCTACTCAGATCAGGATTTTACACTTCCTATTAATATTGCTAAATGTGACAATGTAAATATTCATAAGTAGTTTGAAAAGCTTCCTAAAAAGTAACTTGTGTTGGTAAATTGAATTTACTCATATGTATAAATTCAAGCCAGACTATAATATAAGGTGCAAACAAAATCAGGTTTTTGAAAACAGTTAAAATCAATTTTATATTGTATTCAAAATTTCTAAACTCAAATTCTGTTTTTTCCCACTTTAAGTACAATTATTGAAATGCTCTCAGGCAAAAGTAGTATGAACCTTAATTTTCAGAAGATTTTTTAAAAGAAGAGGACATATTATTTGGGATGATTGGGTCCGAGTACTTTGTATCCACACAGCATTGGGGCTCTGCCCAGAGTTTAGCTATCAATAGCAAAAGTTTATTTATTAGTCACAAGTAAGGCTTACATTAACACTGCAATGAAGTTACTGTGAAATTCCCCTTGTCGCCACACTCCGGCGCCTGTTTGGGTCAATGCACCCTAACCAGTACGTCTTTCAGATTGCGGGAGGAAACCGGAGCACCCGGAGAAAACCCACGCAGACACAGGGAAAACGTGCAGACTCCACACAGACAGTGACTCAAGCCAGGAATCTTACCTAGGTCCCTGTTGCTGTGAGGCAGCAGTGCTAACCACTCTGCCACCATTAGAAAGCAAAAGATGAGGAAAACTCAGAATAAAGTTGACAATAAATTTAAAATCAGGTGTTACCCAGAGGGATGAAGAGGGTCCCTGGGATCCTGCCCTCTCTGACTAGGATCCTGTTCATCCCTTCCTTCATAAACCAGCATTGGTTGATGTAAGTGGCCAAAGGCTTGGTCTGGGAGCTAGTCACCTTTGCTGAAGCTCATCATTCAAATGGGAAGCGAGACTATAAACAAATGGACCACTTAATGACTGCATTTTTACTCTTTATCCAAAACGTTGCTCAAGTGAGTGACACTTCATTCAAACCTGTTATCAATTCCAGTCTATAGTCGATGATAACAGTTACTGTGCTTCAAGCTTAGAGTTCCCATGATGGTTTGCAGATGCTTCATTTCTGGCACTGTGGGGTGAAGACGGATGGGTTCCATGTCGATTAGTTACCTGGGATGGAATACAAGCATGAGGGAGACGGCGGTGGCAGTGGGTCCAGAGCCAGTGCAAGAGCCGGGGGCCTTAGTCGACACTGCAGCTTTGGTCACCCCGGCAGGAGGTGCCGCCATGGCATCTCTGGTTTTGTGTTTCTTCTTCTTCTTGTCTCTTTTGGTGAAGAAATGGTCGCGGTTTTTGTCATTCCACTCGACTGTGCTGGGAGTCGGGGCTCAGCCTTCCCCACTTGTTGACTCAGGGAGACAGGGTGGTGCAGGAGGGCCTGGGAGTTGCACAGAGCTGCCTACAGCAGGCTGAACAGGAGCATGGAAACCAGGAATGGCATTGGCAATGGATGCTCCACACCTTTTTGCCACCTGGGTTTCTGGAATTGCCCTTTTAAAATTCTGCTGAGCGGTTGCAACATTTGCACCTTTCCATTTATTGCCAATGCACACTGTGACCCAAGTCCTAGGGTTTTAATGGGGGATTGAGTGAAACGTGACTCTAATTGAGTCCCTCGTTTGAAGGGGTCTTGGCCAGAGTCCGATGTTGCTTTGCATTGCCTGCTGAGAGCTCTGCATCCAATCAGGCACTGATTGGTGCCCCCACAGCCACTGGCCAACACGGGGCCTTGTGCATGGGGCAGAGGTGGGGCCCTGTGCCCAGGCATGACGTGTTTCATTGTAAGTCTGCCTCTGGAGTCTGCCACAACAACTGGCTTCAGAGTCACTGGGCTGAGGAAAGAAATACCATTTCCGGGCCATATCCAGCAAGTATGGGGTGAGGATACTGAATTTATCAAAAAGCTGAAACCGATATTTTAAAATTTTATATCACCTGTTTATTTTATAATATGATCAGGAATTATCATTTTGCCCCTTTTTAAAATCAATAACAAAAACATTTCTAAAAAAGTCATGTGTTTATGTTAAAGAAGAGGAATCCTGGAAGGACTGCATTGTTGGTTCCAGTAAGTGTATATGGAGAAGGAAGATTTTTCTGAAGCTTGTCTTCTATCTTAAGCCTATCGGCAGTGAGAGACAGATGCTTTCTATTCCCTTTCACGCCAATTGTTCTGCTTGTGTTCATTTATACTATTTTAATCCAATTTCTACGTGAGTCAATGATCAACAGCTGTCTTTAAAAATCTAATTGCCAAAGGGTGCAATTGCTGATACACTGAGATGCAGCAGCGTTTATTGGGGTTTTGCAGGGGCGGAATTTTAGCAAAACAGACCTGAATTTGGAAATAGTAGCAGTTTATTAGTCATACCTCTTATTTCCCATGTGGCGTGAAAGGAAAGCTGCAGTGCAAGCCAGCCTAATATTTTCTTCTTTTGGGCCTGACTGTACGTACCCAGTTCCAGCTAAATAAAAGTCTGTTTATTTGTCACAAGTAGGCTTACACTGCAATGAAGTTACTATGAAGACCCCCCGAGTCGCCACACTCCAGCGCCTGTTCAGGTACACTGAGGGAGAATTTGGCACGGCCAATTCACCTAACCAGCACATCTTTGGACTGTGGGAGGAAAACAGAGCACCCGGAGGAAACACACACAGACACGGGGAGAACGTGCAGACTCCGCACAGACAGTGACCCAAGCCGGGAATCGAATCCAGGTCCCTGGCGCTGTGAGGCAGCAGTGCTAACCACTGAGCCACCGTGCCGACCCCATTAAATGTAGCTAAGATCGAAATTATTATCTCTCTGAAGGGGCTATAATATTTGTATAAATTTTATTTGTGATATCAAGTCACACACTATATTGCCATTCCTTCTCTGTTGCTGGGTCAAAATTCTGGAGCTCCCTTCCTAAAAGCGCCGTGGGTGTACCTACCCCACATGGACTGCAGCGGGTTCAAGAAGGCGGCTCACCACCACCTTCTCAAGAGGCAATTGGGAATGAGCAATAAATGCTGGCCCAGCCAGCAATGGCCATATTCCATGAACAAATTTTTAAAAATGATATTTTTGCCTCTGGCTACACAGGAAACATAAAATTAATTGTAAGGTAGGATAAGCAAATCATTGCGAGTTTTTGATTTGTTGAGAAAACCCTTTAAAACTCTATTCGACATTGTTGTGTGGCAACTCAATAATGTCTAACCCCCATTTAGTTGTGACAATATCCATTGTCCATTAGGCTGCTGGAACTCGCTGACAACACTCTCAGGTTGGATCGGCACCTCAGCAAAGCACCTGAGTGTGGTTCAGGTCTCTCTTTAACAGGGTTGATGTGTGGAATGGAGTCAGACCCTGCTTCAAACATTGCTCAGCAATTCCACTAGAGGGCAACGACTTATCGTAAGGGTTCTTTGGTGCACTCAACCAACACTTCTATTTGACTGAAGAGAGTCTACACTTCGATGAGCTTCCAGAGGGATTAATTTCACATCGGTGCGTATGACTATTATTCTGTTAGTATTTGGTAAAACTCCATTTCTAATTACTAATCTGCAAAATAATATTTCTTGCCATGTACTCATGTTGTTAGTCACAGTTCAAAGTTCTGGTTTTTGCACTGACAAGAGGAGTGGATTGGATTGGATTGGAGGCTGCAGGCAGTAATTTAAATTTTTTATCCTTCAGCACTTTTTAACAAGTTGGAAAATGGAAAGCTATACCATGTTTCTACAAGTCTCTTTCGCCATTGTTCGAAGTCACATTGTTGCTGCCCTGACCAGGCCTACAGACTGATATTGCCCCCTAGTGACAACCCTTCAGAATGATCTTCCCTCACACCTGGGCTCTGAGTTTTCACGGCCGTTAGAACTTTATAACGTGAAAGGAGGCTATTCTTCCAGTTGTGCCTGTACTAGCTCTTTGAAAAATGTGTCCAGTTTACCCTCATGACCTTTGGAATTCACTGGCCTTGCCTAGCTTGTAATTACAACTCTGCCTTCGAAGTTTATTTATTTGAAGTTTATTTTATTAGTGTCACTAGTAGGCTTACATTAACACTGCAGCGAAGTTACTGTGAAAATCCCCTGGTCCCCACACTCTGGCGCCTGTTCGGGTACACTGAGGGAGAATTTAGCATGGCCAATGCACCTCACCAGCACGTCTTTCAGACTGTGGGAGGAAACCGGAGGACCCGAAGGAAACCCACGCAGACACGGGGAGAACATGCAGACTCAACACAGACAGTGACCCAAGCCGGGAATCTAACCCGGGTCCCTAGCGCTGTGAGGCAGCAGTGCTAACCACTGTGTCACTGTGCCGCCCCAGGTGATCTGCCTCAGATGACAGTGCTCGAGTATAAATCGAGTATTTGACTCACCTGTTTTGTGAAAGCCTGTGAGTCATCGTCACAAGTTAATGGTGCTGCTAAGTGATGTGTTCTGAGCTGAGTTGCTAGAAAAGCCACAACCCTGGATTAGGCAACTTGTTTTATTTTAAATCACAAAACTAAACATCTGAACATATGAATTAGGGGCAGGAGTAGGCCACACAATCCCTGAGGCTGCTCCACCATTCAATAAGATCATGACTGAACGAATTTTAACCTTACTCCACATTCCTGCCTACCTCTGATAACCTTTCACTCCCTTGCTGATCAAGAATCTATCTACTTCTGCCTTAAAGATATTCAAAGACTCTGCCTCAATGATCTTTTGAGGAAGAGAATCCCAAAATCTCACAACCCTCAGAATTTTGTTTTCCTCATTTCCGTCTTAAATGGGTGAGCCCTTGTTTTTAAACAGTGGCTCCTAGTTCTAGATTCTCCATCAAGAGAAAACGTCTTCTCCACATCCACCCGGTCAATACCCCTCAGGATCTTATGGATACAAGTCTAGCCTTTTCTCATAAGACAACCCAGCTATTCCAGGTATTAATCTAGTAAACTTTCTCTAAACTGCTTCCGATGCATTTATATCTTTCCTTAAATAAGGAGACCACTATTATATACATTATTCTAGATGTGGTCTCACAAATGCCCTGTATCACTGAAGCATAACCTCCTTATACTAGTATCCAATTCCATTTGTAATGAATGATAACATTCTATTAGCTTTCCTAATTACTTGCTGCACCTGCATACTAACCTTTTATAATTCATGCACTGGGACACCCAGATCCCTCTGCATCTCAGAACGCTGCAATCTCTCATCATTTAGATAAAGAACTTCTTTTTTTATTTGTCCTGCCAAAATTAACAGCCTCACATTTTCCCACATTATGCTCCATTTGCCAGATTTAACTCCAGTCACCTAACCAATCTATATCCTTTTGTGGCCTCCTTATGTCTGCTTCAGAACTTACTTTCCTACCTGTCTTTGTGTCATCAGCAAATTTAGCAAAGATACCATCAGTCTCTTCATCCAAATCATTTACATAGATTGTAAAGAGTTGAGGCCAGAGCACTGATCCCTGAGGCACACCACTCATCACTTTCTGCCAACCAGAAAATGGACCATTTATGTCTACTCTCTGTTTCCTGTTAAAAGTTTAAAAAGTTTGTTTATTAGTCACAAGTAAAGCTTACATTAACACTGCAATGAAGTTACAGCGGAATTCGCCTAGTCTCCACAGTCTGGCACCTGTTCGGGTCAATGCACCTCACCAGCACATCTTTTAGAATGTGGGAGGAAACCGGAGCACCCGGAGGAAACCCACACAGATACGGGGAGAATATGCAAACTCTACACAGACTGTGACCCAAGCCAGGAATCGAACCCAGGTCCCTGGCAGTGTGAAGCACAGTGCTAACTATTGTGCCACCGTGCCGACCCTCCAATATGTGACCCCCTCCCCCACCCCATGAGCTTTTATTTTCGACAATAAGCTTTGATGAGGCACCTGATCCATTGCCTTCTGAAAATCTAAATACAGTACATCCACTTTTATCCACAGTACCTGTTACTCCTTCAAAGAATGCCAATAAATTGATTAAACATGATTTCCTTTCACAAAGATATACTGACTTTGCCTGATTGCCTTGAATTTATCCAAATGCTTTGTTATAACAACTTTAGATTAAAGTCTGATGAAGGAGCAGCGCTCTGGAAGCTCGTGATTCCAAATAAACCTGTTGGACTTCTTACTGTGCCCACCCCAGTCCAACGCCGGCATCTCCACATCGTAACAACTTTAACAAGAGCTAACATTTTCCCTATGACAGGTGTTAAACAAACTGGCCTATATTTCCCGCTTTCTGTCTCTCTCCCTTTCTGAACAAAAGAATTACATTTGCTATTTTCCAATCTAATGGAACCATCCCTGAATCTAATGAATTTTGGTAAATTAAAATCAATGCATCAACTATATCATGAGCCACTTCCTTTAAGACCCCAGGATGAAGTCCATCAGGACGCAGGTGTTGTGTTTTTATATTATTCATGGCGATTCTTTATCAGGGACCTTGCAGCTGAACTGGGGCACTTTAAGAGAATGCGTTGTGTCATCAGAGACGATGTGATTGACTGTTTGTGCTGGTAACTGGACAGTGTAAGATCGCAGCCTGTAGTGTTAACATCTCCTGAATAAAGCTATGGCCTCCTAAAGTCAATCCTGCGAACACCACACAAACATTGTCAAAGACAAGGGCAAACAGCCACCCAGAGGAACCTAAAATCATTGAAAAGAAACTGAAAAAATAACTTTGAAGGGAAGGTCACCACATGCTCCGCCCAAAATGAATTCAGTAACTGTGAGTAGCAATTACTCTGCAACAGCACAGTTAGAGCAGAGGGTGTTTAAAACAAAGGAATAGGCAGGCCGAGGCTCGGTTGTGCCTTAGTTTAGGAGAAATGAAGCAAGGTAGTGCTAAAATTTCATGGCACACTGTGCACACACAGGTCCTTCCATAGAGAGACAATGGCAAGAACTTCGGGTGCCATAGAACCTTTTGATGAAAATATAGAGCAATGGAGCTGGTATATGGAACAGTTTGACTATTTTGTACAGGCTAACAAGATAGCAGAGGATATAAAAGTTCCCTATTCCTGAGCATAATGGAATGGAAAACATTTACCTCCTAAGGTCCGGTGCAGCCGGCAAAACCAGGCACAGAGACGTATGAAGAAATAGTGGAAATTTTGCAGTGCCACTATTCACCAAAACCTTTAGTCATTGCAGAAAGTTTTAGATTTCAGAAGCGCAATCAAGAGGAGGAATTGATTGCACAATTTGTGGACACACTGAAAAGGTTGACATAACATTGCGAGTTTGGGATAAAAGCAAATTACTGTGCATGCTGGAATCTGAAACCAAAAGTCATTGTCATTGCTTACCCTCTTATTTCAGCTTCTCTACCGTTTGGCCATTCGCACCTTCTATTCTGCCATTAGCACCTCTTAGCCTTTCCCCTTGTTTTTGTGGCTATGACTCATCTTTCATTCCCTCCCCCTGCAGTATAAATATCTCCCACTTTCTGTGCCTTTTAGCTTTGACAAAGGGTCATCTGGACTGGAAACATCAGCTCTTTTCTCTCCTTACAGATGCTGCCAGACCTGCTGAGATTTTCCAGCATTTTCTCTTTTGGTTACTGCGAGTTCGGGGATGTATTAAATGATACAAACTGGGATAGACTGGCCTGTGGTTTGAGGAGTGAGGCAATTCAAAAGCGGGGGTTGTTAACCGAAAAAAAATCTATGTTAGTTGCTGCATCAATGGAACTAGCAGCCAAAGAAGCTCAGCAGTTGCGTTCAAACACAAGGATTCACAAGATGTTAGCTGAAACCCAGACTGATACTTAACATAGGTGTGCAAAGACTGGACATTCAGCAGCGGATTGTGGGTGCAAAGAAATCATGTGCATAAATTGTGGAAGAAAGGGCCACACTGAACACTCATATTGGAAAAAGAAGCAAGTTTCAGGCATAAGTTGCAAAAAGCAAGAACTGAATAAAACAACTGGCAAACAGAACGAAGGAAAGAGTGTCCATGTAGTACAGCAAGGATGAGAGGAGAGATTCAACTGAGTCCTAAGATGAATTGTCTTTAAATGTACCAGTTATTGCTGATGATACCAGGTCACTCCATTACTCAGCCGGTAAAAATGAAGGTGGACAATCTCACTGGTGCCAGACATTGTGAAAGAAAAGCTCTGGCATATCTCTCTGAAACCCTCGAAAATAGTGTTAAAAAATTACAATGGAGAAATGGTTCCATTGAGGGGCCGTAATGACGTAGCAGTAAAACTAAATGGACAGACAGCAGATCTGTCCTTGCACATAGTCCAAAGAAATTATCTAGCACTAATGGAAAGAACTTGGTTGGAAAAGATCCTGTTAAATTGGGCCGAAGTAAACCTAATGACAGATTCTATTATGCCTTTTAGCTTTGACAAAGGGTCGTCTGGACTTGAAACTTCAGCTCTTTTCTCTCCTTACAGATGCTGCCAGACCTGCTGAGATTTTCCAGCATTTTCTCTTTTGATTCCAAATCAGACCTCACTAAAATCCTGAAGAAGCAAGCTGTTGTTTTCAATGGTGAACTAGGAAGTATGAAGGACATCTCAGTAAAGTTGAAGATCAAAGATCAGAGAGTCAGGCAAAATGCTTAAAGACAAGGTCAGTGCCTTATGCAATGAGACAGAAAGTAGAGGCGGAAGTAGAATGACTGGTTAAGATAGAAGTCCTAAAAACTGTTAACTTTAGTGAATGAGCTACACCGATTATACCAGTATTAAAAAAAGACAGATCTAGATTTGTGGTGACTTCAAAGTAACTATCCATCCTGTATTTTGTGCGGAACAATACTCTGTACCCTTGATTGATGACCTGTTCACAGGGTTGGCTGGAGGCCAACACTTCAATAAGATTGACCTCAGTCGAGCATATCTACGAATGAATCAGGAATCACAACAGTTCCTAACGATTGTGACACACACAAAGGGTTATTTTGATACACTTCATTTGGCATCACTTCAGTTCTGGCATTTTTCCAATGAGCAACGGCCCAAATCTTAAGCGGGTTAAACTGAGTCCAGTGTTACCTAGATGACATCTGTTTATAGGAAGGACGAGAAAGAACATCCCCACAACCTGGATGACACATTGCAAAGATTAGAAGATTATGGTTTAAGAGCCTGAAAGGACAATTGCAAATTTTTCCAATCTTCGATTGAATATCTGGATCATGTCATCAATGCCAAGGGACTGCATAAGTCGCCTTCGAAAGTCAAAGCTATTACCAAGGCATCCGCACCTCAGAATGTTAATCAACTTTGATCTTTCTTATGCTTACTCTATAGAAGGTTTG
Source organism: Mustelus asterias (assembly GCF_964213995.1). NCBI lineage: Eukaryota > Metazoa > Chordata > Chondrichthyes > Carcharhiniformes > Triakidae > Mustelus > Mustelus asterias. The sequence continues at coordinate 1,853,066 of NC_135829.1, read as the reverse complement.
TCCCCAATTTTGAGACTATTTTAAAGCCTTTGCATAATTACTGCATCAAAATGAAAAGTGGAAGTGGGTGGATCAATGTACAAACCAAGGAAGTACTGCTCAAGTCAGAAGTCCTGACATATTTTGATCCAAACCTGCAGTTAAGAGTGTGACGCATCATCCTACGGTGTTGGGGCAGTGGTATCCCACATTATGCCTTCAGGTGAAGAGAAACCGACAACCTTTGCTCCAGGACATTGAGTAAAGCCAAACGCAATTACGTGCAGAGAGAAAGAAGCCTTAAGGGAATTATCTTTAGGACAAAAAAAATTGTATCAATTCCTGTACGAGAGAAAATTCATATTATTGACAGACCATCATCCATTAACGACAATTCTGGACCACATACCAGGATTCCATCACTGACGGGCAGCAGGATGCAGAGAAGTGCATTGTTGTTGTCAGCACACATGTATACTGTCAAGTATTGTTAGTCAAGCTGTCATGGTAGCGCAGAACTAACGACTAACCTTACCAAATAGTTCATCGATAAGTAGTTTGTGTGAAAACATTTTCTACTTTGAGCAGGTAGATAATACTCCTCTAGCCGCAGGACAATTGAGGAAGCATGCCCAAAATGATCCAATACTTTCTGAGGTAATGGACAGAGTGCTTCAAGGCAAGGCTTCAGGAGTAAACCCTGGTTCAAGGTCTATGCCACAAAGGTCATGCCTGACAAATTTGACTGAATTCTTTGAGGAAGTGACAATGAGGATTGATGAGGGTAGTGTAGTGGATGTTGTGGATTTTAGTAAGGCAATTGACAAGGTCCCACATGACAGCCCATGGGATACGGGGTAATGTGACGAATTGGACCCAAAGTTGGCTTAATAACAGGAAATAAAGAGTTGTGGTTGATGGCTGTCCTTGTGAATGGAAAGCTGTTTCAAGCGGTGTTCCACAAGATTTGGTATTGGGATCCGTGCTGTTTGTTTTATATTAAAGATTTGGACTTGAACGTGGGGGGCACGATTGGGAAATTTGCAGATGACACAAAAATTGGCCTTGTAGTGGATAGTGTCGAGGATAGCTGTAAGCTCCAAAATTATATAGATAGGTTGGTGGAATGGGCAGGAAAGTGACAGATGGAGTTCAACTCTGATGAATGTAATGCAGTAATGCATTTAGGAAGGTCAAACAATAAAAGGGAATACACAATAAAAGGGAATATACTGAGAGGGGTAGATGATGTGCGAGATCTTGGCATGCAAGTGCACAGGTCCCTAAAGTAGCAATACAGATAGATAAGGTTGTAAAGAAGACATACAGAATGTTCTGTTCTCCTTCATTGACAGATGTATAGAATACAAAAGTGGGGATATAACAATGAAACTTTGTAAGACACTAGTGAGACCACAACTGGAGTATTGTGTGCAGTTCTGGTCACCACATTACAGGAAGGATGTAATTGCTCCGGAGAGAGGGTACAGAGAAGATTTACTCGAATGTTACCAGGGCTGGGGAATTGTAGCTTCGCAGAGGATTGGAGAGGCTGGATTTGTTTTCCTTGGAACAGAGAAGGGGACGTGATTGAGGTGTATAAAATTGTGAGGGGTAGAGATGGAGTAGACAGGAGAAACCTGTTTTCCTTGGCAGAGAGTTCAAAAAACCAGGGGTCACTGAACTTTCACAGCCTCCTGAAGTCAATCCTGCAAACATCACATCAGAGACTTTTTAACAACAATTTGCTAAGTACTACTTCCCTGGTGATTATAATTTTCTTGAGTTCCTCCCTTCCTTCCATTTCCTGATCTGCAGCTATTTCTGGGATGTTACTTGTAGACTCTATAATGAAGACTGATGCAAAATACCTGTTCAATTCATCTGCCATTGTCTTATTTTCCATTAACTTCCCAGACTCACTTTCTATAGGACCACTGCTCACTTTAACCCTTCTTTTTTTAACTATCTACAGAAATTCTTACTAATCTGTCTTTATATATCGAGCTAGATTTCTTTCCTACTCTAATTTTTTGCTCCTTGTAAATATTTTAATTGTTCTTTGCTTTTTTTTATATCCTATCCAATCTTCTGACCTGCCACTCAATTTTGCACAATTATATGTTGTTTTTAATGTTTGATACTATCTTTAACCTTTTTAGTTAAACATGTTTGTGTGTCCACCCGTAAATTGGGTGTTTTTCTCATAAAAGATATTTTAATTAAAAAGTGGAGACTGAACATGCAATAGAAATTCATAGAATTATAGTGCAGAAGGAGGCCATTTGGCCCATCGAGTCTGCACTGACCACAACCCCACCCAGGCCCAATCCCCATAACCCCATGCATTTTACCCTAGGTAGTTCCCCCTGACACTAAGGGGCAATTTAGCACGGCTAATCCACCTAACCCACACATCTTTGGAGTGTGGGAGGAAACCGGAGCACCCGGAGGAAACCCACGCAGACACGGGGAGAATGTGCAGCCTCCGCACAGACAGTGATCCAAGCCGGGAATTGAACCCGGGTTCCTGGCGCTGTGAGGCAGCAGTGACAACCACTGTGCCTATCCTGATCACCACCGTGCCAAAATTAATCTATTTATTAGTGCTTTGATGTTAATGTTATTTAGTTTAGATTCTGAGAGAATGGTGGCCAAGTACTGCTTTCCCATGTGTATATTCCAAACATACCCTTTCTTATTCCTAACCAAGTTAAACATTGAGTGACCGAATTTCCAATTTGTTCGAATTCTAAGCTCAAATATTTGTACAACATACTGTGAATATTAGAAATCGGAAATACAAACAGAAAATGCTGAAAATACTCAGCAAGTCTGGCAGTATCTGTGGAGAGAAAATAATAATTAATGATTTAGGTCGATGACCTTTCTTTCGAACAATGTACAGGAAGTGCAGTTGAAGCCCAGGATCAATCATAATCATATTGCATGGCAGAGCAGGCTTGATGGGCTCCATGGTCTACACTTGTTTCCTTGTGCTCTTGTGGAATGAACTGAGTTCCGAAGGGCTAGTAGTGTTTTCATCTATTCCTGAATTAGAGTCATAGAGGTTTACAGCATGGAAACAGGCCCTTCAGCCCAACTTGTCCATGCCGCCCTTTTTTTAAAAATCCCTAAGCTAATCCCAATTGCCCGCATTTGGCCCATAACCCTCTGTACCCATCTTACCCATGTAACTTTCTAAATGCGTTTTAAAAGACAAAATTGTACCCGCCTCTACTACTACCTTTGGCAGCTTGTTCCAGACACTCACCACCCTCTGTGTGAAAAAATTGCCCCTCTGGACTCTTTTGTATCTCTCCCCTCTCACCTTAAACCTATGCCCTCTAGTTTTAGACTCCCCTATCTTTGGGAAAAGATATTGACTATCTAGCTGATCTGTGCCCCTCATTATTTTATAGACCTCTATAAGATCACCCCTCAGCCTTCTACCCTCCAGAGAAAAAAGTCCCAGTCTATCCAGCCTCTCCTTATAACTCAAACCATCAAGTCCCGGTAGCATCCTAGTAAATCTTTTCTGCACTCTTTCTAGTTTAATAATATCCTTTCTATATCGGGTGACCAGAACTGCACACAGTATTCCAAGTGTGGCCTTACCAATGTCTTGTACAACTTTAACAAGACGTCCCAACTCCTGTATTCAATGTTCTGACCGATAAAACCAAGCGTGCCGAATGCCTTCTTCACCACTCTGTCCACCTGTGACTCCACTTTCAAGGAGCTATGAACATGTATCCCTAGATCTCTTTGTTCTGTAACTCTCCCCAACGCCCTACCATTAACTGAGTAAATCCTGCCCTGCTTCAATCTACAAAAATGCATCACCCCGCATTTGTCTAAATTAAACTCCATCTGCCAATTGTGTGTCATATGGTCATTTTATAAAGTTCTAATGACTCCTGTAGGCTCATATTTCTGAGTTCTGCGAACAGTAAGATGTAGTAGCAGTAGGCCATTCGGCCCACCAAGTCTGCACTGCCACTCAATGAGATCATGACTGATCTGATGCGATAATCCTCAACTCCACTTTCCCACCTTATCCTCATAACCCTCGATTCCCTTCCTGATTAAAAATCTTGAACATACTTAACAACTCTCGCTTCTGTTTTAAATGGGCAACCCCTTATTCTGAGATTATGCCCTCTGCTCCAAAACTCTACCACAAGAGGAAACATCCTCTCAGCATCTACCCTGTCAAGCCCCCTGGGAATCCTATTTGTCTCAATAAGGTCACCTCTCATTCTTCTAAACTTCAATGAGTACAGGCCCAACCTACCCAGGCTCTCCTCATAAGAAAATTCCTCTACACCCGGGATCCAGAGTGAATCTTCTCTGGACTGTCTCTAATGCCAGTAAATCTTTCCTCAGATAAGGGAATCAAAACTGTTGACAGTATTCCAGGTGTGGTCTAACTGATGCCTTGTATAGTTTTAGCAATATTTCCCTATTTTTATACTCCATTCCCTTTGAAATAAAGGCCAAGATTGCATTTGCCTTCCCAATTCAATGTTCATAGTAATTCCCACGATTCACAGTATTTTTAAAAAGGAAATGCAGTATTTCAAAGGGATATGGGGAAATGGTCAGCGGTTAGACTAAGTATAACTCTTTTAGGAAGCTAGCATGAAGGTGGGCCAAGGCCATTTTCTGTGGTGTAAGATTCTACATTTCTATATCTTTAATCTCGGCTTCCTTTTATGCGTTTGTTTTATTTCTCTTTCTTTCTTCATTGCCTACAACTTTGTATCTTTCCTTTGTTCTGTGTCTTTATGAGGGCAACATCTGAATATGTGTAGACAGCAGTTCAATTGAAAATAATTCAGGTTATTGCCCAGCCAGGAAAACTGCAAATTCACAAATCCAATAATAAACTGAATTTATTTAGTGTCTTTAATGAAGTCAATGTCCCAGTACACTTCACAGTGGTGTTATCAAATTAAACTTGTCACCATCCCACAAGAGACATGCCACAGGTGACCAAAAGATTGGCTGAAGTAAATTTTAAAGTAAAGTTTATTTATTTATTAGTCACAAGTAAGGCTTACATTAACACTGCAATGAAGTTACTGTGAAAATCCCCTAATCGCCACAGTCCGGCGCCTGTTCGATTCAATGTACCTAACCAGCACATCTTTCAGAATGTGGGTGGAAACCGGAGCACCCAGAGGAAACACGGGGAGAACGCGCAAACTCCACACAGACAGTGACCCGAGGCCGGGAATCGAACCTGGGTCCCTGGCGCTGTGAAGCAGCAGTGCTAACCACTGTGCCACCGGCATGCCCGCCCTAAGGAGCGTGTCAGAGGAGGAAAGTGAGGTGGAGAGGCAAAGAGGTTTAGAGCATGAACTCTCGAGTTTGTGGCTTTGGACAGCAGAAGTGCCAATGATGCAGCAATTAAAATCAAGGATGTTCATAAGACCTAAACTGGATGAGCGCAGAGATGTTGGAGGTTGTAGGATCAGCAGAGGTTAGAGAAAAGATGGATGAAGCCAGGGAGTGTTTTGAAAACAAGAATGAATATTTTAAAATTGATGTGTTGCCAGACTAGGAGTGGCCCTGGACAAATGCAAAATGGACACTGGTGAGCAGGTTGTTGCTGTCTAGCGTGACACATGATAGTACTCCTGGAGTTTTAGGGTGTTCAGGGTTGAAAGTATTAGTGTGTGGGACTGAGGAAACAGATGAAAATACATGACTAGGAGTCTAGAAAGAGAATGCTGGTGGCTCAGATTGAATAATACCTAGTCTTGTATATCAGTACGAGTGGCATGGTGGCATAGTGGTTAGCACTGCTGCCTCACAGGACCAAGGACCCACGTTCAACTCCCGGTTTGGGTCATTGTCTGTGTGGAGTTTGCACATTCCCCCCGTGTCTGCGTAGGTTTCCTCCGGGTGCTCCGGTTTCCTCCCACACTCCAAAGGAGATATTAGGACAGATGACCAAAAGATTGGCTGAAGTAAATTTTAAGGAGTGTTTCAGAGGAGGAAAGTGAGAGGCAAGGTCGATTGGCCATGTTAAATTCTCCCTCAGTGTACCCAAACAGGAGTGTGGCGACTAGGGGATTTTCACAGTAACTTCATTACAGCCTACTTGTGACAATAATAAATAAACTTTTTTTAAAAAGGTATGTTCATCCAATAAACAGTTATTGTTCAGACATACCTATGTCTCTGCTACTGTTCCTCAGCTAGTCACAACCAATATAAAATATAGTGGCAGCAGTGAATGACCCTGAAATTTCCGAAAATCAACTTTAAAAAAGTGTGGAAGTCTGACCAGAAAAAAGGCACCAAAACGGTAAGACAGTTACCAAAAGGGCGTCATAGAAGGAGGCTGAGTGGCAGAGAAGAAATCAATTGTTTAGCTTTCTATTAATCACATCATAGGACACTGGGAAAAATTCCACTTCAACAGCAGAGTCTAAAAGCCTGGTGATAATCAAGGAAGAGTGAGTAAACCTTGAAACAGGTTGATATGCATCAAAATTATGGCACAGTAAGCAAGCAGCACAGGGAGAAAGTCAATTTTACCGAGCAAGGATTTGGATACACCCCACAGCCTAGGTCTGAGGTTGGTGCCATTACACGTGGCAACCACGAGGCAGCAATTGGGAGAGAAAATAATTTACTTCTCAAAATGATTCCCCAAAATGTGGAGACGCGGGTGCTGGACTGGGGTGGGCACAGTAAGAGGTCTCACAACACCAGGTGAAAGTCCAACAGGTTTATTTGGAATCACAAGCTTTCGGAACGCTGCTCCTTCATCAGTTGACTCATTCACCTGAGGAAGGAGCAGTGCTCTGAAAGCTTGTGATTCCAAATAAATCTGTTGGACTTAAACCTGGTGTTGTGAGACTTCTTACTGATTCCCCAAAGAAAGGTGTGCAGTGAACTAGCCTTAATGAAACCATTGATCAGTTTCAAAGTCTGCAAAGTTTAGGAACGATTTTCAAAAGAGGGTCAGTGGGTATCAGGAAAAGCCTGAGCAGCATGGGGAAACTCCATTCATGTGACAAGAAATTTTCAAAATCCAAACAAACCTCCTAAGAGCTTAAAACAACTATGGATTTTAAATTCACTTTGCCAGACCAACCAGGACACATGGAAGGGGCAGATCAGACACAGACTTTGGTATTATGGAGGAGGTTATATTTAAGATTGAAAATTGCGTCTGGATTAAGTAAATCCGATGCGGAACAAGTCACTACATTGTTATACTTTATTGGAGCAATTGCTGATGATCTGATCATCCAATACAGTTACAGTTCAGACATATCTATGTCTCTGCTACTATTCTTTCACCAGTCAAAACCAACATACAACAACTCCTTCCATCTCTTTACTGATGATCAAGAGTACATTAATAGGGTGGTGATTGGCTGGATTGGATTTGTGCTACTTTTTGTGGATGGGACATGACAGTGCAATTTCCTCATTGCCAGATAAATGTCAGTGTACTGGAACAGATTGACTAGGGGTGTAGCTAGTTTTGGAGCCCAGGTTTTCAGTGCTACTGCTGGGATATCGTGAGGGTCCATAGATTTTGCAGTATCCAGTGCGTTCATCCGTTTCTTGATATCTTGTGGAGCGAACTGAATTGGCTGAAGACTGGTATCTGTGATGCTGACTTCTGGAGGGGATCGAGATGGATCATCCACTTGATACTTCTGATTGAAGACAGTTGCAAATGCTTCAGCCTTTTTTTGCATTGATGTGCTGGGCTCCCCCATCATTAAAGGAGGAGTATTTGTGGAGATACCTCCTCTTCCTCCAGTGTGTTTTTGAATTCTTCACCACCATCCACAACTGGATGTGGCAGGACTGCAGAACTTTGATCTGATCCAACGCTTGTGGGATCATTTAGCTCTGTATATCACATGCTGCTTCCATAGATAATCCAGTTTTGGCGCTTCACCAGGCTGACACTGGTAAAGTAAAAGGTAAAGTTGCCACAGTCCCAGATGAACATAGGCTGCTCTTCCTTTGGAGGGGGAGAACTGACTGGTGGTGATTTTAACCCGAGGATGACCACACCTCAGGCGAGGGGCAAAGTTGAGAAGGGGGGCCTTCATGAATAACCTCAGTTGGTACGGGAATTGAACCAGCACTGTTGGCATCACTGAGCATCACGACCCAGCCATTCAGCCAACTGAGCAAACCGACTCCCCAGGTATGCCTGGTTCTGCCTCCTGTCATGCTGTCCTGCGTTCCTCATTGAGCCAGAGTTGATGGAAATGGTAGAGTGGGGAATATGCTGGGCCATGAGGTTACAGATTGTGGTTTGATAAAATTCTGCTGCTGTTGAAAACATGCTGAAGCTTTGGTCTGCTAGGTTTGTTCTGAATCTATCTGATTGAGCACACAACACAATGGAGGATATCCTCAATGTGAAGACGGGACTTGTTTCCACAAGGACTGTACGTTGGTCATTCCTATGAATACTTCAACAGACAGGTGCAACAGGTAGATTACTGAGAGTAGGTTTAGTCGGTAGTGTTGCTGAGCACAAAACAATGAGACTGGGTGGGAGGAAAAAGTATGAAATTTGAGTGTATTGTATCAGCATGAATGTGTATTACTGTGCACATCAGAGAACAAGACAGTGTTTGGGAGAAAAAAAAGCGAGATTAAAGATTGAGAGTCAGTGAGACAACATTAAAAAGTGTGAATGGAAGAAACTTCATGTTCCCTCAGTTGAGAAAATAGTAATTGCAGCAGTTCCAAGAAGTTGTCTCTTCTTTCATGCCAAACAACTCAGTTTTGAAAACCAATCTGTAATTTTCCATAAATATCCCAGCCTTTATTTATTTATGGCTCATTTTCTCAGTTAAGCCTCACTTTTCCTTGCTTTCTCTTATTACTCTACCCATTTTCTTACCTCGCTCTCTCTGTTCATGGTACTTTCCAGTGTTGGGGAACTGCTCCTTGGGGATTGGGTCTGAACAGGGCTGGGGGCACTGGACATGTTGTTGTTGTTGGCTGCTGCTGGGTGTCTGTTTGTGGCCAGCCTGGACCATGGCTCAATGTGTGAATCAGGGCATGGGCTGAGGGGACCCACAGCAGAGACTCAGAGTCATGACGGGGGAATTCTCCCGTCCCGCCCGCCACGACCATCCTAGAGGGCGGGCCACGCAAAGGTGCATTGACCTGGGGCGGGATTCTCCGGCGCGCTCGCCCTAAAACCGGAAAATCCCACCCTATATCGGCCAGAACTCGCCCGCCACGGAATCGGAACGGGCGAGGTTCCGACAACGGAAATCTCCGTTGAGTTCGGGCGAGAATTTCCGGTCTCGCCGGAGCGACGCCGTAAAATCCCGCCAGAGTCCAGAAAAGGCCCAGCGAGTCTGCCCCGACAATATCTCCCAGAAAGATGGGCATTAATCAGTGAGGGGCTGTGCAAAGCTCTCTCAGTGTGTGAGGTGGATAATCCTGAGGAGATATAACACCGGATGTTTGAAAGCGGTGGGGGCGCGGGAGACTGAGCGGGAAAACTGCCGCTCCCTGAGAAAACTCCGCCAGCTTGCAACCTGTCAGCGACAACAGGGGCGGGGCTTGGCGGGGCGCGCGGGAGGGAGGGAAGGGGCGGGACTGGGGGTGAGGGGGCGGGGCCATGTGAGCGTGCCGGTTGGGGGTCGAGGAAATAGACATGAGGTGGTGAGGAGGGGGAGGCAAGGCAGCGGGGGGAGGGGAGTGGAGGGGGCGGGGCTAATGGGTCGTGCTGCGAAAAGGGCGGGACTGAGGGGGGAGTGTGGGGCTAAAAGAACCGGGCTAACGGGTCGTGCAGCGAGGTGGGCGGGGCTGAGGGGGCGGGGCTGAGGGGGTGCGCGTCAGGGGGCGGAGCTAAAAGGACAAGGCTACTGGGTCGTGCAGCGAGGAGGGCGGGGCTGAGGGGGGGGCACGCTGGAAGGGGCGGGGCTAACGGGTCGTGCAGCGAGGGGGGAGGAGGGGCTATTTAAGAGGAGGCGGATGTGGGGGCGCGGCTTGCGTGTGGGGGCGGGGCTTGGGAGCGCGGTGAGCCCGAGGTAGGCGCGCAGTGGAATCCCGCCATGTCACTGAGGGGCAAATTGTGTAGCGGAAGCGGCTCGCTGGAGGGGCGGAAGTGACGGCGCGGCTCTGGCGGGTGGGCGCAGGCCGTGGCGCGGGTGTCGCCGGGAGAGAGAGCGCGGCCCAGTCCCTTTGTTGCGGTAACGCTGCCCGGGGGGGAGGGGGTTGGGGGGAGAGAGAGAGAGCGGAGCCTGAGGCAGGGACACCCCCACACACCAGTCCTCACAAACCCCCACACACCAGCCCTCACACTAACCCTTACACACACGCACACAACAACATGGACTCGGACGAGGGCTACATGTATGATGAGGATGAGTACAGCGAGGAGAGCGAGCCCGAGGATAACTTCGAGATCGGCGAGGTGGAGATGCAGGAGCCGGGCCTGGAGCCCGGGCAGGATGGCGACGGGGTTGGCGGAGGAGGAGGCGGCGGCCTGGGAGGCCTGGGCGGGCTGGGCGGCCTGGGCGCCGAGCAGGAGGAGGAGGATTACCGCTACGAGGTGCTGAGCGCCGAGCAGATCGTCCAGCACATGGTGGAGTGCATCCGGGAGGTCAACGAGGTCATCGAGGTAAGGCCGAGCCGGCCAGGGCGCCGCAGGAAAACCCGCTGAAAGCCTGAGGCAGCAGGCCTCAGACATGAGGCCTGGACTCCAGTGTGGGGATAAAGTAGCCTGGGGCAGAGCTGTGGTGGGGGCAGAGCGGATTGAGAGGCCGGGGGCAGAATGTGGGGAGGACAGTCAGCCAGTCTGTGTGGGCAGAATGAGTGAGTGGTTTCTCCCTGGGGCTTGGTATGACTGACCAGTTTTGATCAGGGTTTTCTGGGCTTCATTGGGAGTTTAAGTGCCAGGAGGGCAGCCAGTTTGCTTATTTTTTTTTGGTCAGTCTGATCCCAGGCTTTGTCAAATATATTGACACGAATTCTGTGCTCATTGTGTGTTGGGGAAACACAATGAAATCTTCCTGAGCCCCTGATTGTTTGCAGGTATGTGGACAGAGTCAGCTGCATGTTTTCCTCTTCTGCTCAATATTCCTGGTTCAGGCAATTCCCCTCAATGGGGGTAGTTTTTAATTTATTAGCTAAAGTTCATAGGTTTTTATTCTGCCTGTCCTTTTGATTGTACTGCAGTTTTACTGTACTGGATGAAATTGATATTTGGATCACTTGGCTTGAGCAACTAATGTTAGTAATAACCAAGTTGGCTGCTGCGCTTCGAGTTATCTTGTCTTCTTGCCAGCAGTTTTCTGCCTTGGTGTCTCCTGCGCTGTCCTTGCCACTTCACCTAACCGTCTCAATAAAAAAGAAAATCGAATTGTTCAACTTGACACAAGTTTTGTGTTCTTGAAAGCATTGCATGCAACTATTGGCAAAGGTGTGATCACACCACAAGCTAGCCTATAGCGCTCTGTCTGCAACACTTGGAAATGGATGAATGGGAACATTGAGTTGAGTCTTTATGTGGGAGTTTGGACTTAGTTGTGGAAGAGATTAAAGTGAGAGTTTGCCTGAAATAGACATTGTAATGATGTTTAACCAAAATTGATGTGTAACATGTGATGCTGCTGGCCCCAACATTTGAATTGCTTAAATCCAATAGGTTTAAACCAGGTTTCCCTAATCCCTCGACTCGGTGGCTTTGGAAACCAGTTCTGACCAAAAGGTCTTCAAGCTGAAACATAACTCTGTTTCTTTCTCCAGAGATGCTGCCTGACCACCTGAATATTTCTATTTAGCATTTTCTAATTTTATTTATATCCAACAGCCATGGTTGGGAAAAATGAGGCAATGCTCATTTTAAAATGTTTCACTTCACAAAGTGGGGGAATTCTAGTGTTAGTATTGAATGATTTGAGTTGGAGTCAGTGCAGGATATTCTTTGGACCATGATGCCAATCTGCAATGGCTGTCCTTTTAAAGAAATGACATGCCATGACCATAGTAAAAATGAATCCGAGAAGAAGATAAAGTGAATTATAGTAGGAATTAATGGGCAAAATACTGAACTTAATCCTGTACATAAGCTACTCTTGGACCTAAGCAAAATAGGGTTGGGCTGCATGAAGATCTTATTGCAGGTCCTGACACTGAAAATCCATAAACACAGACTGTATTCCCAGCAGATGGAAACAAACTTTCTGCAAGGTTATGGTACCTCATCACCTGAAAAAGCAGAAATAGCAGCCATGTTTGAATCTTGGGACACCCATCAATAACATGCTAGGGTCACCATTGACCAGAAACTTAACTGAAGCAGCAACATGAATACTGTGGCTAGTAACACATGTTAGAGGCTGGGTATTCTGTGATGAGTGATTTGACCACCCTGACTCCCAAAGCCTGTCCACCATCTATAAGGCAGGAGTGTGATGGAATACTCTCTCCACTAGCTTGGATGAGTCAGCTCCAACAACAATAAAGAAGCTTGACACCATCCAGAACAAAGCGGCCCATTAATTGGTGCCACATCCTCCCTCTTAAAGATTCAGGTTGCCTCATGAGAACTGGCCAGGTTTTAATAATCAGGCCATGTATCTTTGAAGACCTGAAGTGCTTTGGAGTTTTTGTTATCATTGATGTGCTTGGTAATAGATCTTGGATTAAATGCCAACACTGAAGGTCACCAACCTTCTGGGATTCAGCATGTTAGTTATATTAATATGGGTCTCTTTCACTGCCCTTTCAGCAAATCTATATTTAAGTTTTTCATTGGGTAATGTGAAACATTAATTTGCTAAATTTGTAGTAACAAAAGATTTTCAAACCTAGTGAGCTCTCAAAGACCAAGTTAACAAGTGTGGATGAATTATTTACTACGAGCCTGATCCACTCTTTGCCGGAGATTCATGTCCATGGGGTTATTGAACAATCAGGAATGGAAACGTTGTTTAAATCCTTTGTCCACATTGATTTGTCAGGGCTGACCTTGGGGCAACCTTTGGAATTCCAGTCAACATACTGAACTGTCGTGGGGAAGTATCCTTTTGGAACTAACATCCAGCGGTGACTGGAACCTGACATTTGAAGTGTTGACCACTTGTGTCATTCAGCTGAAGGATTTGGTGATCCATTAGAAAATTCAATTATGCTGCTTTCTTTCAATAGAGATCCCAGTACATGGGTGAGGGTGTGGGGGGGGAGGGTGTATTTTTGGTTGGCAATGCCAGAACCACTAGAAGTGAAGCCAGTAACCTCTAGAGTGATGAAAATCAAATTCCCCAAGTTATTTACAAAAGCAATTGCTATTTTGAGCAGAAGCTTAATTGGCCTCCAGGGATGCGTTTCCAGAATTTGAAGCTCCGGCTCCAGTTCAATACAAGTCGATTTCTTTCTCTCTCTCTCTCTCCAATTTGCTCCCCATTTCTGGAATGAACCAGTCCTTGCTGGTATATAGTTCCATATGTGCCAGTTGCACATCCATGTAGGATTCTAATGGCCATTCTTGTGCTCTTGGTGGATACCAAAGGGATATCTGGCCACGGAGGGAGAGGTGCCACATTGCTTATGTGCACACTTAATTGACCTGGCATCAGAACTTCAGCTGCCCTCCTGAGGGTCAAATCTGGCCATCGCTGGCTGAGTTACGCTCTTGGTCTTCCTGATTGAACTATCAGGAAGGCTGACCTTTGAGTTTAATGCTCTGTGAGAGCACAGTTTTCAGTTCAACAGTTAAATTCATAACTTGATATGCATTACTGCATGACTTTGATTTATATTGAGATATGTGCAGCTTAATTCTGCTCATCATATTCTAGTTCCTGCATCAAATGGTGGCATTTTTCAGAAGTTAGCTTGGGGCAAGTGACTTGGGGATTGGCCCTGACTAATCAATTTTATAGCCAAATATCTGGCGTGCTGTGGCAAGCCCAGAGAGTCTTCCCCTTTTTCTGCAGAAGAGGAAATTGATTTCCCAGAATTGTCCTATTACCAAATGTGAGGCTGAGTGCTCTCACATTTCAGGCAGTGGCTTAGCATGATGTACTAGGATTTCAGCACAACCTGCTGGTTGGAGTATGGCGTTTTCTTTAATATGTCAACAGTACATCTCCAGGTTCTGTCATTCTAAACTTGGGCTGCGGTTGGAGGGAGCGTTTTGACCTAGTGCAGTGCTGGGGTTACAGATTAGTCACTGAGGAGCATTTTGAAGGGGTGAACTAAATAATATGAAATTTGACTTATTTGTGTTTATTTCCTTGTGTAATGTACATTCTTTGTAAAAGTATTGTGACTCCTCTGTGCAGCAAGCTCGAGAGGAGTTTTTAGCCTGGACACTTTCTCCAAAAGTTACAGGTTTCCATTGATCTCATTAGAAGAAGGGGACCTCAGATTTTCTACCCAAAACAAGTGGCTGATCAAAATAAACCTTGCTGGCTGGAGCACTTCTGGAGCAACCTTAAATGGTGTTGGAGTCCCGGACATGGGTTCTGAACAGTGATGGGCGGCCTTCAGTTCAGCACTCTAATGTTGCGCTGGCCAGGATCAGTATGGATGATTCTTCCTTTGTTTGGGTGAGATGATGCTAAGCCTGCCCGTCATTACTTTTGAGCTCGTCTCTATGGTGAGCGTGCAGGCAGACTGCTGGCTGTGGTCCAATCCTTGGCTGCTCGCGGTTAACTATTCTGCCGCTTTCTCCCAGAGGTAGCCAGGGTGGCAGCTTGTCCTGCCCAGCAGAAACTGAAATTTGTGTCTGGGTGGGGCCATTTGCATCTGAATCAGGCGGCCACTAACAACAGCAAAGGCTTACTACAATGTGTAGTTCGGTTTATTGGGAGTTTGACATTTTTTGCCAGGGCCATCAAACAATCGTCAAAATGGTGGACTGTTTAAGTGTGCATTTAAATGTCTGCAGAGTGATGTTATTGCTCTTTACCAACAGTCACTACAGCCAGTGTACAGTCTGTAAATAGATTTTAAAATGTTTATTTGCTGTTGCAGCTTTCTGTGGATCGGGATTTAAATTAGATTCGTTGTGTACAATAATATGGCAAAACCACACTTGCTGGCTGTGTATATATTCATTTACACAGCATTATAGCTGTTAGCATGACTTTCATGTATTATTATGTAAGGAGTTTCTTCCTGCATCCTGTTGAACTTCTGTCCTTCCAAACATGTTGAGTTGTACAGCAAAGTGGTAGCAGATTCAGGGACTATGAAGATTATCACACGCTTAGCCCCTTGTATATACCAAGTCGCTAACAATCCTGGACAGAACACTGGGTTTATTCATTGACCATGGCTAAAATGTTTTAGCGCAAGTGACTGTTGAGAGGATAATGTTATTTAAAAGGGAACTGGAGAAATATTTCAAAGGAAGATTACAGAAAGATACAGGAAAGGGCACGGGTATTTGAATAGATGACTACATCTGTGAATGAGTGCTACTTCACATTAGAAAACATTAGTTACTGTAATCTTATATCTTGACTGAATTGGATTGTTCTACAGGGGACAAAGTCTCTAGGGAGGTAATTCTGTTGGGAGTTACATAGAGGTTTGCTGTTAAGGTTTACAGCATACTTTGAACCCTTTGGTGAGATGTGTTTTTGATGGTTTCCACCCACTCATTTGTTCTGTGTAATGTATGTTATCTGGGCTGTAAGGTATTTGTACCCGAGTCTGGTTGCAATGATCTATTCAGCTATTTTTAAAATGTTGTTGCAAAAACCGAGTTTCACAGGGGGTAGCTGGTGTGGGGGGTGGGCTGAGGTGATGGTGGTGCTTCTCTGCATCATGAGGTTTGTGCCATGACCGGTTAAGTCTCGTAGCTCACAAAGGTCCATGGAGTCTTTTCCAGCAGCTTTGAAATTGGCATTTGCTGTGTTGCCTGTTTGCTTGTGTGCTTTTGGTCTCTATATCCGATGTCAGGCACTTGGTAGCGCACTTGCTTCTCAATCCAACCCCTCTATACAATGTGAGCATCTAAGCTTGTCCAACGCTGTTGGAAGTGCCGCCTTTTGGATATTAAATGGAAGCCTGCCAGTTGGGATAGATGTGGAAGATCCCACAGCACTGTTTGAAGAAAAGCTCGCACCTCACCTGGTGTCCTGGCCAACATTCCTCCCTCGGCCACCATCACCGTCACAACTGATTGTGCTTTTTTTCCCCTCAGTTTTCTCTTAATGGGCAAATTAGCTGCTATATTTACCCTTGTACTAACAATGAGAAGTAATTCAATATTGGACAATAAATGTTGACCTTGCTAGTGTTTCCCACATTCCATAAATAAATTCTTAATAAAACATTAGCGACAAAGGCTCTTATGGGAATTTGAACACCGTTCCAAAGCTGCATGAACTGGTTCAACTATTTAAATCAATGCCCATCAGTACCTCATGGTGCATAGGAAAGCTTCCTGCATTCTTGATGAGCGAGAGAGTGAGAAGTTATTGGGGATGAGCAGGAATGTGAAGTTGAGGTTAAACTCCGGTCCGCTATCATTTTCTTGAATGGCAAAGGCTCGAGGGGCTGAGTGGCCTACTTCTAATTCGTATGCTTGTATTCTTTTTATCGACTCATCATTTTTTATTAAGTGAGGAATATCATTCCTGAAGAATTGACTGGTTTTTCAAGGTTTTTGTGATATGCTCTCCCTTCCCACTCTGTCCTCATTCATTGCAGATTCAGCAGATTGGTTAAAAAGAAAGACCATTTGTATTTCTATAGTCTTTTTCACAACCTCGGGGGTCCTAAAGCACTTTCAGGGCACTTGTGTACCAACTTGTGTACATGTGGAAATGTGACAGCCAGTTTGGACCTATTGGCTAAATGAACAATACAGGAGAACAATTAGCACTTTTTTATGTAGGACTTTCTGTTCTGTGTCCGACCCGTGCCTCAGGTTTTCTCTTGGCATCTGAGGCACTTCATTTCCTCATTTGAGGTTTTTTTAACCATCTTGCATAATGTCATCTGCAATACACATGGGGTAGGAACAGCTCACACTGCACGCACGATACCCTACCCTTGAAGGAACAGTGTCTCTTCACCCACTAGGGTGGAACTTGGCTGAAATAGCCGCATAAATACTAGATCCACAAGACCAGATCGGAGGCGAGGTATTCTGTGGGGGTGTGACTCACCAGCTGACTGTCCAAACTTTTCCACCACCAGGCGTATGATGGAACTGCCTGGAGGAGTGTAGCTCCAACAACACTCCAAAACAAAGCAGGCTGCTTATTTACACATTGACCACCTTAAGCATTCACATCCTTTCACCATCATCGCACAGTGACATTGGCGTGCACCATCTGTAAGATACGCTGCCAAGGCTTCAACTACTCCATCCAAATTCGCCATCTCTACCACCTGAAAAGTCAAGGACGCCGGGCACATGGGGATACCACCACCACCTGCACAATCCCTCCAAGTCCCTCATCATCCTGACTTGGAACTATTTTGCTGTTTCTTCATCGTCGCTCTACCAGAATACTGGAACTCCCTCCTGGCAGCAGTGTGGGTGTTCGTACATCTCAGACTAGAGCGGTTCAAGATGGCAGCTCACCATCTTAAGAGCAATTAAGGACGGCCAATAAATGCTTATCTTGTCAGTAACGTCCACTTCCCATGAAGAGCTGATGAATGTGTATATCAGCCATGTGTTAACCAAGGTAGGATCACTGTGTTAATGGAGTGCTTTTATTTACAATTTTGCAGTCCCAGCTTTGTCAACTCCAGATTGTGATGGTTGAGTCACACACTGCTCATAAGTTCCTGTGAGATAGGACGTATGGTAATGCTATTAACTGAATAAATAAAATTGAATAAAAAGCCTTGTATGTACCAAAATTCATTCGCCTATAACGAGAGTTGTCAGCTTCTCTGAAGACCATTGTATGTTTTTAATAATTCCATGTCATTTGGTCCTGATAGTACACCAGTGTCTTATTACATGGCAACCCGAGACTCATGACCTCAGCTACATTATAATGCATGATTGTGTTTGGTGGATTCCTATACTTGTGCTGCTAGGTAGGGTGGGATTGTCCATGTTTACTCATTGTTAGGAGTCCCAGTTTTAAGAGTGGATACAGGTCTGTAACTGATGGCGGTGGTGAATGATAACTGAATTTACGCAATGTCATATATATCTGAAATAGTTGTTTTACAGAAAGCAAATCTCTTTAAGGTGCACTGGATTTTTTGCAGCAGCTATCTTGTGTCTAAACCCTGTTGTGGTGGTTATTAAGTGAGTAGCGTTGACCAGGACTTAAGGGGAAGCTCCTTTCTCTTTCAGACAGTGCAGTTAAACCTTTGGAACAAGCAGTCTGGGCTACAACTTAATAGTTCCACAATAGCAGCACGGCCTCTGTCCTACTGTCGGCCTAGATTATGTTCACTTGTGTGTTGAACCCTCCTCTGACTCAGAGGTGGGAATGATACTTGAAATGCATCGTGCGGTAGTTCAGTGCGTCGGCTGAAGTGTTCTCTTCCAACTGTAGAGCTTTAGCACCAATATGACAATTTTGGATGTCATTTGTGCGTCAACTGTTAAGTAATGGAGGAAACCTAGAGGAGAGTTAGCACCAACTTCTGTCTGCAGTTAAAGATCTGAATCACAGGAAGCGTGCTTCAAACAAAGGACATTGTGTAATTTGATCTTGTCTTTTACCCCCCCCAGAATCCAGCCACAATCACGAGGATACTTCTCAGCCACTTCAACTGGGATAAGGAGAAACTAATGGAAAGGTAAAATTGTCTGCTGTGGGGGCGATAATGGGCCTATGTACAGTGTAAGGGTGTCAGCTCTTGGGGTAAGGGTGCATTGTCAACATGATTTCACATGCTGGAGTTAACGGATCCTCCCATCTAGAAATATCTATCTTTGATAACTGGCTTGAGCAATTTTAATGGGAGACAATAACCACAATGCATTTCTACAAGAAATGGATCAAAGTTAGGCCCTGGTGACCGTTGTGCAATGTCATAGAAACCACATGTGGTTGCAGCAGCCTGTTCCCTGGTCAGTAAGTTGACATCTGAGTGAATTGTGATGTTCTCGGGCTCAGCGAAGGAGAAATCCTTGGTAAGCAGAATGAAGCTAATAACAGTGCTTGGCATTGTGGCATCTTCAGTAGCAGTGAGGCTTCTTAACGTCATCAAAGGTGACGTTATCCAGCCAAGTCCTCTAGTTTGCTTGTTCCCCTGAGCCAATTCCCTGTGTTTTTATTGTTAAATCTCGATGATGGATTTGTGGACCCACAAACATGGAGTCGAGATTAGGAAGGCATTTTTAGAAATGTGAATCTGGGGAACCTGACACAAACATCAGCCTCCTGCGTTTCAAACAGCACTGGCACTAAATGTAATATTGCTGTGACTGGCTGGCTCACTTTGTTTGGTGTGTCTGATGATCTGTTGAACTGGGTGTATAATTTGCAAGTAATCTGCCCAGAATAAATGGGCATTTGGTTCATTATTAACTGTAAAATCTATTTTGTCCCAATTTTTCCCAGTTGCTGATTACAAACTCACAGCAGAAATTTACACGTTTTGTTTTCAGAAGGGGTAAGAGATTTAAAAGTGAGTTTTTAAGTTGAAACTGCTGAAGGGCCAATTTCAGTTATTAATTGAAAACTGCAAAAAACTTGATGGTAAATGTAACCATGGGCACTGAATTGTGCCTGGCTGATTGCTTAGCGCTTCTGATTTGAAACTGACCACAGATGTTGGCACAGTGACGCAACGATATGCTGTGCTGAAGACAACCTAGAGAAAGCTATCAATCCACTTGCAAGTCCTTGCTATTTAGTGCTACTTGTATTTCCTTATCGCATTTCCCACTTGTCCGGTCATCTTTTACAGTACTCTAATAAAAAGCATGTGAAATAGGAGCAGGAGTAGGCCACACAGCTCCTGAAACATCATTCTCCATTTAATAAAATCATGGCTTATTCTCAACCTCCACTACACTTTCCTGTATCCCTTTATTTCCTTCAGAGTCCAAAGAAATATCGACCTCTGTCTTTAATGTACTCTGAGTGAGTATGTACAGTGCCCTGGGCGGATAATTCTGAAGATTCAAAACTTTCTGAGAGAAGACATTTTTCCTCACTTATGAAGTGGATGATCCCTTACCCTGAGCTTATGACCCCTTGTTTTGGCCACGGGACAACCTGGCAGCATCGATCTTGAATAGCAGGCTTACACTTGCCATCTTCCAAAACACTGGGCCTATTCCAAAATCTTGGGAATTCTGGAAAATCACAATCTGTGAATCCACTATTTCTGCATCTGCCTCTTTTTACCCTAGGGTTCAGGCCATCAGGTGAAGGAGATTTGTCAGCTCTCAGTCCCATTAATTTCTCCAGTATTTTTTTTCTTTACTAATATTAATGCTTTAAGTTCCTCACTCATCAGCCTTTTGATCTCCACTATTTCTGCTATCATCAACGCAGATGTTTGTGCCCCATGTTACTGTATCTGGTGGCTGGAGGGTCTGCATGTAGAGCTCTGGAGTCCCTCTAATATTCCAGGGGAGGGAGTCTGATATTGTTTATACTTGCCTGCTAAAGACAATGAAGCAAAGTTGCCTGGCTTTGCATTTACTTCTATGGCTTTATTGGTGGGGATTTAGTTCAGACATTGGTAGCTAAGCCATCACTGCAAGACCATTGCACATGCTGGTGTTTGTCTATCCCACGATCTTCCTATGAATTTTAGACTACTGATAGATTGGACATGTGAATACAAGTGCTTCTGCAAAATGAGCATAATTATCAAGTGACTCTTAAGCTCACTCTAGCCACTGGTATTGGATGCACCGCTTTAACTTTGCTCCAACCAATCAAACTTTGTAATGAGATTATGCAGCAGCAGATGGAGGTGCCTCAGTTGGTAGATACTGAACCATCATGGCTCCATCTGCCTCGGTGGCGCCCATTCAATTATATTTTTCTATCAGAGTGAATGCTGTTCATAGTCTGTATTATTTCATGGAATTATAATGATATCAGGTGATGAAGTATTAACTGGACTTTGGTTCCGCCCACTAATTACTTCACATTTACAATAGTCGAATTACTAATGGTTCAATTCTGTCACCAGGAGTTGTTAGATGGAGCAGCACTCCTCTCCTTCTAAGATCGCTGTATTCGACTGTGGGTCTGCTGAACTGATTGGTTACTCCTGGCTGCTGCTTACTTGCACCTCTGTTATATCCATTCTAGAAGCAACCTGCAGTATAGTGATGAGCTATCATTTGTGTTTGTACAGACACAAGATCAGGAAAAGAATTACAATGCTCATCTGACAGTACAAATGTGGAGCATCAACTTCCATGGGGAGATTATTTTACTCTATCTTTCTGGAAAATTATTTTATTAAAAATGTTTTTACCCATTAATATTAATTCCTAGGAGTGGGAAATAAAGGGAGGGAAAGCCGTGGCAGATTTCGGGACAAGTTACAAGTATGTTACTAGATTAATCTAATTAGCACCCTCAGATAGCTGCTAATGTCTTGAGGAACATAGGACTGTATAGGTCTCAGTCACAACAGACTTAGCAGCCCAGCTTGTCCCTTCAGTAGCCCTGTCTGCCAGACACAGGCACCACTCTTTTGAAATCCACATATAGTTATAATGGGAGCTTGCCATTGTTTCCTGGGGCATTGTTTTGAATGAACAATATGCTGCCTGGGTCATGTATTGGACATACTGATCCCTGTCCAGATACCTGATATGCACCTCTGTACATTGCAAAGCCCTGCCTCACGCACACTTAAATAATGGAAATTGCTGTAGCTTATAACTCCAGAATATAAAAAAATTAGATCAGTTGCATTTGGAGTGGGAATTAGTATGCTGGGATTGGGAAGTAACCAATATCAAAAATGTCATTGATTATGTACAATTGGTAGAGCAATCATTTGGATTAACCTTAACTAAACAATTGTCCATAATTTAGCTCAATTAAACTGTTGGGAATAATTTGACTAGCATAATCTTGCTGTAGTTTTTCAGTTGTTTTATTGCCAGAGTCTTTAAGATTCTCTCCACTTTCTAAGCCGTTGTCCAGCACAAAGTCAGAGCCTTCTGGCTGCTTCTCCCCTTTCACTTCTCATTATGAATGACTGGTAGTGTAGAACATGACCATTCTTAATCACAGCATACGTGGTGGGAGCGACTAGAAATTTGTCTTGGGAGGTGATGTGCTGCTTAAAAAGCAAACTTTAGCAGAGGCAGGAGATTACTTGGTAAAACTAGTCGATCTCCCTTGTAGTCCTTCACTGTCTGTTAAAGTCCAGTGCTGTATTCACGGGAAGCAGAATTAGAGCCGGATATTTGGGACAATATTTGGTGAATAACAGTTGCTGTTTTATTTAGCCATGTATTTTTCTCTCTCTATTTCCATAATAAATTCCTGTACTCACATTTAAGGTTTATTTATTAGTCAGAAGTAGGTTTACATTAACATCACAATGAAGTTACTGTGAAAATCCCCTAATCGCCGCACTCCGGTGCCTGTTCGGGTACACTGAGGGAGAATTTAGCATGGCCAATGCACCTAACCAGCATGTTTTTCGGACTGTGGAAGGAAACCGGAGCACCCGGAGGAAACCCACACAGACACGGGAGAACGTGCAAACTCCACGCAGACAATGACTCAAGCTGGGAATCAAACCCAGGTCCCTGGCGCTGTGAGGCAGCAGTGCTAACCACTGTGCCGGAAACTATACTGGAAACTGTTAGTGTAAACTGGTCACACTGTAATTACACTTTGTGCCAATGGTGGGGTTGTAGTACCTCCAAGTATGTAATTGCAGTATGCTAGATTTACACACAGTTCCATCGTGTGGACACAGGAAATGATCATGGCAAACGTTGACCATTTAGTGCATGCAAACATAAAGTATTCCATTGATATGCTTCTATATGTTAAGGCTGTTGTGAAAATGTTTCTATATGAAGTGGGTGAAAACTGAACAAAATTGACTCATTTTTGCAATGGCTGCATTGCTTCTTACAGATACTTTGATGGAAACTTGGAGAAACTTTTTGCAGAATGTCATGTAGTAAACCCTTATAAAAAATCTCGAACACGACAGATGAACACTCGATCATCCTCACAGGACATGGTTTGTGCGATCTGCTACCTGAATTATCCGAACTCGGTGAGTTTGTCAGACTGAAGAGCACAAGGTGCAACTCTTGAGTTCAGCCAGTTACAAACAATATCGCATAAGTAATAAGATTTTGCAGCTGCGCGCACTGGGCTTTGTGAAATCTCTTTGTTCGGGTAGAAATAGTCAATCTAGTTACTGAGATTGGAGCAGCTTAAGTGTATAAAATCCTGGAGGGAATCCCTGAGCAGCGTGCGAGCTCAACAGATCAGTTGAGTAGTGAATCACCTCTAAAATAAGTCATCCTGCTCCTTGCTCAATCCTACAGTGTCCATGACCATTTAGGGTAATCCAAGGATGTGTAACTCCAATTGCTGCTCATTGTAGCAAATGAGCCACTGCTCTCTACTGTGTAGGATACTTTATAGCCTACTTTCAGGCCAATCCTATGTAACTTGTAGTAATGTTTTTGCTTTGCTCATATAGACAACATACAACTTTTTCAACAAGAAAAATATTTAAATCTCTGCCATTTTTGAACTCATTGAGTTTTGGTTCTGGTACAGATGCTGTGTAAAGAATTGGAAGGGAGTTCTTTCAGAATGACACAATCTAAAGACTTGCCCAGCTTCTGTTTAAGTTTTTGTCGCAATTGTACGCCCTGGTGAATCATGGCATTCATTGAAATTGCTCAGTGGATCAAAATTCTTTTGTTTGTTGTGCTTGGAGAGATCACATGCTCTTTTTAGAGGTGGCGTGTTAATCATACTGGTCAATAATCCCAACTCTACAGGACTGTGCCAAGTGATATGTTTAATATTTAAAAATGTTTAATTGCTGAAAAGAATATTTTCATTGGCACCGAGCTGACCCTGTGTGAAGTAGGTTGAGGAAGCCCCAGTATTGATGCCGTTATAGTCTCTTCACAAGCTAGAGATTGGCAATTGAATCTGGTGATTGTCCAAGGGAATAAATGTTAACCTACGCCAGTGCAGTTTCTAGATGGCACGCCTCTGCGGGTGAAATACTTTTTGAGATGTCTGTGTCACGGTACAGATTATCTGGGCTATTCCAGACAAATGTCCCTGGTGAACACAATAATAGAACAGACAGAACTACAACAGAGAAACTGTTGACTGGTCACCAGAAACAGTACTTGAACAAGGTGGGAGGGCTGTGTGCCTGTGAGGTTTGGCGAGGGTGTTACTGTTACGCCATATGGTTCCATATTACCAAGTACTCAGTCCAAACATATTGGGATGCTTTTGGGCAAGTTGATCAGAGTCTGTTTCTTACCAAATTTGAGCAGGGTCTATGTTTGGTGTTTTTACGTTTTAACAGCTTCAACATTCGTGGTGAGAATTTCTTTCAGGTCACTTCCTGTAATTTTCTTGGTTCCTTGTCAATGGTTACAATATCCAAATGACACCCCAGGCAAATTCTAACTGAGTGCTTAAATCTCAAAAACCTGATCTGTTCATACTCCTATTATGAGTGAACTCTAGGCTGTGGCTATATATGGCTTGTGAGCATTCATGTCATTGTGGTCTCAAAGTAATCAGAACTGACGTCTTTTAAACTACCTTTTATTGTCCACTGGGTTTTAAAGTTAGACTTTTGTGTGTGATGCTAAATTCACACACTGACCAAAGTGCCCAAACAAAACTTGCTGATGCCAGTAATAGAAGAGGGTGTTTGAGCAGAAAATGTGATGTAAGAATAGAATGTTTTTTGTAATTGGCTCCCTTGTTTGTTATATCTTGGCCCTATAATATCTGGATTACCTTTCTACATTTTCCATCATTTTCTCGGTCTGTACCTGGGGATGGGGTGGGCTTCGAGGTGGTTGTAGTTCTACTTTTGAAGCACATTTTGTGTGTCCATTTTTAACTTTTCTTTCCAGCAAGGGCAGTGTTTCTGACAAGGACAGCATTTATTGCCTGCCCCTAGTTGGCCTTGAGATAGTGTGGTTTGCCACCGCTGCCTTGAACAGCTACGGTTCTTGTAATTAAGGTGCTCCCATTGAGCTGAGATTCCAGCAATCGCAATGTTACAAATTCAGTATTTCCTGCTCACTCCCCAGTATAGGATTCAGAATTAGAGATATTGATGTATTTGAGATGTTAGGCTAGTGATAACTGCAGTAACATTTTATGTCTATCCTAAACCGAGACAGTTATAACTGGGGTCAAGTTCTGTCTACTCTCTGCACTGTCTGTGTGCAAGTGTGAAATAATCACTTTCAGGAAATAATGTTAAAAAATCAGATTTTTCGCCAGAAGTTGCTATCCAAAGTGAATCGACCTGGCTGCTCTGCTTGGTGTATCCTGTGTAAATGATTTATTAGTTGGTTCAAATATCAGTTTCCACGTTGAACTGGTATCATTTAACGCAGTGCGACACTGGAGTTCACACTCTTATTAACAAATTAACATAACCTAAACACCGAGAGAGGAGTAAACCCTGTTGGTTACTCTGGTCTATTGTGCTGGTTAAAATGGCTCCAGAAAATTGCTGATGTCCCATACAGCTGTGAAAACACCACAGATTAAGTTTGTGGTGAGATCTCTAACATATTAGAGTATAATTTATAAAGGTGAAGTTTAAAAAATGTCCTCGCCTGCGCATTCAAAATGTGCGCCTTTCTCATTTGAAGTTTTTTCCGACACCCTCCACCCCCCTCCAAAACTAGGTTATTTTTCTCCCCCCTCCTCCTGAATCTCCGAATACGGTTATGCCACGGGCACTCTCCCTGCCGCACTCAAGTGATTTTGCTTTACTTTTAAGACCGAACATCTCTCGTTGGACAGGCCCATGTGCACTGTGGAGGGCATGAAATTGGAGGTAAATTTTTAACAAGGCAGAGATTTAGATACTTTGGATTGGGTATGCAAATTGTGTAAAGTTTAATACATTTATAGACATTTTAGTTTTAATCATCTGCTTTAATAATTGTATAACACATAAAAATTGAGAATAGTGGTGTTGTAGCATAAAGCAATGAAGGTGGAAACCAGTCTCATATTCTCTTATTAGAAAGAAGAAAGTGGGGGGTCTGGAAGCGCCACTAGGATCACTAACTCAGTATCAGATTGCCAGGTAGGGTGGAGATTATAAAGCTCTGTACAGTGTATGGGGTGGCACCTTGTATTGAAAATAATGCAATTTTTGATAACTATCAATATTGTGGCCAATATTGATTAGTTTTAGCTCCCGGGGGTTTCCTGCTGGCACTCTGAATTCTAAATGCCTCCTATTCCAATTGCCTTTGATATGGCACTGTGGGTATGAACCAATCGCTTCACTGAATCAATACCGATGTGTCATTCTAAATGTTTAATTAATTAGTGAAAATTTCCATTAAGTGTGCCACCCCTAGTATAGTATAGTAGTCGGTTTGAGTTTGCTATGTAGTCTATCAAAAAAAAATCCATGCACTCATTGATTTCCCCCTCAAATGGAGGAGAATTCTCCCTGAGCTGATGAGCAGGAGCACAAATGAGGGTGAAGTTTGTGCCTTTTCTTGCCTTGCTCCTCCACATTCCGCTTTAACGTATTGGCTGTCTCTGGGATGAAATGAACTGTTCCTATTCCTGAGAGGAGACTTTTAAGTTGCTATGAGGCATTCCATCTCCTGGTTTAGACCGAGCCTGATTAAACTTGCTGAACCTGCAGCCAAAGCTGTGGCCTTTGTGTCTTGACCACAATTTAAGGTACGATTTGCATCGAGCTCTTTGGTTTAATAAACTAAATTGTTTGTCCCACTGAACCGATTAGAAACCTGAAGCTGGCTATTAAATAATGTCCATTTGATCATAGTGTGCCTAAACTCTGAGAGCTTCAGCTTGTATTTCACATTGAAGGCTTTGGTCCTAACAGGGTCCAAGAAGTATTCTGTGCTGATGTTTGCATAGGAAATCGAGAAATTTAATTACATCATTTTTAATTAGATTTTTCTGCACTTTCTAAGGCAGTTTCACATTAAGCTTGTGGTACATTAGGCATTTCATATAAGTCACTCATTCAGATTGGTGGTCTCTACAGTTACATCTATGGAGTACCTTTGCTTCAGTGGGAAAAAGTAACTTGTTGATCAAACACATCCATGGTTCACTCCAACACTGAATCTACAGCAGGGGAGGTTGGAAATGGGGTTTGTGGAATACTGCACCTGAAAGATAAACCATTTACCTTCCGCTGGGTTCCACATACTACATGCAGCAGAAAATACCCCTCCCAAAGTTAGTGCTCTCCAGGGGGGAGCTTTATGCTTGGGTCTGCGGAAGAGTTACTTGAACTGTATATTGGTTTTGATTGTAAAGTTTAGATAACATGTGGAATTGGTATACTGGTATGGTCTTGTGTATTTTTACTAGGTAAGAAGTCTAACAACACCAGGTTAAAGTCCAACAACACCAGGTTAATGTCCCAACAGGTTTATTTGGTAGCAAAAGCCACAAGTTTTCGGAGCCCCAAGCCCCTTCTTCAGATGAGTGAGGATTCGTGTTCACAAACAGGGCATATAAAGACACAAACTCAATTTACAAGATAATGGGTGGAATGTGAGTCTTTACAGGTAATCAAGTCTTAAAGGTACAGACAATGTGAGTGGAGAGAGCATTAGGCACCGGTTAAAAATATGTGTATTGTTTCCAGACAGGAAAGTTAGTGAGATTTTGCAAGTCCAGGCAGGTCATGGGGGTTACTGATAGTGTGACATGAACCCAAGATCCCAGTTGAGGCCGTCCTCATGTGTGCAGAGCTTCAGCGGTCACGGGCATTCAGCCTCTGATCTTCAGGTAAGCGTTCTCCAAGGCGGCCTTCACGACACACGACAACGCAGAATCGCTGAGCAGAAACTGATAGCCAAGCTCTGCACACATGAGGATGGCCTCAACCGGGATCTTGGGTTCATGTCACACTATCTGTAGCTCCCACAACTTGCATGGACTTGCAAAGTCTCACTGGCTGTCTTGTCTGGAGACAACACACATCTCTTTAACCTGTGCTTAACCCTCTCTCCACTCACATTGCCTGTACCTTTAAGACTTGATTACCTGTAAAGGCGCACATTCCACCCATTATCTTGTAAATTGAGTTTGTGTCTTTATATGCCCTGTTTGTGAACACGAGTCCTCACTCACCTGAAGAAGGGGCTTGGGGCTCCGAAAGCTTTTGGCTTTTGCTACCAAATAAACCTGTTGGACTTTAACCTGGTGTTGTTAAACTTACTGTGTTTACCCCAGTCCAACGCTGGCATCTCCACATTATTTTTACTAGACCAGGGTTTCCTGTGAGGTTGCAAGGTCCCCTCCAAGCCACTCACTATCCTGACTTGGAAATATATCACCGTTCCTTAACCCACCGCACATGGACTGCAGCGATTTGAGAAGGCAGCTCACCACCACCTTCCCAAGGGTAACTAGAGATGAGCAATAAATTCTGGCCGGCCAGCCAGTGACGCCCGTGTCCCATCAATGAATAAAAAAGTATATGTTAGGTTGGCTGAAGGACAGTGATGTTTTGAGGTACCGTGCAGTCTTTGTGTCAACAGCTGTGGAGCTCCTGACATCAGTGTCATATTTGGACTCTGTAGCACAAGTAAAACACAGTTATAAACTGAACCAAATTAAACCTGGACAGGAAAGTTGACCTTAATGTGTAGCCCAATTGTTACAAGGAATTGTGTAGGTGTCTGTTAGAATGAGGGTGTTATAACTGTTGCATGTAGATAACGTGCTAGGTATATTATAACCTACCAAGGCAGGTAATAAAGAGAATAAACATGGGGTTGTTAACACTGGTCAGGTACCATGATGTTGCAGAGAAGTAAGTAATGATGGCCTAAGTGACATTTTTCTTTCGCAACTTATGTCAGAAATCCGTAACTGAGGAAAGCAGCTACTCTGACACAAGATGCCATTAATCTTCCCACACCAGCTGCTGTACTGGCATCATTAGAGCTTTGGACCATAAATGTTCCTGAAGATTTTCTGCAACTTTCTCTTCCCCAGAAACAAATGACTCAAACGTTAAGCAGCTGTTGAATCTGTTGATTGTTTAAGCATGGCCTCTGCTTGACAAGATGTACAGAATCCATTCCCACCATTCATTAGCACACAGACCACAGCACATTAATGATGGTCAAGCATTCCTCAGCATTAATTTCAGCAGGGGCAATTATTAACCCTGATGGAGGTATCTGGGAGTCTGACATGGGAAAAGGCTGCATCTTTAAGCACCATCATTCATCACTTTGCACATAAAATTGATATTTAAAAAGGCGCAGCAAGTTGCCTAAGTGATGACATTTAAATGTTAGACAAGCCAGAGCATAATGGTTCTTGGTTCAATTAAAGATAACATTTCAAGGAACTTTTGACCTGGAATGCCCTTGTGCTGTGTTTAAAACCGACAGTGCGATGCTACTGAAGCCTAATGGAAAAGTGTTCTGTGCAATTCTGGTTTACATTAAATTGCAGTTATGACACGTGTGTTGCAATGTTGCCCTGGCTTCCGACAAAAGAACAAAGAAAATTACAGCACCTTAACAGGCCCTTCGGCCCTCCAAGCCTGCACCGACCATGCTGCCCGATTGAACTAAAATCCCCTACCCTTCCGGGGACCGTATCCCTCTATTCCCATCCTATTCATGTATTTGTCAAGAAGCCCCTTAAAAGTCACTATCGTATCTGCTTCCACTACCTTCCACGGCAGCGAGTTCCAGGCACCCACCACCATCTGCATTTTTAAAAAAAACTTGCCTCGTACATCTCTTTTAACCCTTGCCCCTTGCACCTTAAACCTATGCCCCCTAGTAATTGACTCTTTCACCCTGGGAAAAAGCAGAAGCTTTGTACAAACGCACCTCTGATCTGGAGTATAGGTATTTACTGAGTGGCTATTTTCAGCCTGTGGTCTTGATAAGTTAATGGACATTTTTCAGAATGCAGCGCACAGGCATTTGTGCTTTACCAGACAGCAGTTTTTTAAAATTCTTCCAAACACAAGATGGAGTCTTGCAAACTGCACTTGCGAGTCCTGTTCATCGTGCAAGCCACACAGATTTCTCTTGTTTTATTTCAGATTACTCTAATTCTAGCAGAAATGTATGGGACACTACCAACTAACAGTAATCTCAAAGTCTGAAATATGCATTAGATAAATGAGATTCATAATGGAAATACTGTCCAAGCTATATTTCCCCATCCTGTACGTGTCTGAATTTCTGGGATTTGTTGACTACAGTCAACATATTGTAGTTTCTTGCCAACATATGAATTAGGAGCAGGAGTAGGCCATTCAGCCCCTCGAGCCTGCTTCACCATTCAGTAAGATCATGGTTGATCTGAGTGTGGAACTCTTATTTTCTTTCCTACTCCTATACCCTATGACTCCCTCGTCAATCAATTTAAGTAATTTCTACTTTTTCCTATTTCTTTTCCATTGGGTCTCTATCAACCTCGGAGTAACCAAAATAGTTGACCTCAGTAAACAATCCCCATTTGTTTAATAGGTTGAGGTTTCCAGCACATGCTTTTATATCGCTGCCAAGCTGTTGTGGTCTTGTTTAACTTGTCACAAACTGGGGGGCAATCCATTTACAAACAAAGAAACGTGGTGGGAAAAGAATTCTAATTTTCTGCTGCGCTTTGTGAAGCGGTGCTTCCTAATTTGACAAAATAAAAGCAAATTAGTGCGGATGCTGAAATCTAAAGCTTTGACAAAGGGTCATCTGGACTCAGTGTCAGGTCTTTTCTCTCCTTACAGATGCTGCCAGACCTGCTGAGATGTTCCAGCCCTTTCTCTTTTGGCTTCCTAATTTGACTCCTGGATGGCCTAGTTCTAATTTTAAGGGTATCCTCTGGTTCTGGATTCCACTAACATAGGGAATAGTTTCTCATACCATATCAAATGTTATCGTTCTAAACATCTCCATTCAATCACGCCTCAGACTCTGAACTCTAGGAATGCAAACCAACTTCATGCAATCTGCTGCTATCATTTAAGTCTTACATCCTTGAATAAGTTTTGCGAACCTGCCCGATACCTCTTCTGACTCCAATATATCTTTTATTGAAGATTGGTTTGCAAAATAGACTGCTGTACTTCAGATGGGGTTTGATTATCAGTTCTGTGATATAGACCATTATTCTGTTGGGTCTTTTGTACTTGTGCACTAACTTTTAGTTATTTGTGAACTTGGAGACTTGTATTGCTTTGCTCTTCCAAAGCTTCTAGTCTCTCGCCATTAATAAAATATTTCAATTTGACCTACTTGTAATTGGATTTCTCTCACCTTGGGCTCCATCTGACATAGTTTTGCTCAAATCTGCATGCGCCTCTTTTGAAATTTAGTTGCACATCTTGCTGTGTAACTATTTTCTGTTGATGAATTAGTTTTCACCATGGACATATGTTTGCCACTGCAAGGATGCAATAGAATCTTTCCTGTCACTGCAGCAAAGTGGCTCAAGTGCATTGAGACATTTCATAGGGGGTCAGACTATATGTAAGTTGTTTAAATAGGTGTGAGGAGTGAGCTGATCCAGATGGTTTGAAATGACGATGGCATTTGATCTAATTTGGATGCTATCTGTGATTTCAGAGCCATTCTAATAACCAGGTTAAAATGGCCCATGTGAAGTAAATCTTCGTGTGTTAAAAGGAGATTGCCCCTAGATATATTCGCACAGTTTTGCTCTCACGTGGGATCAGAAGAGCCAATAGAACACTGCTCTATTGGAGCTGCTTAGAGGCTAAATGGTGCTGAGTAACTGCTGGAATGCTGAGCATGCAGGTTCAACTTGTAAGACGATGTATGTATTCACATCAAAGTATGTACCACAATAGACCATGCTGGCCAGGGAGACGCCAGTTATTTTGCAAAGGTGTTCCCAAGAATGGATCTTCCATCCGATAGGTCTTCTCAATTCTGATCCTTGACCAGATTGAAATCGGGCTTAATTCTAAAGCTTGTGTTTTCTGAGGCACCACATCACACTGTTCCCCTGCCACCAGCTTTAAACTGAGCTGTTTTCCAATGCAGAAAGAACACACTGTTCTTAATTCACAGTACATTAGTATTTCGATGCACATCTTACTCTGCAGCTATTAATGAATTATTTTCATCACGGACATATTTTCAAACCTGTTGAAGCCTATTAGTGCTGCTCTCAGTGGCTAGTTCCCATCCTCTGGCACAGTAATCGACGAGAACATTGAAACTTTTACATTCAGTGGAATAAAAATCAGCTCTTGAAAATCATTATGGTTACATCACCGGTTCAGTGCCACTTTCATGTCTTTAAAAACAAATATTTTCACAAAAGGCAGTCTCCAAATTCCTTGTTCCAGCTGTCAAAGATAGGGAAGGCTGTTGTGTCTCAACTAGCAAATCAAGTTGTTTCTTGAAGGGGACGATGAACTGGAGCCTTATCTTGTGCTCCAGTGGAAGTAAAGGATCTGCTGATTTCATTGAGGAGGAGCAGGGAGTCTTTCTCCAACAGTAGTAATATTCCTCCTTTAATCAAAGCTACAGGAAATGGTGATCCAGCCATTCATTCATTTTGTACTTGTGGAGCTTTGTTTTGTGCAAGTGGACTTGCTATATTTGACTGCAGTGGCAACCAAAATTAACCCTCGATTATATTGTGTTTTGGAATATCCCAAGCATGTTTTGAGATGCTTTATAAATGCAAATCTTTTATATCCGCCATGGATCAGTTGGTAGTCCTCTTGTCTCAGTTACAATCTCCTGGGTTCATTTCCCATTCAATGACTTGAGTATAAAACCCAGGGCTGACTCTCCAGTGTCGTCCTGATGGACTGCTGCACAGTCGGAAGTGCAGTCTTTCGAATTAAACCAAGACACCCACCTGCCTGCTTAGGTGGATGTAAAAATAAATAAATAAATCCCATGACACCCCACTGTCCTGGCCAAGATTCATTTCTCAATAACATCACACACATCTGGTCTTTATCACATTGCTGTTGTGGGAGTTGTGCTACATCACAGCACCAACTGCACTTACGTACTTAATTGGCTGGAAACTGCTTTGAGATATCTGGAGTTGGTGAAAAATGCTAGTTTTTAACATAGAAGCATATATAGAAAATAGAAAGAGGAATAGGCTATTTGGCCCTTCGATCCTACCCCATCATTCATTCTGTCAAATCCCTTTAGCCCCAAGAGCCATATATAATTCCTCATTGAAATATCTCCAATTTGGCCTCAACTACTTTGCACAGATTTGCTACCCTCTGGGTGAAAAAATTTCTCCTTGCCTCAGTCCTAAAAGATTTGCACCTTTTCCTCAAACAATAACCCTTGGTTCTAGACTACCCCAACATTGGGAACATTCTTCCTGAATCTATCCTGTCTAACCCTGTTAGAATTTTATACATTTGAGATCCCCTCTCATTCTCCTAAACTCCAATGAATATAATCCTAACTGATTTAGGACTGCCATCCCATGAATCAGCCTGGTAAACCTTCGCTGCACTCCCTCTAAAGCAAGGACAATCTCCTCAGTTAAGGACATCGAAACTGCACATGATACTCCAGGCGTGGCCTCACCAACGCCCTATACAATTGCAGTAAAACATCCCTATCCCTATAATCAAATCCTCTCTTTATGAACTTTCCTGCCTGCTGTACCTGCACGCTTACTTTCAGCAACTGATGCATGAAGACACCAAGGTCTCGCTGAGTATCTGCTTTTCTCAATTTGCACCCATTCAAATAATCTGTCTTCCTATTATTGCTGCCGAAGTGGATAACCTCACGCTTATCCTCATCGTGTTGCGTATGCCCACTCACTCAACCTGTCCAAATCACGCTGAAACATCTCTGCATCCTCCTCACAGCTCACTCTCCCACCCAACTTTGTATCATCTGCAAATTTGGAGATAATATTGCCTCGTCCAAATCATTAGTATTAATTGAACAGTTGGGGTCCCAGTACAGACCCCTGTAGTACCCCACTGGTCACTGCCTGCTAATTGGAAAAAAAACAACTTATTCCAACTCTTTGCTTTCTGTCTGCTAACCAGCTTTCTATCCCACTCAAGACATCGCCCTCACTCCCATGCATTTTAATTTTACATAGTAATCTGCTATGTGAGATCTTGTTGGAAGTCTAAAAAAAACCACATTTCACCAGTTCTCCCTGGTCAACTCTAGTTACATCCTCAAAGAATTCCAGTTGATTTGTTCAGCATGATTTTCCTTTCGTAAATCCATGCCGACTTTGATTAAGCCACTACTTTCCAAATGCTGTGCTTTGCAATCCTTGAAAATGGACTCTAGCAACTTCCCCAGTACCGATGTTAGGCTCACTGGCCTATAGTTCCCTATTTTCTCTCTACCGCCCTTTTTGAATAGTGGGTTTACATTAGCTACCTTCCAATCTGTACCATTCCAGAACCCAAATGAATAGATCCATCAATGGATCTACTATTTCCAGGGTCACTTCCTTAAATACTCTGGGATGAAGATTATCAAGCTCTGGAGATTTATCCACCTTCAACCCCATTAATTTTCCCAGAACCATTTCTCGAATGCTGATTTCCTTCAGCTCCTCACTAAAACCTGTTTTTCTCAGAAGACAGAAGCAAAGTACGAACTTAGTTATTTTCTCATAGGTGCTTCCTTCACCTCTGTAAGTTTGTGAACAAGTTCCCTTTTACAAAGCTGAAGTCTGCAAAATTTAAACTTTCTGCGAAGTGCAATTTCTCTAAACTGCCAAAGTTCTGTCACTGAAGTGAAAATAGTGTTTGTACTTACAGCTCCTTAACATTCAGAAGATTAATGATTCTTGTGCTCAATTCTACAGAAGCAAAGCACACTTGAAATTATATCTTGCAGCTGATAATGAAAGAACTTCGTCCAAACCATGAAATTGTCTGTTTAGCTAAATTTTATGAATGATTTTGGAAGGAAGTTACCAGTTGCAGAAGTAACGTTAAAAACTTCTTTGAGGTGGCATTGTGCAAATGTAAAAGAACAGAAGCTGACATCATAGAAACATAGACCGCTATTTTACGACCTCACTCAGGCGAGGCTCGTAAAATCCCGTCCGAGGCCAATGGAGAATTCCATTATTCGAGCGTTGCCTGCCACGATGCCAGGGCAGTGAGGCGGTAAAATTCCAGCCACAGAAACTAGAAGCAGGAGGAGGCCATTCGGCCCTTTGAGTCTGCTTCTTCATTCATCTTGATCATGGCTATCATTGAATTCAATATCCTGATTTCCAGCACCCCCCCCCCCCCCCATATCCCTCGATCCCTTTAGCCCCAAGAGCTATATCTAATTTATTCTTGAGATCAGACAACGTTTTGGCCTCGACTACATTCTGTGGTAGTGAATTCCACACATTCACCACCCCCTGGGTGAAGAAATTTCTCCTTGCCTCAATTCTTAAAGATTTACCCCTTATCCTCAACCTATGCCCTCTAATTCTGCACCCCCCAAACACCACCACCATTGGGAACAGTCTTTCTGAATCTACTCTGTCTAACCCTGTTAGAGTTTTATATGTTTCTATGAGATCTCCCCTCACTCTTCTAAACTCCAGTGAATATAATCCTAATTGTCTTAATATCTTCTCAAATGACAGTCCCGCCATCCCAGGAATCAGCCTGGTAAATCTTCGCTGTGCTCCATCTGGCAAGGACATCGGTCCTCCGATAAGGACAGCAAAACTGCACACATTACTCCAGGGGTGGCCTCAACAACGCTCTATATTTGCAGAAAAACATCCCCTATCCCTGTACTCAAATCCTCTCGCTATGAAGGTGAACATACCATTGGCTGCCTTTACTGCCTGCAACATTGGAGTTACAGTGGTGATTATTGTCAACTCAAAAGGAGAATTTATCTGGTGTCACTAAAAGACCGGTCTTCCAACAACCTCATGCACACTAGCAGCTTTCATTACCCGCTTGTGTTTGAACTTCTGTATACAAAGGAACATAATCCCTGAAAATTCCACCTGAACAGCACAGCCACAGAAGCTGTAATAAAAAGTTGAGGGTGCTTTCATTTTCTGCAGCTTTTATGGAATGATTCAAAATAAGAAGGAGCTTTGATACTCTGGAATAAATATGAAGTTCGGACTACAGCTAGCAACTTGCACTGTTCTGGCCAGGATCTCTGAGGGATGAAAAGACTAGCTCTTCAGCTAATGTTGAAAGTGAGTTTGTGACTTCCAACTAGTCAATATCTAAAGTAGCAGAAAAGGGGGATGCCGTCAGTATTTTGTTCCTTCTCAAAGCTGACTAAGTTGGAACAGTTTCCCAGCTCTCCTGACCACCTCGTGACTGCATGGCCTTTTTTGATTGTATGAAGTTTGTACCCAAAAGAGTGTCCCAACTCCTCCATTTTCTCCCTCCTGCTTTACAAAAGCCTGAAACTGAATACAATGAATGTGAACAATTTACCTTTCCTCTTGATCTTTAGCCAATTCAGAACTCCGCCCTCTTTTAAAAAAAAATGCTTTACTTTTGGAGTGTCAGCTGTGGGATAATAGATAACGAACAACTGAAGGATTACTCACCAAGTGGTTCCAGTTTAGCACTCTTGTACTCTTTTTATCAATGTTAATCATAGTTTTAAAAATTCTTACACGGGGTGTGGGTGTCGCTAGGTGGCCAACATTTTTACTGCCCATCCGTAACCATAGAATTCGTACCATGCAGGAGGAGGCCATTTGGCCCATCAAGTCTGTTCCGACTCTCTGAAAGAGCAACTTACCCAGAACCTTCCCCCACCTCCGTGCCATCCTGCTACCCATGAGAAGGTGATGGTGCGATGCCACCTTGAACTGCTGCAGCCTGTAGGTTACACCCGCCATGCTGTTGGGGAGAAAGTTCCAGGATTGTGGCCCATCAACAGTGAAGGAACGGCGATAATTGCACCTGTTGCCTTTGCCTATGTGGTGGTAGGGGTTATGGATTTGGAAGGTTCTGTCAGAGGGCCCTTGGTGAGTTCCTGCAGTGCATCATGTAGGTGGTACACACAGCTGCCAATGTGCGGTGGGTTAGAGTGAGTTGATGTTGAAGGTACCAACCAAGTGTCCTGAATGGTGTTGACCTTGAGTATTTTTGGAGCTACACTCATCCAGGCAAATGGAGACTATTCCATCATCAACTTTTACAGATGCACCATAGAAAGCATTTTTTCTGGTTGCATCACAGCTTGGTATGGGCTCCTGCTCTGTCCAAGACCACAAAAAACTACGAAGGATTGTGAACGAAGCCCAGTCCATCACACAAACCAACCTCCCATCCATTGACTCTGTCTACACTTCCCGCTGCCTTGGAAAAGCAGCCAGCATAATCAAGGACCCCACGCACCCCAGACATTCTCTTTTCCACCTTCTGTCGGGAAAAAGATACAGAAGTCTGAGGACACGTGCCAACCGACTCAAAAACAGCTCTTGCCATCAGACTTTTGAATGGACCTACCTCATATTCAATTGATCTTTCTCTATACCCTAGCTACGACTGTAACACGTTCTGCACACTTTTCCTTCTCTATGTACAGTATGCTTGGTATAGCACACAAGAAACAATACTTCTCACTGTATGCCAATATATGTGACAAACTAAATCATCTTGACTTGGGTCTTGCAGATGGTGAACAAGCTTTAGAGAGTCAGGAAGTGAGTTATTCTCTGCAGAATTCCCAGCCTCTGACCTCTGGCCATATAATGGAGGGAAAGTCATTGATTAAGCAACTGAAGATGATTGGGCCTAGGGCATTACTGTAAAGAACTCCTGCAGTGAATTCCTAGGACTGAGATGGTTGACGTCAAATAATCAGAATCATCTCTTGTGTTTGGTATGACTCCAGCTCGTTTTGCTAGGACTCCTTTATGCAACACTTGATGTAAAAGGTAGTCACACTTCCCTCACCTCGAGTTCAGCTCTTGTCCATGTTTCTAGTGCAGTAATGAATTGGGGAGCTGAATGGCACAGGCATCCAAAATAAGCATCAGTGAGCAGATTATTGCTGGGCAAATGCCACTTTTAGCACTGTTGATGCCTCCTTCCATCACTTTATTGATGATCTAGTAGATTGTTTGGCAGTAATTGGCCAGGTAATTGTCCTGCTTTTTGTGGACAAGACATAACGGATCAGTTTTCCATAATGCCAAGTAGATTCCAGTGTTGGAGCTATACTGGAGCAGCTTGGCTAAGGGCTTGGACGATTCCGAAGATCTCTTCTGCTTCTGGAGTAGTGTTGTCAGGGCCCATAACCTTTGTGTACCCAGTGTCTTCAGCCATTTCCTGATATGTGCGGTGCATCAAAATGGCTGAAGACTGGCATCTGTGATGCTGGGGACCTCGGAGGTAGAAATGGATCATCCACTCAGCACTTCTAGCTGAAGGTTGTTACAAATGCTTCAGTGTGATCTTTTGCACTGATATATTGTGTTCTCCCATCAATAATGGGGTACTTGTGGAGCCAGTTAGTTTAATTGTCCACTACTATTCATAACTGGATGTGGCAAGATTGCAGAACTTGTATCTGATTTGTTGGTTGTGGAATTGCTTAGCTCCGTATATTACACTCTGCTCTTGTTGTCGTCTTGTGTTGTAGCTTCATCAAGTTGACACCTTATTTTTAAGAATTCCTGGAGCTGCTCCCAGTAAGTCCCTGCACTCTTTATTGACCAGAGTTGATCCCCTGACTTGATGGTAATGGTAGAATAGGATACATGCTGGGCCATATGGTTGCAGATTGTGGTTGTATCTAATTCTGCTGATGATGCCCCACAGTGCCTAATGAATGCACATTTTTGAGTTGCTATGTTTGTTTGAAATTTTTCCCTTTTAATATTGTGTTAGTGCCATGCTACACACATCCGCAGTGTAAGGACAGGGCTTAGTCTCCCAGTGGTGGAAACAGAGACCCTCATAGCATTCAAGTATTTTAAATGTGTACTTGTGATGCCAAGGCATACAAGGCTATGGACCAAGTGCTGGAAAATGGGATTTGAATAGTTAGATGGTTTGTCTTTGACCAGCACAGATGCGATGAGCTGAAGGGCCTTTTTCTGTGCTGTAGACCTCTATGGCTCCATAAGGACTATGCACTGGTCACTCTTACCAAAACTATCATGGATGGATGCCTCTGTGATGGATAGATTGGTGAGGGGCCATTCTGTGTCCTAGCCACGCTCGGTGCTTCCTCCAAATGGTGTTCAACATGGATGAGTACTGATTCATCAGGAGGTACTAATCAGCAAAAGGTTTCAGTGCTCATTTTTACCCGATGCTATGAGACACCATTGGGGTCCAGAGTCCATGTTGAGTTCCTAGGGCAAGTCTCCCAACTCTCCACCTCTGGTGGGACAGGACATACCCAGAGACGCTAACGGTGGTGTCGTGTCATGCTCATGGCATCGCGCATTGCAGACAATGTCAGGTTGTTTGATTATACTGTGGGACAGCTTTCCCAATTTTGTCACAAGCCCCCAGATGTTAGTAAGGAGGACTTAATGCTCGTCTCAATGGACAAATGCAAAACGGTATTCAAACTTGGAAATTGCTGATTGGCAAACATCAAAAAGATTTGTCATTTTTGTTGCCTTCTAAACAACCTTTTTGCGATATTTTACATATCTTTGCTTCAACCTGTGGCTTTGACCAGAAAAGGCCTTTGAGGTTCAGTGATCATTCTGTAATAGCTGCAGAAATGGAAACGTACATCGTTGAGTCTAGGCAATTATCTTAAGTGGCAGGCACCCCTTTTAACCTCCCTCGTTAGATATCTATAAAGGGCCTGTACGTATGAAGTTTATCTTGTTTAAAAGTGGGTTACTTATCCTGGAGAGGTGAGTAATATGACTTTACTGAGGGTCAAGGGGACACCTTATTCCTGTATTTACTTTCTCTTTTCATCAAGGTCTTTCTTGCATGATGTTTATCCACTGTTGGCAGATGTTTCATTAAGAACATGTACACCCTGTTCAAACAAGTTCAAAAATCTATTGATTAAGAATATCTGCATGTGTGTTAGTGATGGAGGCAAAGCTGACTGTTCCAAGCTAAATTCAACATCTATTTCCACTACACACAAGCTTTGCAATTAATTTATTTGAATGTGCATTCATATTGACTGTGTCCACAGTGGCTTACTCAGATCTTTACAGCCTTGTCTTTGCTGTTGTAGCTTTTATTTTCTTGCTAAGTAGGCGAGAGTTGCAGTGTCATCTTGTGGAGCTTTGCAGAGTGACTGCTGGTTTGAGTTACTAAATTAGCCTGAGTGGCAGTAACTTGGAATTATGATAAATGGATTAGGATTGTTTCTCACCAGTAATCTGGTCACTGCTTCAAGTTCAATAATCAACTTGACTGTCATGTGTAATCCATTCAGCAAGTGTAACATCGGCCAGGATTTCCCGGCCGTTTATACCCCACTGCCGCGGCAAGTGAGGAGAGAGAATTGGGCGCTCAGCCAAAACCCACCGGTGTGAACAACCGGAAAATTCCGCCCATCATCTGTTCACTCCATTAACCCTTTGAGCTAGTGGGGGTTGTATTTATTAAGTATGTTGGGTAACCGGTTTAGGATTGACTAAATATTTGACAATCCAAGACAAAATTATTTATTTCAGTCTTGAACCTGATATCCAAGATACAAGCATTCAGCTAAATGGAGTCTGTGAAGTGTGTAGGTCAGCTGGAAAAGAATTGACTGAATTTAATACAGATAGCCACTAAGTTATCTTGAATACCAGGCTAATAATGAACTACTACTTCATGGTCACTCCAAAAAGCATTGCTTTTCTAACCACCAGTGAGTTTTAATTTTCATGAGTGACACTGATTGTATAAATTTGTGGAGTCCACAATGTGAGATGTCCGTATGTAATCTCTCGCATTCACCAAGTTCTTTTCCAGACCTACAGATGCCAATGGAAAGCCAGCAGTGTCACTTGTCCAGAATTCCCCTCAAAATTGTCATTGAATCACAGAATGGATGAACTTCACCAAATATTTTTTTTCTGGAGAATCAATAATTGCATAATGGGTACAATCCCAGATTAGAAAGTTGCTGAATCATCTTTCCAGTAACTCCGTGCCTATGGCGGCACGGTAGCACAGTGGTTAGCACTGCTGCTTCACAGCTCCAGGGTCCCGGGTTCGATTCCTGGCTTGGGTCACTGTCTGTGTGGAGTTTGCACATTCTCCTCGTGTCTGCGTGGGTTTCCTCCGGGTGCTCCGGTTTCCTCCCACAGTCCAAAGATGTGCGGGTTAGGTTGATTGGCCGGGTTAAAAATTGCCCCTTAGAGTCCTGAGATGTGTAGGTTAGCGGGATTAGCGGGTAAATATGTGAGGGTAGGGCCTGGGTGGGATTGTGGTCGGTGCAGACTCGATGGGCCGAATGGCCTCCTTCTGCACTGTAGGGTTTCTAAGTTCTAAGTTCTATGGGAAGTCTGGAATTGTAGATGTGGGGAATAAAGTGAACCAGCATAACCACAATACAGACTCGATCGCAAATGTATTGGTCATAGACACCAATGTGGAAACTTGACTGCAACCTCACACTTTGCCCTACATACCTCTATCCCCTTCTCCATCCTGAATGCATCTAGCCCCTCTTGAAGTGTGTTAAGGCTATTTAGCTTTAACCACACCGATGGAACTGATTTCAAACATTCCACTTTCTATAAAAAAAATTGCTGCTGTATTGTTTATTTGATTTGAGTGATCTTGTATCTTGTGCCTCCATGCTCAGCACTAATCCACACATGGGAAGAGTGTCTCCACACTCAAATATTGAATCCCTTCATTATTTTAAAACCCTTTATCAGAAAGAGCCCAAGTGTTCTCACTCTTTAATGATAGTTATGTGTTACATGCGAGTGATGTGTGGATTGAATGCAGGAAGTGATATTTTAAGGTCAGGAGGACTATGTATTTTTCTGCTGCCTCTTACAATGGTGTTGGAGTCGATCCTCGTCTTCTGGAATCTGAACAAATTTCTCAAGAACAAGCATTCAAAATGGAAGTCTAATAGCTTTCAAACCTAGTTGATATCAGTCTTGGAGTGCTGATGGAGATAGCGGAGGCACTATCCGTACTTTGCAGAGATTCTTGGGCTGACAAGTGGCAAGTAACATTCGCGCCACAAAATGCCAGGCAATGACCATCACCAGTAAGAAACACTCTAACCACCGCCCCATGACATTCAATGTTATAACCATCACTGAACCCTCCACTGTCCACATTCTTGGGTTATCGTTGACCAGAAACTCAAGTGGACTCCCCACATAAACACAACGGCTACAAGAGCAGGTCAGAGGCTAGGAGTATTGTGGCGAGTAACTTCCCACCTGACGCGCAAAGCCTGTCCACCATTGACAAGGCACAAATCAGGAATTTGATGGAATACTCCTCACTTGCCTGATGGGTGCAGCTCGAACAACACTCAAGAAGCTTGACACCATTCAGGATAAAGCAGCCGGCTTGATTGGCTCCACGTCCACAAACATCGAGTCCCTCCACCACTCTGGCAGCAGTGTGTACCATCCGCAAGATGCTCTGCAGCAAGTCACCAAGGCTCCTTAGGCAGCACCTTCCAAACCCGCAATCGCTTCCATCTAGGACCAGGGCAGCAAATAAATGGGAACACCATCACCTGCAAGATCCCCTCCAAGCTACTCACCATCATGACTTGGAAATATATCGCCGTTCCTTCAGTTGCTGGGTCAACAACCTGGAGTTCCCTCCCTAACGGCATTGTGGGTCAACCCACAGGATGTGGACTGCAGTGATTCAAGAAGGCAGCTCACCACCACCACCTCAAGGGGCAACTGGAGGTGGGCAATAAATGTTGGCCAGCCAACGATGCCCCATGTCCCACGACTGAATGAAAAAACAATTCTTGCAAAGGGGAATTCTTCCAAATCTTTTGCATTTTTTGGAAACAATTGTGTGAAGTATAAACTGGGAAGTTATTGGCCATTTAGTCTTACCTTGGCTGGAGCTAAAGTTCTTAACACAGGATGGGATTAGTGAACAGTGGAGAAAGGCACGAGGCAGTCGGGGTAGTTACAACTTGACTAATTTATTAAATTAAACCTCAATGTGTAGATAAAAGATTATAATGGATGTTGTATATATTGATATTCAGAAGGTTTTTGATAGGAGCCTTGCTGTTAAAATTAATGTTTTCTTTTTGTATTGGGATGAGTGGTGCTGGCTGGGCCAGCATTTATTGCTCAGCCCTAGTTTCCCCTGAGCAAGTGGTGCCTCCTTGAACTAGTCCAGTGCATGTGATGTAAGTCTGTGGCTAGGGTGGGAGTCCTAGGATGTAAATAGAATGTAATCCCATGGTTAAGCATGACTGGGGACATGGGGCAAATGCAGATTAAATGAATGATCTCCCAATTGTTGGATGTAGGTATAGGTGCCCAGGTGCTGTTCTGGGACCACTTTAGTTTTACATTTTTGATTTGATTTATTATTGTCACATGCATTAGTATACAATGAAAAGTATTGATTCTTGCGCGCTATGCAAACAGAGCATACCGTTCATAGAGAAGGAAACGAGTGCAGAATGTCGTGTTAGTCATTGTTAGGGTGTAGAGAAAGATCAACTTAATACAAGCTAGGTCCATTCAAAAGTCTGATGGAAGCATAGAACGAGAGTAAAAGATAGAATTAGAAGGTATGCTGCACACAGCTTGCAAGAAGTCGCCACGCTCTGGCACCATCTTATATAGATGATGGTGATTATGTTGAAGTTTCATAATACAGATTGAGGACTTGGTAAACTGAAGATGAATGCAAGTAATTTTGGGGGCCATAAACAGGCTAGTGGATTGGGTGGGTCAGTGCTTGGTGGAAGAACAGAAATCCAGGTATGGG
The DNA here is from genome assembly GCF_964213995.1 of Mustelus asterias. Lineage (NCBI taxonomy): Eukaryota > Metazoa > Chordata > Chondrichthyes > Carcharhiniformes > Triakidae > Mustelus > Mustelus asterias. The sequence goes on along the minus strand of NC_135829.1, from coordinate 1,809,077 downwards.
GATGTGTTGTTTGAGGATCATGAGCATGAAAAGACGATTATAGAATCCCTACTGTGCAGAAAGAGGCCATTTGGCCCATGGAGTCTGCACTGACTCAGCATCTTACCCAGATCTACCCCCAAATCCCCCTCCAACCACCAGCACCCACCCACACCATCTACAAGACATAAGTCAGAAGTTGATAGAATACTGTCCATTTGCCTGAATTAATGCAGAAACATTGAAAATAGGAGCAGGGATGGGCCATTTGACTACTTTAGTCTGCTGCACCATTCAATATGATCATCTATCTCAATGCCATACTCCTGCTCTCTCCCCATATCCCTGGATGCCTTGCCCTCAATCCCATGTGCTTTAATTTTGCACACTAACCTCTTATGGGACTTTATCAAAAGCTTTCTGAAAATCTAAATACCCCACATCCACTGGTTTACCCTTGTCTATTCTACTAATATCCTCAAAATACAACCCACAAAATGATAGAAAACGTTCTCAATGCCCCCTACCTGCCACTTAATGCTGATCTATTCAGCCCATCCTAGGTACGACTCCCACCAAGGCTGAGCTGGAAAAACCCTCCCACACAGGACTTCAATACAAAGTCCACCTGGACAAATGAATGGGAATCATTGGACACGACAAATAAGTACCGGGTCTCAAACCCAACCCAACAATTCCTCGGTTTCAACCTTCCAAGGAAAGAGTGGTCCACCCTCAGCAGGGTCAAGACTGGCCACAGCCCCTGCTTGGCCAACCTCCACAGGTGGGGGGCATTGGTGCCAGCCTCCTATGTGCCTTTGGGAGAGAGCAAACTGTGCACCACACCATAGAAGAGTGTCCAGTCCACAGACTCAGCAGAGACCTATCCACACTCAACACAGCATGACTGGAAGAAACTGCTTGGCTTAGGGACTTTGCATTCGCTGAACAAATATAAGATTCTGAAGGATCAGAAGAAAGGGGCAAGGGTTAGGGTAGATGGCCAGTTGAAGAACAAGCAATTTGTGGCCTGAATGGTCTCTTTCATTTTGTCATTTGTGATGACCTATCTTTGAGTGAAATGTCCTTCAGGAGCTATCAGTCTCCGAGGCCTGTGTTCTTCCCTGCTGTCAGTGACAATGTGAAGCTTTTATTATTTCCAGCGCTGCTGTTCCAATAGATGCTGTCTTTCAGCATTTCCATTGCTTTTTAAGTGCTTCTAGGTAATGAGGCCAGCCCTGTAAAAGTTCTGAGAAGAATGGGCTGGAAAGCATCTAGTTATGAAATTGCCGTTGTATTTGTTTAATTCCTGGTGAATTTCTTACCCAAGGCAGTTATGTAACTCTGTATTTCTAGAAGTGCTGACATTCCAGCTATGATTATTACTGTTTACTCCTCGGGTCTGGGTCACTTGGATGTCAACGAAAAGTATTTCTAAAATAATTAAGATGCCCTTTGGCTGAATGTTGGAGCAAGATCCAACATAGAATCCCTACAATGCAGAGGAGACTATTTGGCCCTTCAAGTCTGCACTGACTCTCCGAAAGAGCCCAATAACCGTAACTCCAAGCATTTACCATGGCTTACCTACCTAACCAGCACGTCTTTCATACTGTGGGAGGGAACCGGGGCACCCGGAGGAAACCCACACAGACACGGGGAGAAGGTGCAAACTCCACACAGACAGTGACTCAAGCCAGGAATTGAACCCGGGTCCCTGGCGCTGAGGGAGCAGTGCTAACCCACTGTGCCACCCAACAGCTACAGCTGCACCCAGTCCCCAGCTAGTTACAAGCCCAGTTCTAAGGCATTTCTGGTTTAGCTGAGTTTTATTAACCAAGTCTGTGGATGGAATGGCTCAAAGTAACTAGTTCAGGTTTAAAATTGGGTGGAAAAGCTGCAGGTAAATCATGAGAGGATTCCGTGATACTCCAGGTGGAGGTGGTCGGCTGAGTATAGAGTGATGTTTTCCTAGGAGTGTTGAGAGTAAAGGGATTGGAATATCAAACCTTTCCCAGAATTATGTAGAGTGGGGAAGGGAATCACGATTTGCACAGAACCATTCCTTAAACACATTTACTTTGGTCTTTTTAAAAAACCCTTTTCAGTAATTGGGTAGATTTTAAAGTGTCTATTACAGTGGTAATAAACAAGCCTTTTCTTCATGTAGCTGTTTTCTGTGGCGTGCGGGGTGGTGCCCCCATGGAGTCACCTGTGTGTGTATGAGGGCAGCAGCAAATAAGCAATAACTACAATTAAGACATAGCAGCCTGTGCTTCAGGGCTGGATGTCACATGGACTGTGTGTTAAACCTCTGTCAGAGTTTTTTGCTGTGTTTCTGTAAAGTGGTTGTCTGAGATTTAATGTTAAAATGTTCTCGGATGCTGATTGCTGATGATAACACTGGCGATTTTTTTTAAAATTTCCTGCTTTTTGCAGTACTTCACAGGTTTGGAGTGTGGTCACAAATTCTGTATGCAGTGCTGGAATGAATACTTAACTACAAAGATCATTGAGGAAGGTATGGGGCAGGTATGTATCTGTTATATTTATTTCCTTTGCTCTGCTTGGAACTGAAGTTTTTGAGTCTGACCACATTGGTGACCTCTTGTTTTTTGCAGACTATATCGTGCCCAGCTCACGGCTGTGATATCCTAGTTGATGACAACACAGTTATGTAAGTATTGTTTTAACAGCTGATAATTCTTTCCATTGCACAAGCAGTTATGGATAAGGTAGAGTTACTGTAAAGATTCTAGTTCCGGGGTGGATGACTAGGATTATAATGCTATGATGTTTTTCTACTCCATCCACTTGCACATTTCGGTGCCCTTTACAGATCATTTCCAGGAGCTGTCCATCTAAACCTAAGTTGTACCAGGAAAGCGTATTTTGCATGCTCGAATGAACTATATAGTGCTTGCAGTCCTGTTACTGGAACTGCTGGTGACAGAAGCAAGTGCAGGTGGTAAATTAAGAGAATGTTAAATGATATGATATCATTCATAATGTTAGTGCAAACACATTAAACTGAGGGATAACAGTAAACATGATTGTCAACGTGAATATAGCTACCAATTCTTGTAATTTGAGGTCACAGTGAGGAGTAGAAACTGTCTGCATCTCTGCTGCCATAATTTGTTTTTAACATTCCTTTACCTCCATGAGTATCCATGGTAAATGTGTGGGATTGTGTAGATAGGGCGGAGGGGAGGATCTGGGTGGGATGCTCTTTCGGAGAGTTGGGATGCTCTTTCGGAGAGTTGGGATGCTCTTTCGGAGAGTCAGTCCAGACTAGATGGGCTGGATGGCCTCTTTCTGCAGTGTAGGGATTCTCTTGCTCTGTGGAATTGTAGTCACTGTTGTAATGTGGGGAACATGACAGCCAATTTACATTCAGCAAGCTCCCAAAAACAGTGACATGTTAACGGTGAGACTTTCTGTGATGTTGGTAGAGGAGTAAATAATGCTCATGACACCATGCCATGCTCCCTTGGTGCTGCCTGGCTGTTGCACCCCCTCTCCCTCCGGCTCGGGAGGAAATTGCGGGTCCCCGAGCAGAGATATTTGAATCATCGATAGTCACAGGTGAGGTGCCTGAGGATTGAAGGGTGGCAGATGGTGTGCCTTTGTTTAAGAATGGCTGCAGGGAAAAGCCTGGGAATTACAGGCCGGTGAGCTTCACATCTGTGGAGGGCAAGTTGTTGGAAGGTATTTTGAGAGACAGGATTTACAGGCATTTTGAGACGCAAGGACTGATTCGGGACAGTCAGCATGGCTTTGTGCGTGGAAAATCATGTCTCACAAATTTAATTGAGTTTTTTGAAGGGGTAACATAGAACATAGAAAGCCACAGCACAAACAGGCCCTTCGGCCCACAAGTTGCGCCGATCACATCCCCGCCTCTAGGCCTATCTATAGCCCTCAATCCCATTAAATCCCATGTACTCATCCAGAAGTCTCTTAAAAGACCCCAACGAGTTTGCCTCCACCACCACCGACGTCAGCCGATTCCACTCACCCACCACCCTCTGAGTGAAAAACTTACCCCTGACATCTCCTCTGTACCTACCCCCCAGCACCTTAAACCTGTGTCCTCTCGTAGCAACCATTTCAGCCCTTGGAAATAGCCTCTGAGAGTCTACCCTATCCAGACCTCTCAACATCTTGTAAACCTCTATCAGGTCACCTCTCATCCTTCGTCTCTCCAGGGAGAAGAGACCAAGCTCCCTCAACCTATCCTCATAAGGCATGCCCCCCAATCCAGGCAACATCCTTGTAAATCTCCTCTGCACCCTTTCAATGGCTTCAACATCTTTCCTGTAATGAGGTGACCAGAACTGCGCGCAGTACTCCAAGTGGGGTCTAACCAGGGTCCTATAAAGCTGCAGCATTATCTCCCGACTCCTAAACTCAATCCCTCGATTAATGAAGGCCAGTACGCCGTACGCCTTCTTGACCGCATCCTCCACCTGCGAGGCCGATTTAAGAGTCCTATGGACCCGGACCCCAAGGTCCTTCTGATCCTCTACACTGCTAAGAATGGTACCCTTCATATTATACTGCTGCTTCATCCCATTGGATCTGCCAAAATGGATCACCACACACTTATCCGGGTTGAAGTCCATCTGCCACTTCTCCGCCCAGTCTTGCATTCTATCTATGTCTCGCTGCAACTTCTGACATCCCTCCAAACTATCCACAACACCACCTACCTTGGTGTCGTCAGCAAACTTACCAACCCATCCCTCCATTTCCTCATCCAGGTCATTTATGAAAATGACAAACAGCAAGGGTCCCAGAACAGATCCCTGGGGCACTCCACTGGTCACTGACCTCCATGCAGGTAACCAAGAAGGTAGATGAGGGCAGTGTAGTTGATGTTGTCTACATGGACTTTAGCAAGGTCTTTGACAAGTTATCACATGGTAGGGTGTTGCATAAGGTTAAATCTCACGGGATCCAGAGTGAGGTAGCTAAATGGATACAAAATTGGCTTCTTGACAGAAGACAGAGTGGTTGTTTTTCAAAGTGGAGACCTGTGACCAGCGGTGTGCCTCAGGGATCGGTGCTGGGTCCACTGTTATTTGTCATTTATATTAATGATTTGGATGAGAATATTGGACACGGTTAGTAAGTTTACAGATGAAACCAAGATTGGTGGCATAGTAGACAGTGAAAGAAGGTCATCTCGGATTGCAACAGGATCTTGATCAATTGGGCCAGTGGGCTGACGAATGGCAGATGGAGTTTAATTTAGATAAATGTATTTTGGTAGATTGAAGCAGGGCAAGACTTCCTCAGTTAATGGTAGGGCGTAGGGAGAGGTACAGAACAAAGAGATCTAGAGGTACAGGTTCATAGCTCTTTGAAAGTGGAGTCACAGGTGGACAGAGTAGTGACTAAGGCATTCGGCATGCTTGGTTTCATTGGTCAGAACATTGAATACAGGAGTTGGGACGTCTTGTTAAAGTTGTACAAGACATTGGTAAGGCCACACTTGGAATACTGTGTACAGTTCTGGTCACCCTATTATAGAAAGGATATTATTAAACTAAAAAGAGTGCAGAAAAGATTTACTAGGATGCTACCGGGACTTGATGGTTTGGGTTATAAGGAGAGGCTGGATAGACTGGGACTTTTTTTCTCTGGAGCGTAGGAGGCTGAGGGGTGATCTTATAGGGTCTATAAAATAATGAGGGGCATAGATCAGCTAGATAGTCAATATCTTTTCCCAAAAGTAGGGGAGTCTAAAACTAGAGGGCATAGGTTTAAGGGGAGAGATACAAAAGTGTTCAGAGGGGCAATTTTTTCACAGAGGGTGGTGAGTGTCTGGAACAAGCTGCCAGAGGTGGTGGTAGAGGCGGGTTCAATTTTGTCTTTGAAAAAGCATTTACAGTTACATGGGTACGATGGGCATAGAGGGATATGGGCCAAATGCGGGCAATTTGGACTAAATAAAAGGGGTGGCATGGACAAGTTGGGCCGAAGGGCCTGTTTCCATGCTGTAAACCTCTGACTCTGCCCTGCTCTGTTGGTGCCCCCCCCGGCGCCACTCCCTCGCTGCTGGTTCCCACCCTGCCTCCAGATGTGCACTGCTCCCTTGCTGTTGGCCCCCTCTGGCTGGGCTTCATTGTCAGCATGGCAGTGTGCTGGAAGCTGGTAAAAGAAAGAGTCGGACCCAAGAGGGATAAAAAGGAAACTTCATGCCAGAAAAATAGCAGAGATATTAAACCAAGTACTTTGCATCTATCTTTACAAAAGAAGAGGATGTTGGCACGGCTGAGATGAGCGAGGAGGTAACTCCTTGAGGAATTTGCAATTACGTAGAAATACGGAAAATAGGAGCAGGAGTAGACCGTTCGACCCTTCCAGCTTGCGCCACCTTGCGTTATGATCATGGCTGATCATGCAACTCAATAGCCTGATCCCAACTTTCCTCCCCATATCCTTTGATCCCCATTCGCTCCAAGAGCTATATCTATCTCCTTGAGAGGATACAATGTTTTGACCTCAGCTGCTTTCTGTGTAGAGAATTCCACAGGCTTATCACTCCCTGGGTGAAGAAATTTCTCCTCGTCTCAGTCCTGAAAGGTTTACCCTGTATCCTCGGACTGGTTCTGAACATCCTTCCTGCATCTACCCTGTCTAGTCTTGTTAGAATTTTATAGGTTTCTATCAGATTCTCTCGTCATTCTTCTGAACTCCGGTGAATACAATCCTAACCGACTCAATCTCTCCTCATACGTCAGTCCCACCATCTCTAAAATCAGTCTGGTAAACCTTTGTTGCACTCCCTCCACAGCAAGAACATCCTTCCTCAAATAAGGAGACCAAAACTGCATATGCTATTCCAGGCCTGGCCTCACCAAGGCCCTGTATAGTTGCAATGACACATCCCTGCTACAGTACTCAAATCCTCACTATGAAGGCCAACATATCATTTACCACCATTACCACCCGCTGCACCTGCTTGCTCACCTCCAGTGACTGGTGTACGAGGACACCCAGGTCTCGTTGTACATTCGCCCCTCTCAATTTATAGCCATTCAAATAATAATCTGCCTTCCTGTTTTTGCTACTATGGTGGATAAAACATTTATCCACATTATGCTGCCAAATCAGAGTGACAGTTCTGGATTTAACTCCACTTCCACTCTTTAACACAATGTAACCTGGCACTTCAGGGCAGTGGTGGGAGAATCTCGGGTTGTCAGTGGTGCCAAGCCCTCTGATGTGAAGAGAATTTGAGCCTCCCTGTGGTCTGGCCATTAAAATTTTCTCTTTGGAGAATAGAAGGGCGTTCTCCTTGTGACAATCCTTTGCCACAAAGAGGAACAGTTGAGGGGTTTGGGGTTCTGTATCATTTATGCAAGTACCGTATTGGTTATTTATTTTAAGCAGCTTTTGTGGTCGTGCACAGTATAAATAGCTATTGGGCTGTGTAATGGGAAATTCGTTCCATACAATACCATTGGGTCATAGCATCAAGCCAATCTGGGATACATATCTTAATGACCACAATTAAGGAGTGTTGCACACAAGCAGGCAGACTATCTCGCTGGCTGCCAGAGATCATCTTTCACCAATGGAGCTATAGATTTGTTGATTTATTTTTGTGTGGCGAATGTTGTGTTGGAAAGGTTTAGGGTGAACTCCCTGCCATTTTTGTACAATTAGTGTCAATGTTCCAAGGAGGCAAATTTTGCTGACATTGCAGTTATGTGAAGAGCACTTTTTAAATTCTATGTTCAATAGCAGCTTTGATCCAAACAATACTGAGATTAATGTATTTTGCTGTGTTTAACAAACTATACTACTCGCTTTGTTCCATATTCATGCCTGTCACTTCCCACACCATCCTGCATTTACTTTGCATGCCTGTCCCCTTGTTTCTTTAATAATTTGTGTAGTTCCTGTAAATAGTCTACCCATATCAAATGGGAACCTGGCATTTGCAGAAGGGTGCTTGCTGTAGAACAGCTACTTACAGTAAGCGACACTCATGTAAATACACCAACAACCCAGGACTCTTTATAAAGACTGCAGAAATCCCAAGTGCTACATTTGAACTTAGAACATAGAACATAGAAAAGCTACAGCACAAACAGGCCCTTCGGCCCACAAGTTGCGCCGAACATGTCCCTACCTACTAGGCTCACCTATAACTCTCTATGTTATTAACTTCCATGAACTTATCCAAAAGTCTCTTAAAAGACCCTATCGAATCCACCTCCACCACCACTACCGGCAGCCGATTGTGGTGGAAGAGGAAAACATTTAGGACGTTTTTAAGTTTGAATAGCAAGGCAGATGGTGTTAGTTTTAAAGAGGGCTTGATAACCTGGGTGGTGTTTGGGAGTAATACCAAGAGTTGTTTTTCTTGGAATGACCAGATAAGAGATTACTGATTACAGAATCAACAGGGAAATCCGATCAACTAGAATGAGGCTGCCCGACTTTGTAAAGGAAGTAGGAACAGCAGGAATTGTATCCATTTACATTGCACAGGGGTTATGATAAGGAAAACAAACAGTATGTATGCATGTGCAATGTGAAGGTGAAGAAAGGAGTGGGAGGTTGTGCTGATGGGGAAGGTGGATGCTGATGTGAAATCTAAATATTAGCACAGACCAGTTGGATCAAGTGGTCTTTTTCTTTGCTGGAAATATTATGCAATTCTGATTTTCTTTTTAGTTCATTCCTGGGATGTGAGCATTGTTATTACCCCATCCCTATTTGCCTCTGAGAAGGTAGTCATAAACTGCTGCAATCCATCTGGTGTAGATGTATCCACAATATTAACAAGGGATCCTCAGTTTTTTCATCCAGCAACATTGAAGGAATGATAATTACAGTTCCGAGTCAGGTTGGTGTGTAGCTTGGAGAGGAACTTGCAGGCGGTGATGGTGTTCCCATGCGCCTGTTGCCCTTGTGTTCTACTAGGTAATAGAGGTGATGGATTTGGAAGGTGCTGAAGTCTGTGATTCTGTGGTAGGAACAAACGAAAAGTCGATAATAACTGAAGTACATTAATCTGTTTGAAGCTTTTCGCCGTGTCTGGTGTTCCGGGGTTGCGATTCTGTGGTAGTGGATGAGTTTTAATGTCTTGTCCCTTCATTCCTGAATCCCTCCTGCATCAGTCGCAATCTTGGGGTGATGGGGTCCCTCAACCGTCCTTCGAAGCAGAGGATTGTTGTGCGCTGTCAGAGTATTTATGAATGGACAGGTCACAGCAAACTGCAGCACTGACAGAATGACCACCTTCAGAGATGTGAACGACCTTCTGCAATTTTTGAATTCTTACCATAGAATCGCAAAGTTTGTAATACAGAATCCGGACTTTTAACCCAACTGGTCCAGGCCAACTGGCTTCACACCATTCTTCCCCCCCCCCCCCTCACTGTCAGCATAACCTGTTCAATGACTTAAATGGATATAATTCCTGTTCCTATTTGTTTTAGAGTGAGGTTAGTAATGACTGATCTGCTCAGTGAACCTGATCGGCATACAAACTGACAGCCATTTCATTTCAATACGTTCTATTTACACAAGATCCATGTTGATGGCAACCACAGGGAAGTGCCTTTGCCTGATGTGTGTTGGTTCTGGTGGTAAACCTGCAAGCTGGGTTTGTTTTTGGGGAACTGGGATGTTATTAATTTATTCTTTCAGCATTGAATGCCCATGTTTTAGGGATGGTGAATCCAGAGCCCTGTCTTTTGTACATTATTTAGGCTGAAGGTGACACTCCTTTAGTGGTGCAGCCATTTCGGTATTGAGAAACCTAGTAACAAGTAGCTAGCTGGAGGTTTTACATGACTTGTCTCTAGTTTGCTATTGGCCTCACTTTATAACCAGACAGGCCCCATTACATAACATAAAAATACATGGGGCAGATGTTATTTCTATTTGTTCCTGGGATGTGGACATCTCTCGCTAGGCCAGCATTTGTTATCCATTCCTAATTGCCCTTTGAGAGCAGTTAAGAGTCAGCCACATTGCTGTGCATCTGGAGACGCATGTAGGCCAGACCAGTAAGGATGGCAGATTTCCTTCCCTAAAGGACATTAGTGAACCAGATGGGTTTTAAAGTTTTATGGTCACTATTACTGAGAATAGCTTTCAATTCCAGGTTTTTTTACTTTAATTAATTGAATGTGAATTAATTCCCCCTGAGCACTCGCCCTGGCCTCTGGGTTAGTACTCCAGTAAATATTGCCACGAGACCACATTTCCCCTATTCATCAGTGTTGTTGGATACCAATGTGACAAGTTAGATACAAGTGGAGAAGCCATCTGTCCTATCTTGAGATATAACCAGAAAGAAACCTGCAAATCCTATTCACAGCATCTAACTGCATCACAGTGGCACAGTGGGTTAGCACTGCTGCCTCACAGCGCCAGGGACCCAGGTTCAATTCCCGGCTTGGGTCACTATCTGTGTGGAGTTTGCACATTCTCCCTGTGTCTGCGTGGGTTTCCTCCGGGTGCTCCGGTTTCCTCCCACAGTCCGAAGATGTGCAGGCTAGGTGAATTGGCCATGCTAAATTCTTCCTCGGTGTACCTGAACAGGCGCCAGAGTGTGGCGACTAGGGGATTTTCACCGTAACTTCATTGCAGTGTTAATGTAAGCCTACTTGTGACACTCATAAATAAACTTTAAAATATTAGGCATCACACTCGGGCAGACTGTTCAGTTGTATGTTTATCAGTAACAGCGCTGCCAAGAGCTTTGTGGCTGTCGGGACCCCTCCCCACCCATCGTTATCATTGAGCTAAGATGTCAGCACCATTGCAGGGTATATTGTGTTGAGTTGCTTCCTCCTTGTGAAATTGCTACCTTCCCCTTTTCCTGTACGTTGCCAGTCTAATGAAATGTCTTCTAAGAAATGTTTGTTTATTTTCTCCAGGCGCTTGATCACAGATTCCAAAGTCAAGTTGAAGTACCAGCATTTAATAACCAACAGTTTTGTAGAGGTAAGGCTCTCTCTCTCTGGAAGAAATGCGATGTGTGGAAGTGCACAATAAGTAAAAGTAAAGATGAAACTGTGTTGTAAAGGCTTGCACTGCATACATCGGCTGCTAAACTGGTGTCATCGCAATTCCTAAAAAAAATAAATTTGAATTTAATTAAATTCAGGATTGAATTATAAATATATTTAATTTGGTTTGTGAATTGCTTTGCAGAATAGAACCATAGAAAATTACAACTCAAAAACAGGCCTTTTGGCCTTCCTTGTCTGTGCCGAACCATTTTATGCCTAGTCCCACTGACCTGCACTTGGACCATATCCCTCCACACCCCCCTCATCCATGAACCCGTCCAAGTTTTTCTTAAATGTTAAAAGTGACCCCGCGTTTACCACTTTATCCGGCAGCTCAATCCACACTCCCACCACTCTCTGCGTGAAGAAGCCCCCCCTAATATTCCCTTTAAACTTTTCTCCTTTCACCCTTAACCCATGCCCTCTGGTTTTTTTCTCCCCTAGCCTAGTGGAAAAAGCCTGCTTGCATTCACTCTATCTATACCCATCAAAATCTTATACACCTCTAACAAATCTCCCCTCATTCTTCCACGCTCCAGGGAATAAAGTCCTAACCTATTCAATCTCTCTCTGTAACTCAGCTTCTCAAGTCCCGGCAACATCCTTGTGAACCTTCTCTGCACTCTTTCAACCCTATTTACATCCTTCCTATAACTAGGTGACCAAAACTGTACACAATACTCTAAATTCGGCCTCACCAATGCCTTATATAACCTTGTAACAGTTTTAACAACACCAGGTTAAAGTCCAACAGGTTTATTTGGTAGCAAATACCATTAGCTTTCGGAGCGCTGCTCCTTCGTCAGATGGAGTGGAAATCTGCTCTCAAACAGGGCGCAGAGACACAAAATCAAGTTACAGAATACTGATTAGGATGCAAATCTCTACAGCCAACCAGTTCTTAAAGATACAGACAATGTGAGTGGAGGAGGGAGCATTAATCACAGGTTAAAGAGATGTGTATTGTCTCCAGACAGGACAGCCAGCAAGTCCAGGAGGCAAGCTGTGGGGGTTACTGATAGTGTGACATAAAGCCAATATCCCGGTTTAGGCCGTCCTCATGTGTGCGGAACTTGGCTATCAGCAAATTTGCCGATGATACAAAAATTGGAGGTGTAGTGGACAGTGAGGAAGGTTTTCAAAGCTTGCAGAGGGATTTGGACCAACTAGAAAAATGGGCTGTTCTGCACACATGAGGACGGCCTAAACCGGGATATTGGCTTTATGTCACACTATCAGTAACCCCCACAGCTTGCCTCCTGGACTTGTTGGCTGTCCTGTCTGGAGACAATACGCATCTCTTTAACCTGTGCTTAATGCTCCCTCCACTCACATTGTCTGTATCTTTAAGAACTGGTTGGCTGTAGAGATTTGCATTCTAATCAGTATTCTGTAACTTGATTTTGTGTCTCTGTGCCCTGTTTGAGAGCAGATTTCCACTCCATCTGACGAAGGAGCAGCGCTCCGAAAGCTAATGGTATTTGCTACCAAATAAACCTGTTGGACTTTAACCTGGTGGTGTTAAAACTGTTACTGTGTTTACCCCAATCCAACGCCAGCATCTCCACATCATTATATAACCTCACCATAACACTCCCAACTTTTATACTCGATACTCCGATTTATAAAGGCCAATGTACCAAAGGCACTCTTTACGATCCTATCCACCTGTGCCGTCACTTTTAGGGAATTCTGTACCTGTATTCCCAGATCCCTCTGTTCAACTGCACTCTTCGGAGTCCTACCATTTACCCTGTACGTTCTACTTTGGTTTGTCCTTCCAATGTGCAATATCTCACACTTGTCTGCGTTAAATTCCATTTGCCATTTTTCAGCCCATGTTTCTAGTTGGTCCAAATCCCTCTGCAAGCTTTGAAAACCTTCCTCACTGTCCACTACACCTCCAATCTTTGTATCATCAGCAAATTTGCTGATCCAATTTACCACATTATCATTCAGATCATTGATATAGATGACAAACAACAATGGACCCAACACCGATCCCTGCGGCACACCACTAGTCACAGGCCTCCACTCAGAGAAGCAATCCTCCACAACCACTCTCTGGCTTCTTCCATTGATGTGGAGATGCCGGCGTTGGACTGGGGTAAGCACAGTAAGAAGTCTCACAACACCAGGTTAAAGTCCAACAGGTTGATTTGGTAGCAAATACCATAAGCTTTCGGAGCACAGCTCCTTCGTCAGATGGAGTGGATATCTGTTCTCAAACAGTGCAAACAGACATAGAAATCAAATTACAGAATACTGATTAGAATGCAAATCTCTACAGCCAGCCAGGTCTTAAATGTACAGACAATGTGGGTGGAGGGAGCATTCAGCCTTGGATCTTCAGGTAAGCGTTCTCCAAGGCGGCCTTCACGACACACGACAGCACAGAGTCGCTGAGCAGAAACTGATAGCCAAGTTCCGCACACATGAGGACGGCCTAAACCGGGATGTTGGATTTATGTCACATTATCAGTAACCCCCACAGCTTGCCTCCTGGACTTGCAGAATTTCACTAGCTGTTCTGTCTGGAGACAATACACATCTCTTTAACCTGTGTTGAATGCTCCCTCCACCCACATTGTCTGTACATTTAAGACCTGGCTGGCTGTAGAGATTTGCATTCTAATCAGTATTCTGTAATTTGATTTCTGTGTCTGTTTGCATTGTTTGAGAACAGATATCCACTCCATCTGACGAAGGAGCTGTGCTCCGAAAGCTTATGGTATTTGCTACCAAATAAACCTGTTGGACTTTAACCTGGTGTTGAGACTTCTTACTGTTCTTCCATTGAGCCAGTGTCTAATCCAATTTACTACCTCCCCATGTATACCCAGCGACTGAACCTTCCTAACTAACCTCCCATGAGGGACCTTGTCAAAGGCCTTGCTGAAATCCAGGTAGACAACATCCACCGCCTTCCCTTCATCCACTTTCCTGGTAACCTCCTCGAAAAACTCTAATAGATTGGTCAAACATGACCTACCACGCACAAAGCCATGTTGACTCTCCCTAATAAGTCCCTGTCTATCCAAATATTTGTAGATCCTATCCCTTATCACTCCTTCCAATAACTTGCCCACCACTGACGTCAAACTTACTGACCTATAATTTCCCAGATTTCTTTTGGAACCTTTTTTAAACAACGGAACAACTTGAGCCACCCTCCAATCATCCGGCACCTCCCCCGTGAATACTGACATTTTAAATATGTCTGCCAGGGCCCCTGCAAGTTCAACACTAGCTTCCCTCAAGGTCCGTGGGAATACCCTGTCCGGTCCTGGGGATTTATCCACTCTGATTTGCCTCAAGACAGCAAGCACCTCCTCCCCTTTAATCTGTAAAGGTTCCATGACCTCCTTACCAGTTTGCCCTATTTCCGTAGACTCCATGCCCGTTTCCTCAGTAAATACGGATGCAAAAAAACCATTTAGTATCTCCCCCATCTCTTTTGGTTCCATACACAGTCTACCACTCTGGTCTTCAAGAGGACCAATTTTATCCCTCACTATCCTTTTGCTCCTAACATATCTATAGGAGCTCTTTGGATTTTCCTTCACTCTGTCTGCCAAAGCAACCTCATGTCTTCTTTTAGCCCTCCTGATTTCCCTCTTAAGTAGCTTCTTGCACTTTTTATACTCCTCGAGCATCTGATCTGTTCCTTGCTGCCTGTACATTTCATACAACTCTCTCTCCCTCTTAATCAGTGTTATAATCTCCCTCAAGAACCAAGGTTCCTTATCCCTATTTACTTTACCTTTAATCCTGACAGGAACATACAAACGCTGCACACTCAAAATTTCTCCTTTGAAGGCCTCCCACTTTCCATTTACATCCTTACCAGAGAACAGCCTGTGCCAATCCACATGATGTGGAGATGCCGGCGTTGGACTGGGGTAAGCACAGTAAGAAGTCTCACAACTTCCCAGATCCCTTCTCATTTCATCAAATTTGGCCTTTTTCCAGTTCAGAACTTCAACCCGAGGACCAGATCTATCCTTATCCACGATCAGGTTGAAACTAATGGCATTATGATCACTGGATCCAAAGTGTTCCCTCACACTCGCATCCATCACCTGCCCTATCTCATTTCCCAATAGGAGATCCAATGTCGCATCCTCTCTAGTTGGCACCTCTATATACTGATGTAGAAAATTCTCCTGAACACATTTTACAAACTCTACCCCGTCTAAACCTTTAACAGTATGCGAGTCCCAATCTATATGTGGAAAATTAAAATCCCCTACTATCACAACTTTGTGTTTCTTGCAGTTGTCAGCTATCTCTCTGCTGATTTGCTCCTCCAATTCCCGCTGACTATTGGGTGGTCTATAATACAACCCCATTAATGTGGTCATACCTTTCCTGTTTCTCAGCTCCACCCATAGGGCCTCTGTAGACAAGCTCCCTAATCTATCCTGCCTGAGTACCGCTGTAACATTTTCCCTGACCAACAATGCCATCCCCCCACCTTTTATCCCTCTGCCTCTATCCCACCTGAAACATTGGAACCCTGGAACATTGAGCTGCCAGTCCTGCCCCTCCTGTAGCCAAGTTTCACTAATGGCTATAATGTCATATTTCCACGTGTTTATCCACGCCTTCAGCTCATCTGCCTTACCCACAATACTCCTGGCATTGAAATAGACACACCTCAAAAGGTTATTTCCACCACACTCAACTCTTCCATTTGTGATTTTACTTGAACTAACTTTTTTTTTTTTCCCCTGCTCCACTATCTGCTCTGACACTCTGGTTCCCATCCCCCTGCAAATCTAGTTTAAACGCTCCCCAATAACACTAGCAAACCTCCCTGCAAGTATATTGGTCCCCTTGTAGTTTAGGTGTAACCCGTCTCTCTTGTACAGGTCCCACCTGCCCCAGAAGAGGTCCCAATGATCCAAGAATTGGAAACCCTGCCCCCTGCACCAGTTCCTCAGCCATGTGTTCATCCGCCCAAGCATCCTACTCCTGCCCTCACTGGCATGTGGCTCAGGTAGCAATCCTGAGATTACTACCCTCGGGGTCCTGCTTTTTAACTTCCTTCCACGCTCTTTGTACTCACTCTTTAGGACCTCCTCACTCTTCCTACCTACGTCATTTGTACCGATGTGTACCACGACATCTGGCTGATCACCTTTCCACTTTAGAACGCTGTGCACGCGATCAGAGACATCGCTGACCTTGGCACCCGGGAGGCAACAAACCATGCGGGAGTCTCTGTCCCGACCACAGAACCTCCTGTCCGTACCTCTGACCATTGAGTCCCCTATCACCACTGCTCTCCCCTTCTTCCTCGCACCCTTTTGCGCTGTAGAACCAGACTCCGTATCAGAGTTCCGGCTGTCGCAGCTTGTCCCAGGTAAAGCATCTCCCACAACAGTGTCCAATTTAGTATACCTGTTGTGGGAGTTTGGCAGTAGCTGGAGCTTTGTCGTTCTGGGTGGGGTTGGTAGTTGTTGTGCCTCAGAATTCAGACAACTGGTTAATGAGATAATGACAGCCCGACTGGAACTTGTCCTTTTTGTGCCAGCTTCTCATCACTATGCCTGTTTTTTTTTGTTTTACCGAGTGTGACACCAACATTTGTGCTTTTCCATCGCAGTGCAATCGACTATTAAAGTGGTGCCCTGCCCCTGACTGTCACCATGTTATTAAAGTCCAGTACCCTGACGCAAAACCAGTTCGTTGTAAATGTGGCCGGCAGTTCTGGTAAGTGTGCGCAGACTTTCTACCCAAGTGCCACTCTGTTATTGGGTGTCTTTAATTGGAGCCTGAATCGCACACATATTAAGAGCTTTCCTTTTAATTTGCAGCTTCAACTGTGCTGAGAATTGGCATGATCCTGTTAAATGCAAGGTGAGAGACTCCTGTATGTAGGAACATAGGAGTAGGCCATTTGGCCTGCTCCAATATTCAGTTCGATTATGGTTGGTCATCTAGCTCACTTTCCTGAGCTATCGCATCTCTCTTGGTGCCAGTTTCCAAAAATCTATTGATGAACATGCTCACTTATGGAGCTTCCAACACCCTGTGGGGTGGAGAATTCCAAAGATTTTCCACCCTCGAGTGAAGAGAATCCCTCTTAGTCCCAATTGGCTTGATCCTTACTCTGAGACCGTTGGCTCTAGACTCACCAATCAGGGGAACCATCCTATCTACATCCACCCTGTAATAATTTTGTACGTTTCAACAAGGTTACCTCTCGATTTTCGAAACTATAGCGACCTACAATTCCGTTTCCTTAATCTCTTTTCATTAGTCAGTCCTACAGGTTTATTTATAGCACGAGCTTTCGTAGTGCTGCTCCTTCATCAGGGCACTCACCTGATGAAGGAGCAGCGCTCGAAAGCTCGTGCTACCAAATAAACCTGTTGGACTTTAACCTGGTGTTGAGACTTCTTACTGTGCCCACCCCAGTCCAACGCCGACATCTCCACATCTTAGTCAATCCTGCCATCCCAGGAATTGGTTTGGTGAGCCTCAGTTGCACTCCCTCTATGGCAAGTACATCCTCCTTTAGATAAGACCAAAACTGTACACAATACTCCAGGTGTGGTTTCACCAAAGCTCTGTACAATTTCAGTGAGATATCTTTACTCCTGTACTCAAGTCCCCTTGCAATGAATGCCAAGATGTACTGCTATCGCTAAATTCCAAATACAAAATCAAAATATTGCAGATGCAAATAAAACAGAAAATGATGGAATGGAAATGACCTGGCAGTCTCAATGGAGAGACAAGGATCAGTAATGTTCTGCCCGATCCTACTGTTTCCGGTGTTTTCTGCTTTTATTTATAAAAATAATTGGATGTACCTGTGTAGACAGTGAAGAGAGAATAGATGACTAATAAGTCCTGCAAATATACTGAACAATCAACAAGGGACATCTTGTTTCTCATTGGGGGTGGGAAATTATCATGATAATGGAGTGAACAGAATAAGCTAAGATGTTACAGCTGAAGTCTCGTGTTCCCATGGGCTGAGTTCAGTGAAGTGTCACGTGGAACCCAGAGCTTCCTAATATGAACGTAATATCTCCTTGGGATGCTACAATAACTGAAGGTTTCTTAGCACTGGCAGAATCATGGAGTCCCTACAGTGCTGAAGGAGACCATTCAGCTCAACGAGCCTGCACCGACCACAATACCACCCAGGCCCTATCCCCATAACCCCTGTTTACTCTGGTGGTCCCCCCTGACGCTAAGTGGCCATGCTAAATTGCCCATCAACCTAACCCACACATCTTTGGACTGTGGGAGGAAACCGGAGCAGCCGGAGGAAAAATGTACAAACATCTCACAAACAGAGGCCAGAATTGAACCCGGGTCCCTGATGCTGTGAGGCAGCAGTGCTAACCACTGTGCCACCGTGTCACTGTGAGGCAGCAGTGCGAACCACTGTGCCACCGTGTCACTGTGAGGCAGCAGTGCTAACCACTGTGCCACCGTGTCACTGTGAGGCAGCAGTGCTAACCACTGTGCCACCGTGTCACTGTGAGGCAGCAGTGCTAACCACTTTGCTACCGTGTCACTGTGAGGCAGCAGTGCTAACCACTGTGCCACCGTGTCACTGTGAGGCAGCAGTGCTAACCACTGTGCCACCGTGTCACTGTGAGGCAGCAGTGCTAACCACTGTGCCACCGTGTCACTGTGAGGCAGCAGTGCTAACCACTTTGCTACCGTGCCACCCCAGGGAGCAAGTCACTTTGAGCAAGATAATGCAGGAAGAAGAACAAAGACTGGTCCGTGAAAGTGTAATAAATGCCTCAAAGACTATGCACTGAGTGCCAGTATTTTGCAATGTACTGATCGCCATATAATCCTAAATATTTCTCAAATGATCTGCATTTATTGTGTATATGGATGAGCTGCCTCAGTTGTAGTCGGTAACGGCAGAGATTGTCTATAATGGTTTCTTCTTCTTTGTAGTGGTTGAAGAAGTGGATTAAAAAGTGCGATGATGACAGCGAAACCTCCAATTGGATAGCAGCAAACACTAAGGTAGACCAGTGATCTCCAGAGTCTTTATGCAGTTGGATGACTGCTGCACCAGAACATTTGTGAAGAATTACAGCGAAGCCCATTCTTATTACTTGCCGTTGTGTTCATCCCTCAGATTGTCATAGTCATAAAGTGCCATTTGGAAGTACTTCCATCAATATCTGTCTTTAGGATGAAGTTAACTAGACAAAATATTACAAAACTGAACAATAAGAGTAGTCTTGAGTGGTACCACAAAGGGCAAAAGGCACACTGGTCTCCATCTCTGAGTTCCTGTGTTCTTCATCGAATCCCTACAGTGCAGAAAGCGGCCGTTTGGCCCATTGAGTCTGCACCAGTCACAATCACTCTCCCAGGCCCTATCCCCATAATCCTACTTATTTTACCCTCGCACTAAGGATCAATTTAGCATAGCCGATCAACCTAACCCGCATATCTTTGGACTGTGGGGGGGAACCAGAGCACCTAGAGGAAACCCACGCAGACACACAGAACGTGCAAACTCCATACAGACAGTCACCCAAGCCGGAAGTCGAACCTGGACCCCTGGCGCTGTGAGGCAGCAGTGCTAACCACTGTGTTGCCCAATGCTCTTTCTGCCTGGCATCTGTACAGGTTTTTTTCCATCTAATCCAAATATAGATGTGTTCGGAAGGAGACAGTTGAGAGTGTCCCAGCCCTTCCAAGTCCAGCATCCGCACCCCTGTGACTTCTGCTGGGAGAGGCAGCACTCCACAGGATAAAGGCCAGAATTCATCGTAGGTTAAACTGCAACAGAAACACGTTCCAGGGGCTGAACAATTTGCTGTTCGGTGTCCACATGTCTGCAAATGAGACAGCCTTAAAAAAAATGGCAGGAGCAAAGGTTAACAGAATATGGGAGAGGTTATGGGTGCTCAATTTAAAACTGCTCTCCAGGTCCCCCTACTTGAGTAGGGGGACATAAACTTGTAGCAACATAAACTTGTTTTAATAGTGAGTGATTTTCATTTCCACAGTAAAGGGTAGCATTACGCAAGCGATAGTTTGGTGTGTTTTACTTTGCTGCAGTTGGGTGTGGGCAGTATTCAGTGAGCACTATTGGTGCTGCAGGACGTCAATGATCACTTAAAGTAAATTTATAATTAAATAGAAATTACAGTATGGAAACAGGTCACTCTGTCCAACCAGTCCATGCTTTCCACGTCAGCAGTAATAATCCTAATGCCCACTCTGTTCTCCTATCCTTCATTCTGTTTTACTTCAAACATCCATCCAACATTCTTGTAAGTTTTGAGAGAGTTCCTGCCTCAGTCTCAAACACTTGATATCCCATTTAAGTCTCTAAACTCCCTTCGGAAAAAGCTGCTTCCCTCCCTGTCCGTCCTTAATCTCTTGCATTTAATCCTGTGTATGCGTCCTTTTACCAGAACCCTCAATCACTGGGAACTGTCTGTTTCTACTTCTGTAATAAAGTCCCTACACTGTTGAAGAGGCAGCATATCTGACCCAGTCCTATCCCCATGTTTCCCATGGCTAATCCATCTATTATAGAAAGAATATCATTAAACTAGAAAGAGTGCAGAAAAGATTTACTAGGATGCTACCGGGACTTGATGGTTTGAATTATAAGAAGAGGTTGGATAGACTGGGACTTTTTTCTCTGGAGCGTAGGAGACTGAGGGGTGATCCTATAGAGGTCTATAAAATAATGAGGGGCATAGATCAGCTAGATAGTCAATATCTTTTCCCCAAAAGGTAGGTGAGTCTAAAACTAGAGGGCATAGGTTTAAGGTGAGAGGGGAGAGATACAAAAGGGTCCAGAGGGGCAATTTTTTCTCTCTCAGGGTGGCGAGTGTCTGGAACAAGCTGCCAGAGGTAGTAGTAGAGGCGGGTATAATTTTGTCTTGTAAAAAAATGTTTAGACAGTTACATGGGTAAGGTGGGTACAGAGGGATATGGGCCAAATACGGGCAATTGGGATTAGCTTAGGGGTTTTAAAAAAGGGGTGACATGGACAAGTTGGGCGAAGGGCCTGTTTCCATGCTGTAAACCTCTATGACTCTATCTAACAGACACATCTTGGGACACTAAAGGGCAACTAAGCATGGCCAATCCACCTAACTTGTCCCCATCCCTTCATAATGTTAAACACCTTTTTCAAATTACTCCTTAATTCCTTCTCATGAAAACGACTCCAATTTCTTCGAATCTTCCTTTGTATTTCCTCATGAGGCAGCAACCTACTCGCAAATCTGTGCTGTTACTTTCAGTATTGTGGATTCTAAACCTGTTCCTTGTTAACAGAATCCAAGCTGGTTGGTGAAGAAACCAAGGCACAGAGCTTTTCTTCTTTGATAAAGTTTATTGGTTTTGTTCCGTTTAATAGTTCCATTCTCTCACACCCTGTATCTCAATATCTCAGCCACATTTATACTCCATACTTAAATAAACAGTGTCTTTCACCAGTGTATCCTAACATAATTAACAAACCAGTAACATTCCAATCATAGTCTTTCTGAATTTTGATGCAGGTTAGTATATTTTGACTTTTTGATTCTGCATCTCTTAAAACAAACAGTATTCTCTCATCTTTCTTTATGATTTATCCACTTGAGGTGATATTTTTAATGTCTTGTAAACCCGAACTCCCAGATCTCCTCTTCCAACTTTCCCAATGTGTCACTATTTACTTTTCAACTTTCTAATCAAACTCTACCACCTCACCTTTACTGACAATGGATTTATTTTCTACATTGTCCCCTTGTAGCCTCTTTGGTCTTCAGAATCACTTCTTTTTAACCTTATTATTGTCTGCAAGTTTTAGTCCCATATTCAGAACATTGATGTACAAAGTGAAAAGATGGAATCCCATGGTAGGACAGCCACTTGCAACCATTCTGAGCAACACCTTAACTCAGTCGTGCTTCTCCCTGTAGAATCATTTGGTGCAGAAGAAGCCATTTGATCCATCGAGTCTGCACTGACCCTCTGGCAGAGTATCTTACCTAGGCCCCCTCCCCTGCCCTATCCCTATAACCCCACACATTTACCATGGCTAATCCATCTAACCTACACACCTTGAGGTACTAAGGGGAAATTTAGCATGGCCAATCCACCTTGCCTGCACATCTTTGGGGCTGTGGGAGGAAACCCACACAGACACAGGGAGAACGTGCAAACTCCATACAATCACCCAAGGCCAGAATCGAACCTGGGAGCTTTAAGGCAGCAGTGCTAACCACTGTGCCACGCTAACAAAATCCAATTTGCTACCTTCTGGTTCCATGCCCTTTAATCTTCTTGAATAGCCTCCAGCATGTTATATCTTGGTACAGACTTTCTGCAAGTACAGTGCGGCCCCATTATAATGCGATGGTTGGGGTCCATAAAATGTTATCGTGAAAAAAGCGGGGTCACGCTAAATCGGGGTTCAAGAAAATCAGTGTTCAAACTTACCCAATGTTGACCTAACATCCTAAAACACCCCTATTTGACCTGTTTTTTTGCACGTTTACCATCTGGCAAGTAAACGACCTTTTAATTAAAGAATTCCGCAAATAAATCGTTGTTACAGTAGAAATTAAAACACAAATTCATTTTTAGTAAAGTTTTTTAATAAACAAAACAACAGTTGTATTTCTTTAAAAAGTGATCGAGTGTTCCTTGCTTGACGTTACGGACGATCTCGGCGTCTGTCAGATGCTCATATGTTGGGCATTCGTCGTCAGCAGAGTGCCACAGGTGTAGCTCTTTGCTGCATTCAGACAGCTTCTCTGCCTCACGCACATCTTCCTCTGTGAAGCCGTACAAATCTGGCTCGTCATCATCATCCATGGTGGATTGGCGTGATGAAAAGGCTGGCCCCAGACCCTTTTCCCAGCATTTCTCTACACATGACGAGCTAATTGGTGGAGCATGGTGGAAACAGCGGGGCGAGCGAGATTTGCCAATCATGAGCGGGAAAAAAAAAGGGTCCAATGATTCATCGCGTTATATCCGAATTCGCGCTAAATCGGGGCGCATAAAATTGGGGTTCCTCTGTACATGTAAGTTCATAAGATATAGGAGCAGAATTAGGCCATTCGGCCCATCGGGTTCTCTCCGCCATTCGATCATGGCTGATATGCTCCTCATCCCCATTTTCCTGCCTTCTCCCCATAACCCTTCAGCCCATTACCAATTAAAAATCTGTCTAACTCCTCAAATTTACTCACTGCCCCAGCATCCACTGCACTTTGGGGCAGCGAATTCCACAGATTCACAACCCTTTGGGAGAAGTAGTTTCTCCTCAACTCTATTTTAAATTTGCTGCCCCTTATCCTAAGACTATGACCTCTCGTCCTAGAATGCCCCCCAAGAGGAAGCATCCGCTCCACGTCTACTTTATCCCCACCTTTTATCATGTATACCTCAATGTGATCTCCTCTCATTCTTCTAAATTCCAGAGAGTATCGGCATAAACTGTTCAATCTCTCTTCATATGACAAACCCCTCATACACCACACCCACTGCAGTTCCCAAAAACAATTAAACTGAGCTACAGTTCCTTGTTTTTTTTTCTGGCTTTGTTATTCCTGTGGCTATTGGTGACGCAGTGTCCTCTACACACGTTGGTTAAAACGCTGGGAGAGTTGGGGGGAACATCAGTCAGCCACAATCTATCCCAAATCAGGCCAAGTACATTGCCAATAATATTCTGCAATAGATGCATCATTTCTTCCCCAGCACTTTTAGTTTGCTGATGAACCGTAGGCTCCAAGAGAGCTCTTAAAGTGAAATATTACCTGGAACATACCTTGCATCTAATTGCTATTCACTGAGCTTAACCCTCAGATTGATTTCTCGATATGGCTTGTTAATTCATTTGGGCTTGGTAGCTAGCTGATTAGTATAGAGCAATACCATATTAGAACTCAGGTGTGGGTATCTGTTACTTGGATGTAATTGGATTTTTACTCTTCGTTAACAATGCCTCTGCTGTTTCAACAGGAATGCCCGAAATGCCATGTGACCATTGAGAAGGATGGTGGATGCAATCACATGGTTTGTCGCAATCAGAATTGTAAAGCAGAATTCTGTTGGGTCTGCCTTGGTCCCTGGGAGCCACATGGATCTGCCTGGTTAGTCTTTCGGTCACTCCATTCTTGTACAAAGAAGATCCAATATTTGAATTGTTTTGGGCAGTGGATTATGTGAATTCGAGCTCAGTGACCCGAGTTTGAATCCAGGCGAGGTCTGGAGGTCTCTGCTGTACAAATGGTGTTGTGTCCTGGTTTCAGTACGCGAACACAACTCCAGGTCGAATTGTCATCCACTGAGGTAGCACTCCTATTCCAGTCAATGGAAGGGGGAGGGATGGGCTGAAAGTTATAGTTAAGAACTCAGACTAATTAGTCTATGTGCAGTAGGAAAATGAACCACTTAGTCTATGCAATACATTTGGAAGAAATGAGTCAATGGGTTCAAAGTAGTCAGCAGGTAGGTTTAGTAACATGCCAATCTACTCATGGTATTTCATAGGAGAAAGTTCTGAACTAGCATTGAAAACAAAGGGACCACTTTTGAAGTTAATATTCTATGCATGTTCTGTTATTTTTTCCTCTGGTATTAAAGCTGAATTGAAATTAAGTTTGCACCTCTGTTTTTAGGTACAACTGCAATCGTTACAATGAAGATGACGCCAAGGCTGCAAGGGATGCCCAGGAGGTAAAAGGAGCATTGTGGGGGGTGTGTGGACAAGCCTACAGACCACTAAGCTGTGTACTTGTGGGCATTTCTTGTTGAATCCTCCTATCTTTGAACTGTGTTTAAGATTGTCTTCAAGATCCTTATTAGAGTAGGTAGTTCCAGTTGAGGGACTAGCATGATGGTCTGATTACCTTGTGTTTTGTCAATTCCTTGATTCCTGAAAGGTGATGTTGAAGACTCTGCCCAAGGTTTTGGTGTGTTTGCTCATAGCATTTCTGACGTTTGCTGAGGAGGTCAGCATGGTGCAGTGAGGGGGATGTCAGCAGATCAGTCGACCCTGTGAACTCCATATCCTGTAGCTGTTGTGGAGACCTACGTGCTGCATTGAGAATTCCCCATTGTCATTTTAGTGTTGCACTTGCTTCAGGCTTCAGCAAACTGCTTTACAACCAGTGGATTGCTATTGGAAGTGCCGTTAGTGTTGTGTAGGCAAACACTGCAGCAAAATATATGTAACCATATGGCTCAGTTTTGGATTGTGTAAGTTGTGGGAGTAACAGGAGAATGAAGGCTCTCAACTCTACCAAAAGTGCCATAGCATTTTTTATGTCCGCTTGATCGGGCAAACCGTTATGCTGGTACTCTGGTTATTTACCACTCTGATTAATTTTCTATGCATGTAAACTTGGGGATATGGGCGTCACTGGAAAGATCAGCATTTATTACCCATCCTTGCCATCGAGACAGTCGGTGTGGATCCTTTTAAACCTACCACTTTTGGACTTGAATGCACAACGTTCTGAATCAGGTGGTAATATTAGCAGTTGAACCAAACTACAGTTTTATTTTATTTAATACAAATGAATAAAGCACTTAATTCTCCAAGAGATCTTGCTTCGGACTCATTCATTTTAATACTAAGAAAGTTAGGCTCTGTATTTATTAGTATGCACATCATAAACATAAATAAGTCAAATACTTTTAACTGAACTTCTGCCATCAGACACAGAGTAGCCATTTGGGAGTTTCTGATATCCTTTGGAGCACTGCTCCTTCATCAAGTGAAGGAGCAGCGCTTTGAAAGCTCGTGATACCAAATAAACCTGTTGGACTTCAACCTGGTGTTGTGAGACTTCTTAATGTGCCCACCCCAGTCCAACGCCGGCATCTCCATATCATGGCTGCTTAGAAGAAGTAAGAGTGACTACTCTTCGCATTTCTACTTTAGGACATGGATGAGAGTAAAACGATTGTCACAGTTTTAAATGGTACCAGATGGGATCATAAAGTTACCTTGCTGATAAAATTTAAAAATAAAACTTTTTCCTATTGAAAGCCAAACTACAATAAGTAGAAAGTTATGGGAAGAGTTACAAACAAATTTGCTTGACAGACTGAACTTTCTGCACAGTAGAGATGATTGGAAATTATAGGGCAGATGTTGAAATTTAGCTAAATAACTGAGCATCAGATTGTTTCATTCTCAACCATTCTTATCCAAACCATACAGGCGATCACGCTTGATTTTCCCTGTGTTTTGTATGTTAAACTAGAGACATTTGCACCGACTCTACAGGCTCATTGAGTATCTTTAGCCTGTTTGAGATGGTGAAATTACTGCTGTTTTGTAATCTTCTGACACCATTTTCAGTTTCTTCCTTTTGTATTTCTTTGACAGCGTTCTCGAGCGGCACTCCAGCGGTACCTATTCTACTGCAACCGTTACATGAACCACATGCAGAGCCTGAGGTTTGAGCACAAGCTCTATGCTCAGGTCAAGCAGAAGATGGAGGAAATGCAACAACACAATATGTCTTGGATTGAGGTGCAGTTCCTGAAGAAAGCAGTGGATGTACTATGCCAGTGCCGCGCCACATTAATGTACACTTACGTCTTTGCTTTCTACCTCAGAAAGAACAACCAGTCCATTATCTTTGAGGTAGGCCCTCTTTCCACTGAAAGATACAACTTGTTGTCATTGAAGTTGAGACAATTTTGTCTGTCTATGCAAATGGGGTGCTGACTAATTGTTACTCTGGAAAAGGTAGTTGTTTCAAGGCAACAAAAAATTTTCAGTGTCAAATTAGCCACTTTAAAATTCAGGATGTATGATAGCTTTGCATGCAGCATGACCTGGACTTACACAGGTGATTCATACAGGTAGTGATAGGAACTATAGTGAAATATGACCAAACAGACCCTTTGCTTAGAGTTCAATCCTTCATTCATTTATATTTGTTTTCAAATCTGTTGGAAACAAAGAATCTGATGGGTGTCTAGCCACCTCCCAAAACATCGCATCAGCCTATTACACCACTAATCGACCACCACTTTACACACAACTCGTACTCCAACTCTCTTATCTTTGCCATCATTGACTCCAGTCAAGGTTGTATGCTGCTCCCCTGTGGCAGGAAAGTGGCTTTCCATTTGTGGTCACAAGTTTAGTTTTAGGCACGCCTGAGGTTTTTTATTTCCTGTAGCCTGTGCTGACACATTATATCTGTGCCATGCCTCAACGTCAGAGCATTGAGCAAATTTTGTGTAAATCTTTTCTATTACTAATTGCCATCATTGCTTCCTTGCCGTATCTGATCTGTAGCCTGAGAATGTTGCATCTACTTCAAAGTCTTCTCTTCAAATAGTTTTTGGGTGCTGTCGCAGGCTAAGCAGTATCCCGACGGATGATACCAAATGCATCCCTGCTTCCGACACATCCAGTTTGTCGATGCAGAAATAAGTTGTTCTTTCCCCTGGATAAAAGCAAATTACTGCGGATGCTGGAATCCGAAACCAAAAGAGAAAATGCTGGAAAATCTCAGCAGGCCTGGCAGCATCTGTAGGGAGAGAAAAGAACTGACGTTTCGAGTCCAGATTGACCCTTTGTCAAAGCTCTTTCCCCTTCTGGGGAAATGTGTTTATTTTGTGGAGAATGAGTACAGAGATACCAATTGCCCTGATATGTATCAAGATCAAAATGTCTCGAGTAAAGTTCGTGACCATAGACCTGGAACCTTCGTGTCAAACAGCAGCAGCTTGCATTATGTAGCACCTTTACCCTATTGAAACATTCCGAGCTGCTTCACAGGGACATTATCAAACAATGCTGAACCCAAGGAAATAATATGACAGGTGACCAAAATCCTGCTCAAGGAGGTAGGTTTTAAGGCATGTTTTAAGGAAGGGGGGTGGGGGGGGCGTTTCTGGATTCTTCAAACTCTGATTTCCACACTGGCCCAGAAAGATGGCAAATATCCAGTTTATAGGAACGCTGGTGAGGAAATAACACCACCATTGAGTGGCATTATGTGCTAGTAGCCATTGTTTTGTCATTTGCTAAGTATTGTTTCTTGCCTGTAAATGAAAGTGTGGAAACGTATTACAATAAACCATATTCCAGGTGTGATATAATGCATGGTGTCTCCATCATGGCGAGTTGGGTCTATTGTGAACAGGTGCTAGTGTTGTGCAGATATTCGAAAGACAAAATCTAATTTTGTCTTTCTAATTCAGACTAATTCAGCAATGGGACGTGAGGAATATGTGGAGGCAACACTTGCTTGTTTCGAGTGCTTACCTGGCATTAGTTAGCTTCCTTGGAAATTTTGGTTGGGGCTTGTTTGAGGCCATGGCAGGGTTGTTTGCTTATTATGTTGCAAGGAATGGGCTTGATGGTTTATGCACAGTTTTTTAACAATGAATTTGAATTTCTAAAATGTCTTTCACGACCTCAGGATATTCCAAAGTGTTTTACAACCAATGAAGTACTTTATAAAGTGTGATTGTTGTTGTAATGTAACAGCAGCCGATTTGCACAGAGCGCAAACAACATAGTAATGACCAGATCTTTAGTTGAGGGAACAATGTTGGCCAGGACATCAAAAAAATTCCCCTGCTCTTTTTTGAAAACATGTCATTCGGTCTTTTAGATTCACTTGTGAGGATAGTTGGGGTCTCAGTTTAATACCTTGCTCAGTTTAACATACTGCTGTGAAAGTGAGACTCTGTGTGACTTTGTGCTGAATTATCTGGAATGGACTTGAACCCATTGGATTCAGAGGTGAGAGTGCTGCCCTCTGGGCCATGGCAAACGGAGCAAACTACAACATGCTGGACACACTCAGCCAGTCAGACAGCATCCTTCAAGAGGGAAACAGTTAAATCTTTCAGTTCGATGATCTTTCATCAGAACTAGGGCGAGTTGGAGATGTAATAGGTTTTAAGCAAGGATAGCGATCGTGGAACAAAAAGGAAATGGCAGGACAAGTGGTCAAGGGCAAAGGGGATGATGAGGTACAAACAAAAAATATATATATCTAGAGGTATGAAAAGCAGAATCCTGAACAGCCGCTGCCCAAAAAGTAAAAGAGAATCAAGAGAAAAATCAGAAGCAGCAAGAAAAAGGAAACAAAATGGGTCTGGAGGGTTAACATGAAATTGCTGAGCTGTTGAGTCTGGAAATTGCTGAGCTGTTGAGTCTGGACGCTGTGAAGGATGAGGTGCTTTTCCTCAAACTTGTGTTGAGCTTCATTGAAACTGAAGGAGGCTGCAGTCAAAGATCAAAGCGGGAATCAAAATGGCAAATTAAAATGAAAGCAAAACGCTGTGGATGCTGATAATCTGAATTTAAAACCGAAACTGCTGGAAAAACTCAATAGGTCTGGCAGCATCTGTGAAGGGGAAAAGAGTTAACGTTTCGAGTCCGTATGACTCTTTTCAGATGGCCTATAAAACTGCTAGGTGACTGGAAACGTGGGGCCATGCTTGTGGACCAAAGGGAGGTGTTCCGCAAAGTGATCACCCAATCTGATTGGTCATCTCAATCACAGGGTATTGCATTTCAGCGCACGCTGGTTTACCATCCTGCGAGTCGGATCCTGGATTGATTTATTCCACAGTGATTGCTGCTACTTGAGGATTTAATTAGAGAATCCTTTTCATTTGTTAAATTCAAACATTTCTACCAGTGAAAATAGATAGAAATATTGAGGTAAATAGAATCTGGATGAAGCTGCATTCTATGGGGACATTTCAAAATCTCAAAATGGCTGCAACCATCTTCTTTCTGTGCAATCACTGAACGATATCTCTGCTCTGAAATATCTACAACCCGTTTCTAACCATTGTCAGAGCGCTATCCTGTGACCAGGTATGTATTTACAGGCAGCACTGAACTCTGCGGTGCAAAACAGGCTGGTGTTGCTTCACTCACCCCTGATTCTCCACCAGTTTAACTGCACTTCTCAGTCCGACCCAAATCTAACCTGTTGTTTTTCTAACTGAGGCTGAGTTTGAGGTGCTGTGTTAGAGAATGTCGGCGTTCTTGAAGTTAGATTTTATAGCCTATTTGCTGATTTGTGAGGTGGGCTGGAGTTTAACATGGCAATCTGATAACACGCTCACTTGACTGAGTCAAAGTACCTTCCTATCAGTGTGTGTTTGTGTCAATCTCAATCTGTTCCATGCCGTGTGTTTTTCTCTTGCCAGAACAATCAGGCAGATCTGGAGAATGCAACAGAAGTGCTGTCTGGCTATCTGGAGAGGGACATATCCCAGGACTCTCTGCAAGACATCAAACAAAAAGTACAAGACAAGTACAGGTGGGATGAGATGAGCTTAGTAATTCTGACAAACATCTTCTGTGCTCTCTGACCCACTGCCCCTCCACACCAAATAAATGTGCATTTCGAGGGAGAAGCAGATTTTTTTTTAACTGTCCTGGTGAAACCTACACAGGTTCTTAATGTAGTCTTTTCAAATGAATGCCCTGGCACGCAATTGCTAATATTGTAATAGAAACCGTGTACTTATGATTTTTTTTTCTCCAATAGATGATTGGATTGGACAAAATAAGGCTACCAGTTGTGAGCAATCGCGTTTCCTCTGACCCTCTCATCTCTCATGGGCTCAGCTTTCCCTGCAAAGTGTGCTATTTTTAGCCTAGAAGCAAAGACAGTTCTCTTGCTAGGCCCATCCAGCTCATCGCTGACTGATGATTAAAGCACTGCCTTTTGATGATTTCAGGATGTTGTAGCACGTTGTGAGCTTGACACTTGGCAATTTCAGAAGTGAAAATGATTTACTATTTGGCACTAGAGTCAAGGCAACCAATAATTTTGTGATGTGAAAGGATTTGCCTCTTTCAATAATCATAGCATCTGTCAGACAACGAGTGAGTCCAGCTCTGGAAATTTACGTAGTTAAGATAGTTACTTTCCTCACATGTGAAAGAGAAAGATTTGCATTTCGTAGTATCCCCCTCAAACACTCAAAATGCTTGAGATGCAACAAAATAATCTGGAATGTGATCATTGTTAGGGAAGCAAGTATAGTGTTCATTTTCTGTTCAGTGTACTCCTGGCAGCATCAGTAAGTAATTGACGAGTTCATCTTTATTCATTCATGGGACGTGGGTGTCACTGGCTGGGCCAGCATTTATTGCCCGTCCCTAGTTCCCTTGGAGGGCAGTTGAGAGTCAACCACATTGCTATGGTTCTGGAGTCACATGTAGGCCAGACTAGGTAAGAACGGTAGATTTCCTTCCCTAAAGGACATTAGTGAACCTGATGGGTTTTTTCCGACAATCGACAATGGTTTTCATGGTCATCAGATTCGTAATTCCAGATTATTTTTATTGAATTCAAATTCCACCATCTGTTGTGGCGGGATTCGAACCCAGGTCCCCAGAACATGAGCTGAGTTTCAGGATTAATATTCTAACGATAATACCACTAGGCCATCGCCTCCCCATCTGATTCTGGTGATATTAATTGAGGGAGTGTTGCCAGAACACTGTCTCAGACAATGGAATCCCTAACATGAGATGCTCAGGCTGCTGGTGTTTCTTACAGTGCAGGGCTCCCCCAGTGTTCGAGTATCAGCCTAAACGATGCACAAAAAGACCTGGAAATGGGTTTGATTCCTGGCTTGGGTCACTGTCTGTGTGGACTTTGCACATTCTCCTCGTGTCTGCGTGGGTTTCCTCCCACAGTCCAAAGATGTGCGGGTTAGGTTGATTGGCCATGCTAAAATTGCCCCTTAGTGTCCTGAGATGCGTAGGTTAGAGGGATTGGTGGGTAAATATGTAGGAATAAGGGGTAGGGCCTGGGTGGGATTGTGGTCGGTGCAGACTCGATGGGCCAAATGGCCTCCTGCACTGTAGGGTTTCTATGATTTCTATGAAATCTGCTAAGTGTGTTATCAACAGAGCTGAACTGGACAAAAGTTGATAAAGTTTGTGACCCTTTATCTCTCGATTTATGAAATGTGCCTGTTAAACCTTAGATTTCAGCGTGAGTTAATCCTAGTTAACCTGTTTGATCTTTCCTTTGGTGTCTTGTTGCTGTAGACTTAAAGCTTCTACTATATACAGTGTCTGTCAAATGATGCTAACCCCTTTTCCTTTTCTTTATCTGTTGGGATTTTCTGCATCAATCAGCTCCACTGTGGTGACTGGGCCTATTTAATGTAAAGTCTTGGAGCAGAATAACCACTACTAGTTGCCTTAGACATAGAATCCCTGCAATGAGAAACAGGCCACTCAGCCCATAAAATCTGCAGTGACTCATCTGACTTCGGTGATCATGACGGTGACTCATCTTACCCAGAGCTTATCCCCGTAACCCCATATATTTACCTCACTAATCACCCATATCTTGGGACACTAAGGGAATTTAGCATGCAGACCTTTGGACTGTGGGAGGAAACTGGAGCACCTGGAGAAAACCCACACAGACACAAGGAGAAACAGACAGTGACCCAAGGCTGGAATTGAACCCAAGTCTCCGGCGCTGTGAGGCAGCAAAGTTTATTTATTAGTCAGAAGTGAGGCTTACATTAATACTGCAATGAAGTTACTGTGAAATTTTCCTAGTCGCCACACTCCGGCGCCTGTTCGGGTCAATGCACCTAACCAGCACGTCTTTCAAACTGGGAGGAAACCAGAGCATCCGGAGGAAACCCACACAGACACAGGGAGAACATGCAAACACCACACACAGTGTGTGTGACCTGAGGCTGGAATTGAACCCAGGTCCCTGGCACTGAGGCAACAGTGCTAATCACTGTGCCACCGTGCCACCCCAAGTATTTGGATTTTTGACCTGTGTGTCTTAACTTTTAAATATGCTTTATTCACCTTTTATCTAACCTGGGTTTCGTGAATCTATACTTGCCGACCATTTCCTGTCATTTTAACCCTGAAAGATCAGCATATTTATCCTCTGATTTTTATAGTCTGCAGAACTCTGCATTTATTTTCCACTGTTCTAAAAGCTTCAAACCCTTGAGTACTCCCTTCTCAAAGTATCTGATAGACTTAGGCTTTTTGATCTCTATGTCCACCTCCCCCCTCCCCTTGCTTTCTTGGGCCTCTTTTTGAAGTCTGGATTTCTCCCTCCATCATCAAAGTGCTGAGGGAGGCCTCAGCCTGAAGCCTTTAGCCTTTTACTTTAGATGGCTGACTAACCTGCTGTGTCTGACTTAGACTTGCTGTTCTGGTCTCTCCATCAGATACTGTGAGAGCCGGAGGAAGGTGTTGCTACAGCATGTGCACGAAGGCTACGAGAAAGACCTTTGGGAGTATATCGAGGACTGAGGCTCAGCTTGCAATGAACTGTCAACCCGTTAGCAACAGAGTGCTGATGCAAATAAAGTGGGCGGCACTGGCCCTTGCAGATACTGCTGGAGTTCTACCCTACTTTTTGTTAATGGAAAGTTTAAGTAAATTATATTGTAATAAAAAAGTAGATAAAACCACAAAATGTACAACAGTATTGTAAGTGGATGAAGGGTATGACACACTAAAAACCCTCCAACTTTAATCTGTAATGTAGCTACATTCTGAGAGCTGAACCATTTTCTGTTTCCTTTCATTTATTCATTTTCTCTGTGTAGTAATTGAACTGAAACTGTTTTGACCTGGCTCCTCTTTTCCAGCCAGACATTAATTGTATGTAGGTTCCCTGTTTGTGAATGTTGATTGGCTAACTGTAAGGCAGCGCTCTGGGGGATATCTTTGTATATGACTTTTAAAAGGAGGACACAGTATTTTTCAAATTGTATATAGCGCATATGCATGGTTGAGCGAGAGCAAGCGTGGCATGTGTTTGCATAATGTTTAATTACAAAAAATATTTATTCTTTAAAAACCTTCAAGAATATGTATATTTGCTGTGCAGTTTCTTTAGGTTTGCTAACCTTTGACCTCAACGCTGTTAGTGGAATGTGAATTTAATTTTCTGCCTTTTCTGCTTTTTTTAAAAAAAAACAAGTTTTTACCTTGTAATTTTCCATAGTACTAGTTGTAGACTCGAGCTGAAATCTGGTGGTGTCGAGTTTTCCTGATACTCGCCCTCTGCTCCTTCCCCGCCCCGTCATTTGTCATTGCTGCTTTTCTACCCTGCTGCATCTTCTAGCTAATGACCGTCCCCTCCTGCCAGCTTCAGCAGAAGCTCTCCGTACTTTCCATTTCTTTACTGTATAAAAAAATTTTTAAAAAATACCCGTAAAATTGTACAGATCTCGTCAGACAATAGGAGCGGTACAGGTAGCTAACATTTGGAAGAGAACAGCACCCAGCTTGTGTGTCTCTCTCTCTCTCTCTCTCTTCCCCCCTCTTCTCCCCCCCCCCCCCCCCCCCCTTTACACCTCCACTGTCCTGAGTGTTAATGGCTGCTGTCCTTGCTGTGCTCTGCCTGTGTGTTGCTATCCCAGCATATAGAAGTTAGGGTTGAAGGATCATTGCTCGGTGGGGCTAAGTGAAAGATGGACTGCTACGTTCTAAACTGGCAACCAACTCGAGCTGCAAGTAATAGTTTTGTTCTATTTCACCATTAAATTGGTTGTATATATCAAAGCGAAGGTTGTCTGAAGTTAAGACCTAGCACTGGGTTCCTTAGCCCCACACTCATTGCTGTGGATTTTTTTGTGGTTTTTTTTTCCTTTTGTTGCACTGGGACAATGTATTGTCATTCTCAAACGTTGAAAGATTTGTAGCTGTAATGGATGAATCCATGACAAACTTACACAATTGTAAAGCTTGAATACTGCAAAGCATTTACTGACGATAAAGGTTTAATTTGGGTATCCCTTGCGTGTCGTCCAGTGCATTTGAGGTGGGGGTCAGCAATGAGTCGTGCACAAATGCTACTGACAAGCATGTATGTAATTTCTCAGGCATCCTGTGATTTGCAGCACTCCAACACATCTAATATGGCATGGCCAGCAGTTTTGATTGCAAGTAGTAAAACGATGTGAAGCTTTTCCATTGTTCCCTCTGCACGTTCTTCTATGATGTGGAGTTGCCAGCGTTGGACTAGGGTAGGCACAGTAAGAAGTCTCTCAACAGGTTGAAGTCCAACAGGTTTATCTGGTAGCACGAGCTTTCGGAGTGCCACTCCATCAGGTGAGCGCCCTGATGAAGGAGCGACAGTCTGAAAGCTCGTGCTACCAAATAAACCTGTTGGACTTTAACCTGGTCATGAGACTACTTATTGCACGTCTTTCTACAAAGAGGAAGGGTCTTGGTTTATTTAAATATAGGATTGGAAGAGCTTATGCCATGGACTGCTCAGCAGCTACTTAGTGGTGTTGCTGCCTTCAGGTTGAGCTGGTCAGTGGTCTTTTTGTTTCTTTCCCTCAACCCCAAGCTGGTACCGTCTGAACCTCTGCCCAGCTGGCATCATGGTTAGTAAAATGACTTGCCTTTCTTAAGGCAAGAGTCTCTCATTCTGATTCAGTCATTTGTCGGGGAGTCACTGGGTTTTGCTGTGCATTCACAGTGCAGACTACTGTAATCTTGGCAGAAGCTGTTCTGCACATTCTTGCAGGAGGGAAGAAAGGAACTGTCAAAGTATTGATAAATGTACTTTCCGGTGACCGGATGGTGAGTGGAGACACTCTGGTTTAACCATATCACAGCAGGAAGCTGAATTTCACAGCTGGTTGAAGCCACTGGCCCCAGTTCCTGGTTTCTACAGAACTCCTGGCTGTTTCCAAACCAAAGGCTCTGCAAGCTAACTCTAAACGTATGTACACATTGTAGAGTGACCCACAGTCATCGCTGGCACTTTGATTCAATCTCTGCTTATTAATTTGTAAGCAGGAGTAAAGAACACTTCTATTTGGGCACTTGTGTAGTGAGTTAGCAACTTGCGTAAATAATTTTAATGACAGCCCATACAGCCAACATTAATTTAAATTAGGAAATGCATTGATTTTTTGCCTCATTGCTTCAGAGATCTGTTGTTGTAACAGGTATGTTAATCTGCCTTTGATGTTTTAGGTAGAGCAGGCACTCTACTGATGGTACAACAATTTTAAGTTGCAAAAGGATTGTTTGGTTTTGTGGGTTGATTCCCTTTTTAAAAGCACCTTACCCTAAAAGCCTTTTCTGCCAACTACTCTGGAAGAAATTCTTCTTGATTTAGTTTGGTGGGTGGAGCAACATTGTAAATCCTGTTGGGTTCCTCCTTTTAATGTATTCTCCTTTCAGCCAGGTCAGAACAGTTACTGAACGATTATCATATACAGTATAGGGTTAATGCATCACACTTGTGTGCTGGCCTAATATGCTGTACTGATTACATGCCTACTTAGCACCAACACAGTGACATTTTAAACCCAATAAATGCACTTTTGACATGAGGAACAAATGCTTTCTAATTTTACTGAATTTCAATTTATTATTAAACACATTTATAGAATGCAAATTTGCTTTGAGGAATTAAGGATATAATTGTTGAAGAATGGAGGAAGAAAGCTGAGGTTCAGGAAAGGGTTAAAGTAATGCTGGTCCTTAAGCTTTAATCTTAATACACTGCTTTCATTGCTAAGTGCAGGTATCTGATACATTTAGTTCGAGGTGAATTTTAATGACAGCTTGCAGTTGTAGGAAAATATTCTAAAGCATAATGTTGGCATTAAGTCACGTTCCAATGTGTGATTTTGAGGAAGATTTTAGGACGATGACCAAAAAGTTGGTTAGAGATTAGTTTGAAGGGAGGGTCTTTAAGATGTAGAGTTTGGGGAAGGAATGAGCATTGGGCCTAGATGGCTGATGGTACTAGTGCTGGGGTGAAGGAGGGTTTGGGAATGCACGAGGCCAGAGTTATAGCAAGTTGTAAAAATATTGAGTAATTTTTGGAGACTGAATCCTCCCAGGTTTGATTTGAGGCAGTAGAGGCTCAGGCAGGAAAGTGGAGTGAAGGCCATCTCAGATGAGCCATTTTTGTAAGGAGCCAAATGGCCTAGTCCTATTCGGAGCCACCTTGCTATCCCAGGAGCAATACAATTATGCTGGAATTCTGACATGGAAACACAAAATGCAGTATACGTGCTGATCAGACAGTATCTGTAGAAGAACAGTTACCATTTCATGTTGATGACCTTTCATTAGAATTGGAAAATGTTAAAGATGCGACAGGTTTTAAGCAATTGGATGGGGAGGACAAAAGGGGAGGCCTGTGATAACGGTACATTATAGAAGTAATTGAACAACCAAAAGGATGGTGCAAGGAGGTGGAAATAGGACAAGAAAGAAAAGATGTTTAAAGGAGGTGTCAATGGTAATAATAGATTCATTACCAACAGCTGCAATCACAACAAAATGTGAACAGTGATAATTAAATCAAATTGTTGAATTCAGAAGTCTGTAAAATTCCTAATCAAAAGATTAACTGCTTTTTCTCAAGATGTTGTTTTGAATGCTGCAGTAGGCCAAGATTGTAGAGGGAGTGAGCAGAACATTATAGTCACAACCAGAGGCTCAGGATCATGCTTGTGGACTGAATCACCTGTGTTTAGTCTTTCCAGCATGGAGGAGGCCACACTTTGATCAGTGAATGCAATGTAATAAAAGAATTACAAGAGGGAGGTGGGAGCAGAAAATGGGCAGCGAGATGCAGTGGGAAGGGACATTGGGGGCTGATTGAGAGGTGACCAGGGTGCTGGGGAGAGAATGGTGCTTTTGGAAACCTGATTGGTGGTGGTTGACATGTTGGAAATGGAGGACGATTCATTGAATTTGCAGGTTGGTGGATCCTGAACCTGAGAACAAGGGAACCTTATCAAGTTTCTGGGAGAAGGGGGAGAGCATTGGTGGCACAGTGGTTAACACTGCTGCCTCAGCACCAGGGACCCAGGTTCAATTCCAACCTTGGGTCACTGTGTGGAGTTTGCACATTCTCCATGTCTGCATGGGTTTCCTCCCACAGTCCAAACGTGTGCGGGTTAACATAGAACAGTACAGCACAGAACAGGCCCTTCGGCCCACGATGTTGTGCCGAGCTTTATCTGAAACCAAGATCAAGCTATCCCACTCCCTATCATCCTGGTGTGCTCCATGTGCCTATCCAATAACCGCTTAAATGTTCCTAAAGTGTCTGACTCCACTATCACTGCAGGCAGTCCATTCCACACCCCAACCACTCTCTGCGTAAAGAACCTACCTCTGATATCCGTCCTGTATCTCCCACCACGAACCCTATAGTTATGCCCCCTTGTAATAGCTCCATCCACCCGAGGAAATAGTCTTTGAACGTTCTATCCCCTTCATCATTTTATACACCTCTATTAAGTCTCCCCTCAGCCTCCTCCGCTCCAGAGAGAACAGCCCTAGCTCCCTCAACCTTTCCTCATATGACCTACCCTCCAAACCAGGCAGCATCCTGGTAAATCTCCTCTGCACTCTTTCCAGCACTTCCACATCCTTCTTATAGTGAGGTGACCAGAACTGCACACAATATTCCAAATGTGGTCTCACCAAGGTCCTGTACAGTTGCAGCATAACCCCACGGCTCTTAAACTCCAACCCCCTGTTAATAAAAGCTAACACACTATAGGCCTTCTTCACAGCTCTATCCACTTGACTGGCAACCTTTAGAGATCTGTGGATATGGACCCCAAGATCTCTCTGTTCCTCCACAGTCTTCAGAACCCTACCTTTGACCCTGTAATCCACATTTAAATTAGTCCTACCAAAATGAATCACCTCACATTTATCAGGGTTAAACTCCATTTGCCATTTTTCAGCCCAGCTTTGCATCCTATCTATGTCTCTTTGCAGCCTACAACAGCCCTCCACCTCATCCACTACTCCACCAATCTTGGTGTCATCAGCAAATTTACTGATCCACCCTTCAGCCCCCTCCTCTAAGTCATTAATAAAAATCACAAAGAGCAGAGGACCAAGCACTGATCCCTGCGGCACACCGCTAGCAACCTGCCTCCAATCCGAAAATTTTCCATCGACCACCACCCTCTGTCTTCGGTCAGACAGCCAGTTACCTATCCAATCGGCCAACTTTCCCTCTATCCCACACCTCCTCACTTTCATCATAAGCCGACCATGGGGGACCTTATCAAACGCCTTACTAAAATCCATGTATATGACATCAACTGCCCTACCTTCATCAACACACTTAGTTACCTCCTCAAAAAATTCTATCAAATTTGTGAGGCACGACTTGCCCTTCACGAATCCGTGCTGACTATCTCGGATTAATCCGCATCTTTCTAAATGGTCGTAAATCCCATCCCTAAGGACCCTTTCCATCAATTTACCAACCACCGAAGTAAGACTAACCGGTCTATAATTACCAGGGTCATTTCTATTCCCTTTCTTAAACAGAGGAACAACATTCGCCATTCTCCAGTCCTCTGGCACCATCCCCGTGGACAGCGAGAACCCAAAGATCAACGCCAAAGGCTCTGCAATCTCATCCCTTGCCTCCCACAGAATCCTAGGATACATTTCATCAGGCCCAGGGGACTTATCGACCTTCAGTTTATTCAAAACTGCCAAGACATCCTCCCTCCGAACATCTATTTCCTCCAGCCTATTAGCCTGTAACACCTTCTCTTCCTCAAAAACATGGCCCCTCTCCTTGGTGAACACTGAAGAAAAGTATTCATTCATCACCTCGCCTATCTCTACTGCCTCCATACACAAGTTCCCACTACTGTCCTTGACCGGCCCTAACCTCACCCTGGTCATTCTTTTATTCCTCACATAAGAGTAAAAAGCCTTGGGGTTTTCCTTGATCCGACCCGCCAAGGACTTCTCATGTCTCCTCCTAGCTCTCCTAAGCCCCTTTTTCAGCTCATTCCTTGCTAACTTGTAACCCTCAATCGAGCCATCTGAACCTTGTTTCCTCATCCCTACATCAGCTTCCCTCTTCCTTTTCACAAGACATTCCACCTCTTTCGTGAACCATGGTTCCCTCACTCGGCCATTTCCTTCCTGCCTGACAGGAACATACCTATCAAGGACATCCAGTATTTGTTCCTTGAAAAAGTTCCACTTTTCATTAGTTCCTTTCTCTGACAGTTTCTGTTCCCAACTTATGCCCCCTAATTCTTGCCTAATCGCATCATAATTACCCCTCCCCCAATTGTAAACCTTGCCCTGCCGTACGGCCCTATCCCTCTCCATTGCAATAACAAAAGACACCGAATTGTGGTCACTACCTCCAAATTGCTCTCCCACAACCAAATCTAACACTTGGCCCGGTTCATTTCCCAGTACCAAATCCAATGTGGCCTCACCTCTATTCGGCCCATCCACATATTGTGTCAGGAAACCCTCCCGCACACACTGCACAAAAACTGCCCCATCCAAACTATTTGACCTACAAAGGTTCCAATCAATATTTGGAAAGTTAAAGTCCCCCATGACAACTACCCTGTGACCCCCACACATATCCATAATCTGCTTAGCAATTTCTTCCTCCACATCTCTATTACTATTTGGGGGCCTATAGTAAACTCCTAGCAACGTGACCGCTCCTTTCCTATTTCTAACTTCAGCCCATATTACCTCAGTGTGCAGATCCCCCACGAAGTGCCTTTCCGCAGCCGTTAAACTATCCTTGATTAACAATGCCACTCCTCCACCTCTTTTACCAGCTTCCCTACACTTAGTGAAACATCTATACCCCGGAACGTCCACCAACCATTCCTGTCCTTGTTCTACCCACGTCTCCGTAATGGCCACAACATCGTAGTCCCAAGTACCAATCCACGCCCCAAGTTCATCTACCTTGTTCCGGATGCTCCGGAACAAGGTAGATGTTAGGTTGATTGGCCATGTTAGGTTGATTGGCCATGTTAAATTGATGTTAGGTTGATTGGCCATGTTAAATTGATGTGGAGATGCCGGCGTTGGACTGGGGTAAACAGTAAGAAGTTTAACAACACCAGGTTAAAGTCCAACAAGTTTATTTGGTAGCAAAAGCCACACTCACCTGAAGAAGGGGCTTGGAGCTCCGAAAGCTTGTGTGGCTTTTGCGACCAAATAGACCTGTTGGACTTTAACCTGGTGTTGTTAAACTTTTGACCATGGTGTTGGGGATTATCAGGGTAAATATGTGGGATTATGGTAATAGGACCTGGGTGGGATTGTGGTTGGTGCAGACTTGATGGGCTGAATGGCCGCCTGCACAGTAGGGATTCTATGATTATAGCAGGTTGATAGTTCTGCTATTGTTGGGTGGAGGTGAAAATTATGGTTGAAGAAAAAGGAAGATGTAGATCAGTGCAAGTGGTTAGCAGTTAAACATACAAAATAAGAGCAGAAGTAGGCCCTTTGGCTGCTCTAGCCTGCTCCACCAATCAATAAGATCATAGCTAATCTGTTTGGATTTTGAATTTCACATTCCTATCTACCCTGGCCGATAAGGGTTACACGGTGGTTAGCACTGCTGCCTCACAGCTCCAGGGATCCGGGTGACTGTGGATTTGCATGTTCTCCCTGAGTCTGTGGATTTCTTCTGGTTTCCCCATTCAGTCCAAAGGTGGGCAGCTTAGGTGGATTGGCCGTGGTAAGTAAATGTGCAGGGTTATGGGGATAGGGTAGAATGTTCTTTTGGAGAGTTAATGTAGACTCAATGGGCTGCAGGGATTCTATCCTTTGAATACTTGTCAGTGGTCAGTCAGCAATCAATGGTGTGGTGGTTGTAAGTCTGTCGTCAGCAATCATAGAAACACAGAAAATAGGAGCAGGCGTAGGCCATTCAGCCCTTTGAGTCATGGTTTGTCAGTAGTTGGTCAATGGTCAGCAATTAGGGGTGGTGGTGGTGAGGGCAGTAATCTGGCAGCAGCTAGGTGTCAGCATGGCAGTGGGCAATGATCTGATAGTGATTTAGCAGTGGGCACCATGGCAATGGACAGTAGTTTGGCAGAGTTTAGTATGGCAGTGGACATTAGTCAGCGTAGCAGTGGTCTGGCTGTCAAGTGTTGAGCCTGACAGGCAGTGGTCAGTCAGGGCAGTGGACGATGGGTGGTCAGCGAGGTCAGTGGACAGGTGGTCAGTCAGCGCAGTGGACGGGGTCAGTCAGGGTGGTGGTCAGTCAGGGGGTCTGGTAGTGGTCAGTCAGGACAGTGGCCGGCGAGGTCGGTCAGGACGGGGAGTTGGAGTCAGTTGAAGCCAGGGTCTCGCGGCGGCGTGTTTACGTCACAAGGGGCGGTGCGGCAGGAAGGTCCCGGATGTTGATGCGGAGACTCAATGGCGGCGGAGCGGGTGAGAGACAGAGAGTGAGGGAGACACACTGACAAGACACACTGACTGACAGACAGAGAGTGAGACACTGTGTGTGGGGTGTAGAGGGAGGGGAGCCGCGGGCCGCTCCGCACTTTGCGCCCGTAGCTCCCAAGCCGCCGTTGCCGGGGGGACGGGGTTGCCCATAGCAACGGCAACTGGAGTGGGAATGCAGGCACAGGAAGATCCCACTGACAGCGCTGTGATCGGCTTATCTGATTGGTCAACTTTATATCGACTCTAGGAAAAACATCCCTTTCTCTTCCAACGGCTGGGGACAGTGTGGCACTCCCTCAGTACTGACCCTCTGACAGTGCAGCACTCCCTCAGTACTGACCCTCTGACAGTGCAGCACTCCCTCAGTACTGACCCTCTGACAGTGCAGCACTCCCTCAGTACTGACCCTCTGACAGTGCAGCACTCCCTCAGTACTGACCCTCTGACAGTGCGGCACTCCCTCAGTACTGACCCTCTGACAGTGCAGCACTCCCTCAGTACTGACCCTCTGACAGTGCGGCACTCCCTCAGTACTGACCCTCTGACAGTGCAGCACTCCCTCAGTACTGACCCTCTGACAGTGCAGCACTCCCTCAGTACTGACCCTCTGACAGTGCGGCACTCCCTCAGTACTGACCCTCTGACAGTGCAGCACTCCCTCAGTACTGACCCTCTGACAGTGCGGCACTCCCTCAGTACTGACCCTCTGACAGTGCAGCACTCCCTCAGTACTGACCCTCTGACAGTGCAGCACTCCCTCAGTACTGACCCTCTGACAGTGCGGCACTCCCTCAGCACTGACCCTCTGACAGTGCGGCACTCCCTCAGCACTGACCCTCTGACAGTGCAGCACTCCCTCAGCACTGACCCTCTGACAGTGCGGTACTCCCTCAGTACTGACCCTCTGACAGTGCGG
Source organism: Mustelus asterias (assembly GCF_964213995.1). Classification (NCBI taxonomy): domain Eukaryota; kingdom Metazoa; phylum Chordata; class Chondrichthyes; order Carcharhiniformes; family Triakidae; genus Mustelus; species Mustelus asterias. The sequence continues at coordinate 1,765,921 of NC_135829.1, read as the reverse complement.
TACTCCCTCAGTACTGACCCTCTGACAGTGCGGCACTCCCTCAGCACTGACCCTCTGACAGTGCGGCACTCCCTCAGCACTGACCCTCTGACAGTGCGGCACTCCCTCAGTACTGACCCTCTCACAGTGCGGCACTCCCTCAGCACTGACCCTCTGACAGTGCAGCACTCCCTCAGCACTGACCCTCTGACAGTGCGGCACTCCCTCAGTACTGACCCTCCCTCAGTACTGACCCTCTGACAGTGCGGCACTCCCTCAGCACTGACCCTCTGACAGTGCAGCACTCCCTCAGTACTGACACTCTGACAGTGCGGCACTCCCTCAGCACTGACCCTCTGACAGTGCAGCACTCCCTCAGCACTGACCCTCTGACAGTGCGGCACTCCCTCAGTACTGACCCTCTGACAGTGCAGCACTCCCTCAGTACTGATCCTCTGACAGTGCAGCACTCCCTCAGCACTGACCCTCTGACAGTGCGGCACTCCCTCAGTACTGGCCCTCTGACAGTGCGCCAGTCCCTCAGTACTGACCCTCTAACAGTGCTCCAGTCCCTCAGTACTGACCCTCTAACAGTGCGGCACTCCCTCAGTACTGACCTTCTGACAGTACAGCACTCCCTCAGCACTGACCCTCTGACAGTGCGGCACTCCCTCAGCACTGACCCTCTGACAGTGCGGCACTCCCTCAGTCCTGAACCTCCGAGAGTGCAGCACTCCCTCAGTACTGACCCTCTGACAGTGCAGCACTCCCTCAGCACTGACCCTCTGACAGTGCGGCACTCCCTCAGTACTGGCCCTCTGACAGTGCGCCAGTCCCTCAGTACTGACCCTCTAACAGTGCGGCACTCCCTCAGTACTGACCTTCTGACAGTACAGCACTCCCTCAGCACTGACCCTCTGACAGTGCGGCACTCCCTCAGCACTGACCCTCTGACAGTGCGGCACTCCCTCAGCACTGACCCTCTGACAGTGCGGCACTCCCTCAGTCCTGAACCTCCGAGAGTGCAGCACTCCCTCAGTACTGACCCTCTGACAGTGCAGCATTCCCTCAGCACTGACCCTCTGACAGTGCGGCGCTCCCTCAGTACTAACCCTTTGACAGTGCGGCACTCCCTCAGTACTGACCCTCTGACAGTGCGCCAGTCCCTCAGTACTGACCCTCTGACAGTGTGGCACTCCCTCAGCACTGACCCTCTGACAGTGCGGCACTCCCACAGTACTGACCCTCTGACAGTGCGGCACTCCCTCAGCACTGACCCTCTGACAGTGCAGCACTCCCTCAGTACTGACCCTCTGACAGTGCGGCACTCCCTCAGCACTGACCCTCTGACACTGCAGCACTCTCTCAGTACTGACCCTCTGACAGTGCAGCACTCCCTCAGTACTGACTCATTGACAGTGCGGCACTCCCTCAGCACTGACCCTCTGACATTGCGGCACTCCCTCAGTTCTGACCCTCTGACAGTGCGGCACTCCCTCAGTACTGACTCATTGACAGTGCGGCACTCTCTCAGCACTGACCCTCTGACATTGCGGCACTCCCTCAGTACTGACCCTCTGACAGTGAGGCACTCCCTCAGTACTGACCCTCTGACAGTGCAGCACTCTCTCAGTACTGACACTCTGACAGTGCAGCACTCCCTCAGTACTGACTCACTGACGGTGCGGCACTCCCTCAGTACTGACCCTCTGACAGTGCGGCACTCTCTCAGCACTGACCCTCTGACAGCGGCACTCCCTCAGTACTGACCCTCTGACAGTGCGGCACTCCCTCAGTACTGACCCTCCCTCAGTACTGACCCTCTGACAGTGCGGCACTCCCTCAGCACTGACCCTCTGACAGTGCAGCACTCCCTCAGTACTGACACTCTGACAGTGCGGCACTCCCTCAGCACTGACCCTCTGACAGTGCAGCACTCCCTCAGCACTGACCCTCTGACAGTGCGGCACTCCCTCAGTACTGACCCTCTGACAGTGCAGCACTCCCTCAGTACTGATCCTCTGACAGTGCAGCACTCCCTCAGCACTGACCCTCTGACAGTGCGGCACTCCCTCAGTACTGGCCCTCTGACAGTGCGCCAGTCCCTCAGTACTGACCCTCTAACAGTGCTCCAGTCCCTCAGTACTGACCCTCTAACAGTGCGGCACTCCCTCAGTACTGACCTTCTGACAGTACAGCACTCCCTCAGCACTGACCCTCTGACAGTGCGGCACTCCCTCAGCACTGACCCTCTGACAGTGCGGCACTCCCTCAGTCCTGAACCTCCGAGAGTGCAGCACTCCCTCAGTACTGACCCTCTGACAGTGCAGCACTCCCTCAGCACTGACCCTCTGACAGTGCGGCACTCCCTCAGTACTGGCCCTCTGACAGTGCGCCAGTCCCTCAGTACTGACCCTCTAACAGTGCGGCACTCCCTCAGTACTGACCTTCTGACAGTACAGCACTCCCTCAGCACTGACCCTCTGACAGTGCGGCACTCCCTCAGCACTGACCCTCTGACAGTGCGGCACTCCCTCAGCACTGACCCTCTGACAGTGCGGCACTCCCTCAGTCCTGAACCTCCGAGAGTGCAGCACTCCCTCAGTACTGACCCTCTGACAGTGCAGCATTCCCTCAGCACTGACCCTCTGACAGTGCGGCGCTCCCTCAGTACTAACCCTTTGACAGTGCGGCACTCCCTCAGTACTGACCCTCTGACAGTGCGCCAGTCCCTCAGTACTGACCCTCTGACAGTGTGGCACTCCCTCAGCACTGACCCTCTGACAGTGCGGCACTCCCACAGTACTGACCCTCTGACAGTGCGGCACTCCCTCAGCACTGACCCTCTGACAGTGCAGCACTCCCTCAGTACTGACCCTCTGACAGTGCGGCACTCCCTCAGCACTGACCCTCTGACACTGCAGCACTCTCTCAGTACTGACCCTCTGACAGTGCAGCACTCCCTCAGTACTGACTCATTGACAGTGCGGCACTCCCTCAGCACTGACCCTCTGACATTGCGGCACTCCCTCAGTTCTGACCCTCTGACAGTGCGGCACTCCCTCAGTACTGACTCATTGACAGTGCGGCACTCTCTCAGCACTGACCCTCTGACATTGCGGCACTCCCTCAGTACTGACCCTCTGACAGTGAGGCACTCCCTCAGTACTGACCCTCTGACAGTGCAGCACTCTCTCAGTACTGACACTCTGACAGTGCAGCACTCCCTCAGTACTGACTCACTGACGGTGCGGCACTCCCTCAGTACTGACCCTCTGACAGTGCGGCACTCTCTCAGCACTGACCCTCTGACAGCGGCACTCCCTCAGTACTGACCCTCTGACAGTGCGGCAGTCTCTCAGCACTGACCCTCTGACAGTGCGGCACTCCCTCAGTACTGACCCTCTGACAGTGCGGCACTCTCTCAGCAGTGACCATCTGACAGTGCGGCACTCCCTCAGTACTGACCCTCTGACAGTGCGGCACTCCCTCAGCACTGACCCTCTGACAGTGCGGCACTCCCTCAGTACTGACCCTCTGACAGTGCGGCACTCTCTCAGCACTGACCATCTGACAGTGCGGCACTCCCTCAGTACTGACCCTCTGACAGTGCGGCACTCCCTCAGTACTGACCCTCTGACAGTGCGGCACTCCCTCAGTACTGACCCTCTGACAGTGCGGCACTCCCACAGTACTCACCCTCTGACAGTGCGGCACTCCCTCAGTACTGACCCTCTGACAGTGCGGCACTCCCTCAGTACTGATCCTCACAGTGCGGCACTCCCTCAGTACTGATCCTCACAGTGCGGCACTCCCTCAGCACTGCCCCTCTGACATTTGTTTGCCCCAATTAGGGTGACATGACAAATTGTCCAGCCAAAAGGGTCTTTAGGGGAGTCCTTAACTTGCCTACATTTGCATTCTGCTTCTTTCCTTAAAAGGTGGTGATTTGCAATGTCTTGGCAGAAGAGGGTGGGGGAGGGTCCATCCTTCATGACTCGATTCGATAAATGTGGATGAATTGTTGGTTTAAGAGGATCGTCACTGCTGGGCCCTGATGCTGTCATCACCCAACATCCACCTATCCCAGCTGGGAATACTGGAGAGCGCTCAGGAGTTGGAATGTTTCCTTTCCTTGGTCCAGGAGCCCTGATGCTTATCGAAACATCTCCAACACTGTCATGGGTCAGCCAGCTAGCCAGCCTAGTGCTGACCAGCAGTAGAATGTTGGGTGGCACAGTGGTTAGCACTGCTGCCTCACAGCGCCAGGGACCCGGGTTCCATTCCAGCTTAGGTCACTTTCTGTGTAGAGTTTGCCCATTCTCCCTATGTCTGCGTGGGTTTTTACCGGGTGCTCTGGTTTCCTGCCACAGTCCAAATATGCACGGGTTAGGTGGATTGGCCATGCTAAATTGCCCCTTAGTGTCAGGGGGCTAGCTTAGGTTAGCCTGGGGCTATGGGGATAGGGCCTGGGTGGGATTGTGGTCGGTGCAGACTCGATGGGCCGAATGGCCTCCTTCTGTACTGTAGGATTCTATGGTACTTGACTGATCAATTTAGCCCAGTTCCACTCCGAGTGATCTCATTATCTACTGGGCTATTCAGTGAGGAGATCCTTGAATAGATTGTCACTTTATAATTGATCAAAAAAAGTTAGAATTGCGACTAATTTAGATTTATGTTTTTAATAATGCCATTTTAACTTCAGAACTGTCAGGTAAATAATTGAATGAAGATGTGGGTTGGTGGGCATTGATTCACATTTGAGTCAAGAAACTTCATCAGGAACCTCTCCACCCAGCTGCAAAGTGAACAGAGTCTGGACCGCACTGTGACCGTGCCTTCAGCAAAACCAAAATGGCAAATGCTAACATGGTCATCAGAACATTGACAAAAATGTCACCAAGTATTGTGAGATCAGGAAGTAAGGTCTGTGGACGGGAGGTCTTCACCCTTAGAAGATCTTTCATAGTGTTCCACATGGAGTATTTTATTCAGGTGAACTGGGATGAGAGAATGTGTATAATTTGAGTAGATTGTGCAGATGTAATTCAACTTCCATTTGCAAGTTATACATTCTGTATGTTATGTGATTGGAATTATTATAGCACGGAAGGAAGTCACCCACCCTACCAAATCCATGTCATCTCTCCAGAACGATCCATCATTCTTTAATTTTATATCATTTGTCACTAAGTAGAAAAAACATGTAGGGGTGGGGAGCAGGCCAGTCGAGTTGGTTGAAGCCAACGTTGGTTGGGAGAATAGACGGGTGATGGAGAGGTTTGAGATGTGTCTATTTTAAGGCCAGGAGTGTAGTGAGTAAAGTGGATGAGCTTAGAGTGTGGATCGATGCTTGGAAGTGTGATGTGGTGGCCATTACGGAGACTTGGGGACAGGGACAGGACTGGATACTTCAGGTGCCGGGTTTCAGAAAGAACAGAGAGGGAGGCAAAAGAAGGGGGTGGGTGGGGGGTGGGGGGGGGGGGGGGGGGCAGCGGCAGTGCTGATCAGGGATAGTGTCACAGCTGTAGAGAAGGTGGAAGCCGTGGAGGGATTGTCTACGGAGTCTCTGTGGGTGGAAGTTCGGAGCGGAAAGGGGTCGATAACTTTGCTGGGTGTTTTCTACAGGCCGCCCAATAGTAACAGAGATGTTGAGGAGCAGATAGGGAAACAGATCCTGGAGAGATGTAGTAATAACCAGGGTTGTCGTGATGGGAGACTTTAATTTCCCAAACATCGATTGGAATATCCCTAGGGTAAGGGGTTTGGATGGGGAGGAGTTTGTTAGGTGTGTTCAGGAGGGTTTCCTGGCACAGCATGTGAATAAGCCTACAAGAGGAGAGGCTGTACTCGATCTGGTACTGGCTAATGAGCCTGGACAGGTGTCGGATCTCTCAGTGGGGGAGCATCTTGGAGATGGTGATCAGAACTCTATCTCCTTTACGCTAGCATTGGAAAGAGATAGGGTCAGGCAAGCTAGGAAAGTGTTTATCTGGAGTAAGGGGAAATATGAAGCCATCAGGCAGGAGATTAGAGGCATGAATTGGAAGGAGGCATTCTCGAGGAAAAGTACCGAAGTAAGGTGGCAGATTTTCAAGGAATGTTTGTCTGGAGTTCTGCATGACAACGTTCCGATGAGACGGAGGTTTTGGTAGGTTACGGGAACCATGGTGCACGAAAGCTGCGATGAACCTAGTCAAAAAGAAAAGGAAAGCGTACAAAAAGTTCAGAGAGCTAGGCGATGATAGGATCTAGATGAGTATACGGCTTGTAGGAAGGGACTCAAGAAAGAAATTAGGAGAGCCAGAAGGGGTCACGAGAAGGCCTTGGCAGGTAAGATTAAGGAGAACCCTAAGGCGTTCTATAAATATGTGAAGAGTAAAAGGATGAGATGTGAAGGAATATGACCTATAAAATGTGAAGGTGAGAAAGTCTGTACAGAACCGGAAGAAATAGCAGAGGTGCTTAATGAATATTTTATCTCGGTATTCACGGTGGAAAAAGACCTGGGTGGTTGTACTACAGGATTGAGGCGGACTGAAAAGATTGAGTATGTGGACATTAAGAAAGAGGATGTGTTGGAAATTTTGAATAGCACCAAGATAGATAAGTCGCCGGGACCGGATGGGATGTACCCCAGGTTACTGTGGGAGGCAAGGGAAGAGATTGCAGAGTCTCTGGCAATGATCTTTGCGTCGTCGATGGAGACGGGAGAGGTTCCGGAGGATTGGAGGATTGTGGATGTGATTCCTATATTCAAGAAAGGGAATAGGGATAGCCCAGGAAATTACCAACGGGTGAGTCTAACCTCAGTGGTTGGTAAGTTGATGGAGAAGATCCTGAGGGACAGGATTTATGAACATTTAGAGAAGTTTAGTATGCTCAAAAGTAGTCAGCACAGCTTTGTCAAAGGCAAATCGTGCCTTACGAGCCTGGTGGAGTTCTTTGAAAATGTGATTAAACACATTGACGAAGGAAAAGCGGTAGAAGTGGTTTACATGGACTTCAGCAAGGCGTTCGATAAGGTCCCTCATGCAAGACTGCTCGAGAAAGTGAGAGGGCATGGGATCCAAGGGGCTGTTGCCTTGTGGATCCAGAACTGGCTTGCCTGCAGAAGGTAGAGAGTGGTTGTAGATGGGTCTTTTTCTGAATGGAGGTCGGTCACCAATGGAGTGCCCCAGGGATCTGTTCTGGGACCCTTGCTGTTTGTCATTTTCATAAATGACCTGGATGAGGAAGTGGAGGGATGGGTTGGTAAGTTTGCCGACGACACGAAGGTTGGTGGTGTTGTGGATAGGTTGGAGGGATGTCAGAAGCTGCTGTGTGACATAGATAGGATGTGAGACCGGGCGGAGAAGTGGCAGATGGACTTCAACCCGGATAAATGTGTAGTGGTCCATTTTGGCAGGTCAAATGGGATGAAGGAGTATAATATCAAGGGTAAGACTCTTAGCAGTGTAGAGGATCAGAAGGACCTTGGGGTCCGGGTCCATAGGACTCTTAAATCGGCCTCGCAGGTAGAGGAGGTGGTTAAGAAGGCGTATGGTGTGCTGGCCTTCATCAATCGAGGGACTGAGTTTAGGAGTCGGGAGATAATGATGCAGCTTTATAAGACCCTCGTCAGACCCCACTTGGAGTACTGTGCTCAGTTCTGGTCGCCTCATTACAGGAGGGATGTGGAAATGATTGAAAGGGTGCAGAGGAGATTTACAAGGATGTTGCCTGGATTGGTTGGCATGCCTTATGAGGATAGATTGAGGGCGCTTGGTCTTTTCTCCTTGGAGAGACGAAGGATGAGAGGTGACCATGTAGAGGTGTACAAGATGTTGAGAGGTATAGATCGGGTGGATTCTCAGAGGCTTTTTCCCAGGGCTGAAATGGCTGCTACGAGAGGACACAGGTTTAAGGTGCTGGGGAGTCGGTACAGAGGAGATGTCAGGGGTAAGTTTTTCACTCAGAGGGTGGTGGGTGAGTGGAATCGGCTGCCGTCAGTGGTGGTGGAGGCAAACTCGATAGGGTCTTTTAAGAGACTTCTGGATGAGTACATGGTACTTAATAGGATTGAGGGTTATAGGTAAGCCTATATATAAGCCTAGGTAGGTAGGGACATGACCGGTGCAACTTGTGGGCCGAAGGGCCTGTTTGTGCTGTATTTTTTCTATGTTCTATGTTCTAAGCACACAGGCTTTCCCTGCAATACAGGCTGAGGAACTAAGATAGAACTGAGCTGCTGCAGTGTACATTTATTTTTGTATAAACAGGCTATTTCTGATGGCAGGAACCCAGTGGAATGAGTATATCTGTGATCGTTAGCTGCTGTCAACTTCACTTGTGAGAAGATGGCAGATTCGGGGAAAGAATTGGTAAGTAACAAAGAAACACCTGAACGCACGCTCAGGGTGTAGCTATTTCTCCACATGCGGCTGCTCAGGGTTAATGGTTTGCGTCAGAAATAGGAAATAAAATCACGGGTGCAGTTGGGGTTTTCTGTGAATGAGTTGAAGCATATTGCTTAGGGAGTGTAGAAGGGCTTTTACTCTGTATCTAACCCTGTGCTGTACCTGTCCTGGGAGTGTCTGATGGGCAATGTGTAGAGGGAGCTTTACCCTGTATCTAAGTCCAGATCACCAACAACATGTCCTGGTCCCCTCATGCCGACACTATAGTTAAGAAAGCCCCACCAACGCCTCTACTTTCTCAGAAGACAAAGGAAAATTGGCATGTCAGCTACGACTCTCACCAACTTTTACAGATGCACCATAGAAAGCATTCTTTCTGGTTGTATCACAGCTTGGGTACGGCTCCTGCTCTGCCCAAGACCGCAAGGAACTACAAAAGGTCGTGAATGTAACCCAATCCATCACGCAAACCAGCCTCCCATCCATTGACTCTGTCTACACTTCCCGCTGCCTTGGCAAAGCAGCCAGCATAATTAAGGACCCCACGCACCCCGGACATTCTCTCTTCCACCTTCTTCCTTCGGAAAAAAGATGCAAAAGTCTGAGGTCACGTCCCAACCAACTCGAGAGCAGCTTCTTCCCTGCTGCTGTCAGATTTTTGAATGGACTTACCTTGCATTAAGTTGAACTTCTCTCAACCCTAGCTATGACTGTAACACTATGTTCTGCACTCTCTCATTTCCTTCTCTATGAATGGTATGTTTTGTCTGTATAGTGCACAAGAAACAATACTTTTTACTGTATGTTAATACATATGACAACAATAAATCAAATCAAATCAACCCAGTGCTGTACCTGTCCTGGGAGTGTTTGATGGGGACAGTGTAGAGGGAGCTTTACTCTGTATCTAACCCCGTGCTGTTCCTGTCCTGGGAGTGTTTGGGGGACAGTGCAGAGGGAGCTTTACTCTGTATCTAACCCCGTGCTGAACCTATCCTGGGAGTGTTTGATGGAGACAGTGTAGAGGGAGCTTTACTCTGTATCTAACCCCGTGCTGAACCTATCCTGGGAGTGTTTGATGGGGACAGTGTAGAGGGAGCTTTACTCTGTATCTAACCCCGTGCTGTACCTGTCCTGGGAGTGTTTGATGGGCCACATTTTGCTTCAATTCAATTCAGTTCTGGCATTTCTCACCTTGATGAGCACAAATAAATGAGAACATAACTGGGGGAAAAGGACACTGGTGAAATATTCTCGATAAGAAGTCTGACAACACCAGGTTAAAGTCCAACAGGTTTATTTGGTAGCAAAGCCACAAGCTTTCGGAGAACTGTCCCTTCATCAGGTGAGTGGGAGTTGTGTTCACAAACAGGGCATATACAGACACAAACTCAATTTACAAGATAATGATTGGAATGCGAGTCTTTACAGGCAATCAAGACTTAAAGGTACAGACAATGTGAGTGGAGAGAGAAATATTCTCGACCAATTTGGATAAATGTTTGCCTGTTTCATTATATGGAAAGAGGAAATTTGCATTTCGATTGTGACATGTCTGATTTTATTTCCTTCAGATCGTACAACGTTCTGATGTTCGGAAATCACAATTAAGGAAAGGTGAGGAATTTGGAATCTTTCTTTTTATGTAGATATTTGTATGCATGTTAGGGTGTGTCTCTCTCTTAACCTCACCCAGACGTGTGCTGGCGTGTATATGGGAGCTTATGAGAGATGGTTTTAGAGATCTCTGTTCCTTGACTTTCTTTCCTTTCTACCTAAAAGCAGTGATTTTTATGAACCTACGAATTAGGAGCAGGAGTCGGCCACTCAGCTCCTCAATCCTGCTCCACCACTTAAACACAGTAAGAAGTTTAACAACACCAGGTTAAAGTCCAACAGGTTTATTTGGTAGCAAAAGCCACACAAGCTGAGCAGAAACTGATAGCCAAGTTCTGCACACACAAGGACGGCCTCAACCGGGATATTGGGTTCATGTCACACTATCTGTAACCCCCACAGTTGCGTGGACCTGCAGAGTTTCACTGGCTGTCTTGTCTGGAGACAATACACATCTTTTTAGCCTGTCTTGATGCTCTCTCCACTCCCATTGTTTTGTTTCTTAAAGACTGGATTAGTTGTAAGTATTCGCATTCCAACCATTATTCATGTAAATTGAGTCTGTGTCTTTATAAGTTCTGTTTGTGAACAGAATTCCCACTCACCTGAAGAAGGGGCTTAGAGCCTCGAAAGCTTGTATGGCTTTTGCTACCAAATAAACCTGTTGGACTTTAACCTGGTGTTGTTAAACTTCTTACTGTGTTTACCCCAGTCCAACGCCGGCATCTCCACATCATGACCACCACTTAAAGTCAGGGCTGATCCAGTTGTAACTTTAACTCCAAATGTGAAAATATCTCTCCTCATCTCAGTCTTAAACAGATGACCCCTTATTTTTAAACAGCGATTCCTAATCCTAGATCCTCTCACAAGAGGGAACATCCTTTCTGCCTTTAACTTGTGGAGATCCCTCAGAATTTTATATGTTTCAATCAAATTGCCTCCTACTCTTCTAAACTCCAGTGGATACAAGTCTAACCTCTCTAACCATTCCTCATGAGACAACCTGTCCATTCCAGCTATTAGTCTAGTTCAGGATCCAGAGACTTGTCAGCTCACAGCTCCTACAATTTGCTCAGTGTCACTTCCCTGGTGATTGTGATTTTCTTGAGTTCCCCCCTCTCTTCTATTTCATGATTTACAGTCATTTCTGGAATGTTACTGGTATCATCTGTAGTGAAGACTGATGCAAAATACTTGTTCAAGATATCTTCTTATTTTCCATGATGAATTCTCCAGACTCACTTTCTATTAGATCAGCGCTCACTTTGTTAACTTTTCTATTTTAAATATAGAAACTCTTACTACCTGTATTTTTATTTCTAGCTAGCTGTCTCTTGTACTCTAATTCTTCCATCCTTCTTAATCTTTATGTCATCCTTGCTGTTTTTTTTATGTTCTACCCAAACTTCTGACCTAACACCCATCTTTGCACAATTATGTGCTTTTTCTTTAAGTTTTATACTGTCTTTAACTCTTTTAGTTAACCACGAATTGTGGATCCTCTCCACGGAATCTTTCTTTCTCGTTCGAATGTATGTAGTCTGTGTACTCTGGAATATCCCCTTAAGTGTCTGCAACTGCATCTCTATTGGCCGATTCCTCAACTTAATTTTCCAGTTCACTTTAGCTAGTTCTGCTTTCATGCCCTCATAATGTGGGGTTACGGGGATCGGGCCTGGGTGGGATTGTTGCCGGTGCAGGCTCGTTGGGCCAAATGGCCTCCTTCTGCACTGTAAGGATTCTATGATTCTATTCTATGATAATTGCCCTTATTTAAGTTTAAAATACTAGTTTTAAATCCACTCTTCTCCCCCTCAAACTGAATGTGAAGTTCAATCGTATTATAATCATTGCTCCCTCGGGGGTCTTTAATATGAGGTCATTAATTAATCTTATCTCGTTACCCAATGCCAGGTCTCGTAGCCCGCACTGTGGTTGACGTCAGAATGTTCAGAAATTATCCCAGAAACATTCATATAGTCTATCTTTGCCTATCTGATTTATCCAGTCTATATGTAGATGAAAATTCCCCCATGATTGTCACCATACCTTTCTGACAAGCTCCCATTATTGCTTCCTTTATGTCCTGTAGTACTGTGTGGTTACTGTTAGGGGACCTGCACACAATTCCCACAAGTGACTTCTTGCCTTTCTCATCTCTACATAAACTGCTTCTGTATTCTGGTTTCCTAAACTTGGGTCATCCCCCTCTGTATTGTGCTAATGCTGACATTAATTAGCAGAACCACCCCTCCATCTTTTCCTGGCTTTTTGTCCTTCTGAAATGTCACAAACCCTTCAATATTCAGGTGCTAATGTATGTTGCCTTGCAGCCATGTCTCTACTAACGACGACCAGACCATACTTTCTTATTTCTATTTACACATTAAGTTCATCTGTTTTGTTTTGAATGCTATGTGCATTCAGATACAGAGCCTTTAGTTTTGTCCTTTTATTATTTTTGTAAACTCTAGACTTATTGCCTGTCCCCCTGTCCCTCAGTCTGTTCATTCTTCATATCCCTTCATGGTGAGGCCAAACCCATCGCTAAACCAGTGAAAACAGAGCTGTGTACCAAACCTACATCGTCGGTGGCTTACGCATTACCATAAGCAGTGAGTCAAGTGGCTGTAACCCTCTGTTCCTTCTGTATACTGGAAAGTACTGGTTTCTACTGAGGACAAACTTGTTTTACAGATGACCAAGTTATCAATTAAAGGGTTTAGCAATGTTACGACACAATTGAATTGATTTTCCGAATTCTTCTTCGGCTTATATTTTCTGGAAAAGTTGTTATTCAGGAAGAAATAGAGGCAGTGGCAGTGACATTAATTCCATGAAGGAGATGAAATGTGAATAAAGGTGCTTTCTTACTGATCACTGATTGTTGTGCTATTTTGCTCTGTGCAGTACCGGAGCTTCCCATCCTGGAAAGACGGAACTGGCTGATACATTTGCATTATATCAGAAAGGACTATGAGACGTGTAAGGTGAGCCTGCTTTTAACTGCACAGGAGCGTTGTTGATGCTTGGTCAAATCTCCCAACCTGAGGGAAGTATTGCATGGGCAAAACCTGAGCCAAGTTCTTGAGGCATTTAAGAAACTGCAATAGGGTCTCAGCTCCATGCTCTGCAGTGGGTTGTCATATATAATGGTGGCACAGTGGTTAGCGCGGGGCGGCACGGTGGCACAGTGATTAGCACTGCTGTCTCAGAGCGTCAAGGACCTGGGTTCGATTCCCAGCTTGGGTCACTGTCTGTGTGGCGTTTGCACTTTCTCCCCATGTCTGCGTGGGTTTCCTCTCGGTCCTCCCACAGTCCAAAGATATGCGGGTTAGGTGGATTGGTCATGCTAAATTGCCCCTTAGTGTCAGGGGGACTAGCTAGGGTAAATGCATGGGGTTATGGGGATAGGGCCTGGGTGGTATTGTGGTCAGTGCAGACTTGATAGGCCAAATGGACTCCTTCTGCACTATGATTCTATGATATAGTGAGTGGGGAGACCCTGGGAGATGGGACTAGGGCCATGGGATGATGAGATTGGGTTGAGTCAGAGAGCTGTGGCTGGGTTGAGACGGAGATTGGGGACCCGGGAATGTAAAGATGGGGGACCCTGGAAGGTGGGGGAGGTGTATATGATGGAAGATGATGTGATTTACACAGGAGACAAGACCCTACTGGGTTTAATGAGCTGTTCTTGTTTTTTAAGAACACTTTTGTTGTTGCGATGTTCTTTCTCCCCATCACTGTGCTATCCTGTGCTGGGAAAGTGTTTCTGCCATTTAGTGGGCAGGCACGCTGACATCGTTTAAGACTTACCTGGATAGTCACATGAGCAGCCTGGGAATGGAGGGATACAAACGATTGGTCTAGTTGGACCAAGGAGCGGCACAGGCTTGGAGGGCCGAAGGGCCTGTTTCCTGTGCTGTACTGTTCTTTGTTCTTTGTTCTTTAGTGCTGATTACTAGTACAATGAACATGGAGATGTGAACCCCCAAGCACCATGGGATTTAGTGCTAATTGCTGTGGATTGTTTTCCAGGCGATAATCAAAGAACAGCTGCAGGAGACCCAGGGGATGTGTGAATATGCTGTGTATGTACAAGGTGAGATGGCAAACAGTTTCCAAACCAATGCTGGGGACCTTGCCGAATATTTTTATGTTGTATGAGATTAATCATGTTCCAAAGTGGGGACAGAAATGGAGGGGGTTAAGAGAGAAAAGAAAATTAGAGTGCTGTATATTGCAATTAGATTATTGATTATATTACTACAGTAGCAATATTCAGGAATGATTTTGTTGTCAGTTACGGATGCCATCAGCAACATCACATTGATTGCCCATCCTGTACAACCAACTTGCTGAACCGCTGTGCAGGGTGTTAACTGGACATATTGTGGACTGCAGTTTGGATAGAGGGTAGCTTATTTTACCTGAAGATCATTAATCAGTTGGAACTTTGGCAGCAAAGTAGCTTTCACAGTAATTTTCTGCTGCTGTTAAGTCCACAAGTGACCAGCTCATTGGATTTCCCAATTTGCTGTGAGTTGTTAGTGCGGTAATGGAACCACTATGGTTCAATGAACAGTGCACGAGGGCATGCCAGCAGCAGCAAGAAGCATACCTAAAATGAGACGTCAACTTGCTGAAGCTACAACGCAGGACTACTTGTGTGGCAAACAGCATAAGTAGTAAGTGATAGACAGAGCTAAGCGATTGCACAATAACCGATCAGATTTAAACTGTGCAGTTCTGCCACATCCAGTTGTGAATGGTGGTGGACAACTTGACTCACTGGAGGATGAGGCTCCACAAATACCCCCACCCTCAATAATGTAGGTGCCCAGCACATCGGTGCAAAAGATGAGGCTAAAGCATCCACAACAACCTTCATCCAGAGGTGTCCAGTGGATGATCCATCTTAGCCTCCTCTGGAAGTCCCGAATATCACAGATGCTAGTCTTCAGCCAATTCAATTCAATCCACGTGATATCAAGAAACAACTGAAGGCACTCGATACCGTAGAGGTATGTGACCTGACAATATTCCAGCAATAGTACGGGAGACTTGTGTTCCAGAACTTGCTGTGGCCCCAGCCAAGCTGTTTCAGTACAGTTAAAACACTGGCTTCTACCCAGCAATGTAGAAAATTGCCAGGCATTTCCTGTGTACAAAAAGCAGGACAAATCCAGTCCGTCCAATTACTGGTGGAATACAAAGAAAATAGAAAGAAACTTAAGCAAGGAGTAAGGAGGGCTAAAAGGGGTCATGAAAAGTCATTGGCCAGCAGGATTAAGGAAAATCCCAAGGTTTTTTATACATATATAAAGAGCAAGAGGGTAGCGAGGGAGAGGGTTGGCCCACTCAAGATCAGGGGAGGGAATCTATGCGAGGAGCCAGAGGATATGGACGACGTATTAAATGAGTACTTTGCGTCAGTGTTCACCAAAGAGAAGGACTTGGTGGATGATGAGTCCGGGAAAGGATGTGTAGATAGTTTGAGTCATGTTGAGATCAAAAAGGAAGGAGGTATTGGGGTTCTTGAGAAACATTAAGATAGACAAGTCCCCAGGGCCTGATGGGATATACCCCAGAATACTGAGAGAGGCAAGGGAGGAAATTGCTGGGGCCTTGAGAGAAATCTTTGTATCCTCACTGGCTACAGGGGAGGTCCCAGAGGATTGGAGAATAGCAAATGTTGTTCCTTTGTTTAAGAAGGGTCGCAAGAATAATCCAGGTAATTACAGGCCGGTGAGCCTTACGTCAGTGGTGGGAAATTATTGGAGAGGATTCTTCGAGACAGGATTTACTCCCACTTGGAAATAAGTGGATGTATTAGTGAGAGGCAACATGGTTTTGTGAAGGAGAGGTCGTGTCTCACTAACTTGATCGAGTTTTTCGAGGAAGTGACGAAGGTGATTGATGAGGGTAGGGCAGTGGATGTTGTCTACATGGACTTCAGTAAGGCCTTTGACAAGGTCCCTCATGGCACTGGTGTAGAAGGTGAAGTTGCATGGGATCAGAGGTGAGCTGGCAAGGTGGATACAAAACTGGCTCGGTCAAAGAAGACAGAGGGTAGCAGTGGAAGGGTGCGTTTCTGAATGGAGGGCTCTGATAAGTGGCGTTCCTCTGGGATCAGTGCTGGGACCTTTGCTATTTGTAATATATATAAATGATTTGGAGGAAAATGTAACTGGTTTGATTAGTAAGTTTGCAGACGATACAAAGGTTGGTGGATTTGCGAATAGCGATGAGGGCCATCAGAGGATACAGCAGGATATAGATTGGTTGGAGACTTGGGTGGAGAGATGGCAGATGGAGTTCAATCCGGACAAATGTGAGGTAATGCATTTTGGAAGGTCTAATACAAATAGGAAATATACAGTAAATGGCAGAACCCTTAAGAGTATTGATAGGCAGAGGGATCTGGGTGTACAGGTACACAGGTCACTGAAAGTGTCAACGCAGGTGGAGAAGGTAGTCAAGAAGGCTTCATTGGTTGGAGCACTGAGTTTAAAAATTGGCAAGTCATGTTGCAGCTTTATAGAACCTTAGTTAGGCCGCACTTGGAATATAGTGTTCAATTCTGGTCACCACACTACCAGAAGGATGTGGAGGCTTTGGAGTGGGTACAGAAAAGATTTACCAGGGTGTTGCCTGATATGGAGGGCATTAACTATGAGGAGAGGTTGGAGAAACTTGGTTTGTTCTCACTGGAGTGACGGAGGTTGAGGGGAGACCTGATAGAAGTCTACAAGATTATGAGAGGCATGGATAGAGTGGATAATCAGAAGCTTTTTCCCAGGGTGGAAGAGTCAATTACTAGGGGGCATAGGTTTAAGGTGCGAGGGGCAAGGTTTAAAGGAGATGTACGAGGCAAGTTTTTTACACAGAGGGTGGTGGGTGCCTGGAACTTGCTGCCGGGTGAGGTACTGTAAGCGGATACGATAGTGACTTTTAAGGGGCATCTTGACAAATACATGAACAGAATGGGAATAGAGGGATATGGTCCCTGGAAGGTTCGTGGGTTTTGGTTCAGTCGGGCAGCATGGTCGGTGCAGGCTTGGAGGGCCGAAGGGCCTGTTCCTGTGCTGTAATTTTCTTTGTTCTTTGTTCTGGCCCTTCACTCTACTCTCGATCATCAGTAAAATGATGAAAGGGATTATCAATGGTGCTACCAAGCGGCACTTCTACCAAGCGGATTACCAAAAACCTGCTTGCTGACACTCAGTTTGAGTTTCATCAGGGTCACTCGGTTCTTGACCTCAATGCATCTTTAGTTCAAAAGATGGACAAAAGAGCTGAATTCCTGAGGTGAGGTGAGAGTGACTGCCTTTGACATCAAGGCAACATTTGACTGAGTGTGGCATCAGTGTAGGAAAACTGGAGTCAGTGGTAATCAGGAGGGATACTCTCTGCTGTTTGGAGTCATATCTGGCACAAAGGAAGATTGTTGTGGTGGTTGGAAGGTCAGTCATCTCAGTTCCATGACATCACTGCAGGAGTTCCTTCGTGCAGAACAGTCATGTCCAAATGCAGCAAAAACCTGGACAATATCGAGGCCTGGACTGTCAAGTGGCAAATAACACTCGCACCACACAAGTGCCAGGTAATGACCATCTCCAACGAGAGAGAATTTAACCATCACCCTTTGATATTCAGTGGCATCACCATCACTGAAGCCCCCACTATCAACATCCTGGGAGTTACCATTGACCAGAAACAAAACTGGACCAGCCATATCAATACCGTGCCTCCGAGAGCAGATCAGAAACTAGGAATCCTGTAGTGAACAACACACCTCCTGACACACCCCCCCCCCCCCCCCATCCAACATCTAGAAGACGCAAGTCTGGAGTGTAATGGAATTACAGCTTAACATCTGTTGTAGGGAAAGATTAGGAACTACTATTAAATAAATTATGGTCAGGCACTTGGTTAAGCTCAAGGTAATCAGGTAGAGAAAAATTGTTTTTGTGAAAGAGAAGTCATGTTAAACCAACTTATTGGAGTTTTTGAGGGAGCCACACGTACTGTGGATATTGGGGAACCGGTGAATATACTGTACTTGATTTCCAGAAAGTATTTGATAAAATGCCACATCAAAGGTTATTGTGGAAAATAAAAGCTCATGGTGTAGGGGCTAACATATTGGCATGGATAGAAGATTGGCTTGCTAACAAGAAGCAGAGAATAGGCATAAATGGGTCTTTCTCAGATTGGCAAGATGTAATGAGTGGTGTGCCACAGGGATCAGTGCTGGGACCTCAACTGTTTACGATTTATTTAGACGTTTGGAGGAAGGGATTGAAGGGATGGTACCATCTTTGCTGATGACACAAAGATAGGTAGGAAAGTAAGTTGTGAAGAGAACTTAAGAAGACTACAGAAAGATATAGATAGGCTAAGTGACTGTGCAAAGATCTGGCAAATGGAGTATAAAGTGTAAAATTATACATATTGGCAAGAAGAATAAAAAAGCGTTTCCAAATGGTGAGATTGCAGAGCTCTGAGGTGCAAAGAGATCTGGGTTTCCTAGTGCATGATTCACAATAGACTAGGATACAGGTACAGTGAATCATTGGGAAAGCTAATAGAATGTAAAGTACTCTCCACTTGCCTGGACGAGTGCAGCTCCATCAACAAGAAGCTCAACAGCATCAAGGACAAAGCTGATCACCTGATTGGCAATAATTTATTGTAAGAGGAATTGAATACAAGTATAGGGAGGTTATGTTTCAGTTATTCAGGACACTAGTGAGACCACATTTGGAGTACTGTGTGCAGCATTGGTCTCCTTATTTAATGAAGGATGTAAATGCATTGGAAGCAGTCCAGAGAAGGTTTACCAGATTTATACATGAAATGGTGGATTGTCTTTGAGGAAAGGTTGGGCAAGCTAGACTTGTATCCGCTGGAGTTTAGAAGCATATGAGGTGACTTGATTGAAAGATACAAGATCCTGAAGGGTCTTAACAGGGTGGATGCGGAGAAGATGTTTCCTTTTGTGGGAGAAAAGGTGGTGGAATCAGTGTCTTCAAATATTTTTTAAGGCAGAGGTGGATAGATTCTTGGTAAGCAAAGGGATGATAGGTTATCGGGGGTACGCAGAATGCAGATCTGAGGTTACTATCAAATCAGCTGTCAATCTTATTAAATGGTGGAACAGGCTCAAGGGGCTGAATGGGCTACTCCTGCTTCTTGTTTATATGTTTGTACACTCCACTTGCCTGGACGAGTGCAGCTCCACCAACAAGAAGCTCAACAGCATCAAGGACAAAGCTGATCACCTGATTGGCACCCCTTCTACAAACATTCATTTTTTTCCACCACCTATGAATAGTGGCAGCACTGTGTATGATCTACAAGATACACTCATCAAAGCTCTTTAGGCTGCACCTTCCAAACCTATGATCATTACCATTTAGAAGGACAAGGTCAGGAAAATGGGAACACCATCACCTGGAAATTCCCCTCCAAGTTTCTCACCACCCTGACATGGAAATGTATCGCCGTTCATTCACTGTCGCTGGGTCAAAATCCTGGAACCTCTTCCTAACAGCACTGTGGATGTACCTATACCTCAGGGACTGCAGCGGTTCAAGAAGGTGATTCACCACCACCTTCTCAAGGACAATTAAAGATGTGCAATAAATACTGGCCTAGCCAACAGCACTCAAATCCTGTAAGTGAATAAAAAACACTACACCAACGACTGCTCAAGAACGTGCTCTCCAGTGAGTAAAATTGATTCAAATCAAAGGTCAGACTGATTAAGACCAGAAGAAATAGGAACAGAAGTAGGCCGTTCGGCCCCTCGAGCCTGCTCTGCCATTCATTAGGATCATTGCTGATCCGACATTCCTCATGTCCACTTTCCTGCTTTTTCCTCGTAAGCCTTGATTTCCTTCCTTAACAAAAACCTTATCTATCTCAGCCTTAAAAACACACAAGGATTCTGCCTCCCACAACTCTCTGTGACAAAGAGTTCCAAAGACTCACAACCTGCTGAGAGAAGATATTCCTCCTCATCTCAGTCTTAAATTGGCACCCCTTTATTCTGAGACAATGCCCTCAGATCCGAGACTCTCCCACCAGGGAAAACATCCTCTCAGCATTTACCCTATCAAACCTGTCTTTGAATATTAATAAAACCAAAGTAAATGATAGCCACTTGGTCATTTGAAATCTTGTTTTAAACTAAACAAGGGGAAGGGAGTGAGGGATCAAGCTTGGGTAGATATCGCGAATCATGGGGTAGATTCAGGTTAGGAAGATTCAAGAGAGAAAAATAGTAATATGGGAAAGGAGGGTCAGAGAGTGGCAGGAAGGGACAGAGAGCAAAAACTGAAGAATACACTTACAGTCAAGACTAGATGTTATAAAGGTAACAAAAAGGCAAAACTAAAGGCTTTGTGTCCAAATGTGCCGAGCATTCCTAACAAAGTAAATGAATTAAGAGTGCACATTATGGAAATGTGGCTGCAGGATGACAGGGATTGGGTCCGGAATATTGAGGGGTATGAGACATTCGAGAGGAACAGGAAGCTAGGGAAAGGTGGAGGGGCAGCGCTGTTAATCAAGGATGGTGCAATAGTTAGGGATGACCTTGGTTCAGGAGATCAGGATGTAGAATTGGTTTGGGTGGAGATGAGGAATATTTGGGGAAAGAAGTCGCTAATGAGAATGGGCTACAGACCCCCGAACAGTATCAATGATGTAGGACAGAGTATACAAGAAGAAATATTGGTGCTTGTGATAAAGGGATGACATTAATCAGGGGTAATTTAATCTACACATAAACTGGAACAATCAGATTGGCGGCAGGAGCCTGGATGAGGAGTTCTTAGAATGTTTTAGAGTTTCTTAGAGCAGCATGTTGTAGAACAAGCCAGGGTGCAGGTTATATCAGACTCAGTATTGTGCAATGTAACAAGATTAATTAATGACCTCAGAGTAAAGGCAGCCCAAGGCAGCAGCAACCATTGAATTTTATATCCAGTTTGAAAGGGAGAAGAGTGGGTCTAAAACTGGAACTTAAATAAGAGCAACAATGTATGCATGAAAGCTGAGCCAGCGGAAGTGAACTGAGATACTAGGCTAAAGGATAGATGAATAGAGTAGCAGTGGCAGACATTTATGTATTCAGATACCAAGAATAAATATATTCCTACTGTAAAGAAAAATTCTAAGGGGTGGACCCATCATCCTTGGTTCATTAAAGAAGTTAATGAAGGAATCAAACTTAAGGGAAAAGCAGATAACTATGCAAAAATGAGCGGCAGGTCAGAACATAAAGAACAGCAGAGAATTACTAAAATGTTAGTCAGGAGAAAGATATTAGAATATGAGAAATTAGAATAATATAGCTAGAAATGTAACAACAAATAGCAGCAGTTTCAACGGTATTTAAAAAGTGAGTGATATTCTCCAGAGAGTGAGAATTGGGAGTTGATAATAGATAATAAGGAAATGGTGGATTAAATGAACAAATGTTTTGCTTTTGTCTTCACTATTGAGGATACAGGAAACTTTGCAGTCACGGCTATAAATCAGGAGGTAGAAAGGCCAGAGGAACTTGTTGAAATTACAATCACTAGGGAAGCACTACTGAGCAAACTGACAGAGCTGTGGGCTGACAGGTCTCCGGGTCCTGTTGGACTTCATCCTGGGGTTAATGGGGCAGTAGATGTGCTGCTGTTAACTTTCCAAAATTCACTAGATTCTGGAAAGGTTCCACCAGACTGGAAAGTAGTAAATATGACCCCTCTATTCAAGAAGCGAGACAGAAAACAGGAAATTATCGGCAAGTTAGCTTGATGTCTGTTGTGGGGAAGGTGTTATATGTAGCTGGGTACTTTCAAAAACTCAAGAAAATCGGGAATAGTCAGTTTTATGAAAGGGAAATCATGGTTATCCAACTTATTGGTTTAAAGTTTATTTATTAATGTAACAAGTAGGCTTACATTAAATCTGCAATGAAGTTACTGTGAAAATCCCCTAGTCGCCATACTTCGGCGCTTGTTCAGGTATACTGAGGGAGAATTTAGCATGGCCAATGCACCTAACTAGCTTTTTGGACTGTGGGAGGAAACTGGAGCACCCGGAGGAAATCCACGCAGACATGGGGAGAACATGCAGATTCTGCACAGACAGTGACTCAAGCGGGAATCAAACCTGGGTCCCTGGCGCTGTGAGGTAGCAGTGTTAACCATTGTGCCACCTTGCCACCTGGAGTTCTTTGAAGGAGTAACATGCGCTGTGGATAAAGGGGAGCCTGTAGATGTACTGTACTTAGATTTCCAGAAGACATTAGCGATAGTGCCCACATGAAAGGTTATTGCAGAAATTAAAAACTCATGGTGTCGGGGGTAACATTGACATGGATAGGTAGCTGGCTGAAGAGGATGCAAAATTGGATCTTTGTCTGATTGTGAGGATGTGGGCAGGTGGAATCTCGCGGGGGTTTGCGCTGGGGCGTCAACTTGTCACAATTTATATCAATGACTTGGATGAAGGGAGAGAAGGCATGGTAGCTAAATTTGCAGATTACACCAAGAGAGTTAGGATAGTATGTTGTGAAGTGGACGTAAGGAGAAGACAGACTGATATAGACAGGTTGAGTGAGTGGGCAAAAATCTCTCAGATGGAGTATAATGTGGGAAAACGTGAAATTATTCACTTTGGCAGGAAGAATTAAAAAGCAGAGTAATGAAATGGAGAATGACTGCTGAAGTGGGATGTTGGTTTTCTAGTGCATGACTCACTTCCAGTATCCGCAGTATTTTGCTTTTATCCCAGTTTGTCAAACCTTTTCTCATAAGACAATCCGCTCAATCCAATTATCAATCTAGCAAACTTTCTCTGAACTGCCTCCAACTCATTTACATCCTTCCTTAAATAAAGAGATCAAAGCTGCACACAATATTTGAGATGTGGTCTTACCAATGTCCTGTAAAATTGAAGCACAACATCATTTTATATTCAATTCCTCTCATAATAAAGGACAGCATTGCATCTAAGTCATCTAAGTCATTGATATAAATTGTAAAGGTTTGACAAACTGGGATAAAAGCAAAATACTGCGGATACTGGAAATCCAAAAAATGATTATTTTAGAGAAATTGGGCTTGTTTCCACTGGAGTTTTGAAGAGTGGGGAGGGGGGGTGACTTAATTGAAGTATATAAGATCCTAAACTGTATTGACAAGGTGGACATGGAATGGATGTTTCCTCTTGTGGGTGAGTCCAGAATTAGGGACACTGTTTAAAATTAGGGCTCGCCCCTGGAGGACAGAGATGAGGAGAATATTTATTTCTCAAGGTTGTACAACTTTGGAATTCTGCCTCAGAAGGCAGTGGAGATGGGTCGGAATCACACAATTATTACGGTGCAGAAGGAGGCAGCACAGTGGTTAGCACTGCTGCCTCACAGTGCCAAGGTTCCGGGTTCAATCCCCGGCTTGGGTCACTGTCTGTGCAGAGTCTGCACATTCTCCCCGTGTCTGCGTGGGTTTCCTCTAGGTGCTCAGGTTTCCTCCCACACTCCAAAGATGCGTAGGTTTGGTAGATTGGCCATGCTAAATTTTCCCTTAGTGTCATGGGATTAGATAGGATAAATGCATGGGTTTATGGGGTTAGGGCCTGGGTGGGAATGTGGTTGGTGCAAACTTGATGGGCCGAATGGCCTCCTCCTGCACTGTAGGATTCTATGAGGCCATTTTTCCCATAATGTCAACACCAGCTCTCCAAATGAGCATCGCGGCTCAGTGCCATTCCCCTGCCTTTTCCTAGTAGCCCTGTATGATCAATGAATAATTTTAAGGCGGAGATAGATAGATTCTTGTTAGACAAGGGAATCAAAGGGTATTGGGGATAGACAGCAATCACAAACTGATTAACCATGATCTTACTGAATGTGTAGCAGGTTCAAGGGGTTGAGTGGCCTACTTAACCCCCTGTCTTGTACGCCCGCCTGCCCGTATGCTCATAAAGTATTTGTACTTATTCTTATGTTGATAAACAACCTAGTGATTGTTGCCAGCTGCTCAGATGATAGATTGAAATCCTGTTGTGGATTTGCAAAGTGATGTTTTCATTCTGTTCCAGCTCTGATATTCCGTTTGGAAGGAAAAATTCAGGAGTCACTGGAGCTCTTTCAGACCTGTGCAATCTTAAACCCTCAGAATGTGGACAACCTGAAACAGGTGGCTCGATCACTGTAAGTGTTGAAAAGTTGATGTGGAGAAAGCCCAGAATGAAGACCATGTATGTTCTGTACATAACAAATAGGCAGTAAATAATGATTGTGCTACCTGTAGTTTAACTTGCAAATTTTAGTTGCACGCCCATCAAATTCCACCCTACTACGTGGAATCACCCTTCTTATCCAGCCCCCTGCTCGACTTCAGTAGTAAAGACTCGGATTCCTAGCTCCTCTCACTTTGCTACATTAGTCCATGGACCATGGTGTCAATCCCCTAACCTCTTCCTGTCACTCCCTGCTAGTAATTCTTGCCTCTGAAACATGCATTTGGATATCTTACTAAATACATGAAAGCTGCGATGGAAATTCGGGTTTGTGACTGTATAAATCCGTTGGGATTTGTCTGGTCCATTCTCTGTGAAAATTAATTTCTGAATATTCTGTTCTTTCGTTAGGTTTTTGCTTGGGAAGCACAAGGCAGCAATTGAGGTTTACAGTGAAGCCTCCAAATTAAACGAAAAGGATTGGGTAGGTTACATCAGCTAAATGGTATTAGCCAACTTGTGGAAAAAATGTGATCTGTTCATGATGAGTGAGCAATCCTTGATGATGCCTTACAGTATTGGTTCAAACCAGGAGCTGGATTCATTTAGCTGCTGGAAGAGAAGTGACTTCTGTGATTGATATGTTCCAAATTACGAAACCTCCATTTTGTTCCACATCTTTGACCTCTGTTCTAATTGAATCCATTTAGGAGATCAGCCACAATCTGGGCGTCTGCTTCATGCATTTGAAGAATTTTGAGAAGGTAACTGGAGATGAATCATACATGTCTTAAAAGTTTTTTTGCCAGTTTTTTAAATTGTGAGTCATTTTGTGCTCATCAAGATGAGTGATGTGAGAGCAAGGAATGGAAATTTCCTCTGCAATACTAAACACTTGTGGAGGAAGATAAATTAATGCGTTATAAGTAGAGGTGATTAACGGTATCTCTGGTGTTCTCAAACACTCTCAGGACAGGTACAGCCCAGGATTAGATACAGAGTAAAGCTCCCACTACACTGTCCCCATCAAACACTCCCAGGACAGGTACAGCACGGGGTTAGATACAGAGTAAAGCTCCCACTACACTGTCCCCATCAAACACTCCCACGACAGGTACAGCACGGGGTTAGATACAGAGTAAAGCTCCCACTACACTGTCCCCATCAAACACTCCCACGACAGGTACAGCACGGGGTTAGATACAGAGTAAAGCTCCCACTACACTGTCCCCATCAAACACTCCTAGGACAGGTACAGCACAGGGTTAGATAGAGAGGAAAGCTCCCTCTACAGAAGGGATGTGGGGAAATTAAAGATAATTGTGGCGAAATGAAGGATAAGTAGTGTGGAGGTGTACAACAATCATGCTTCAGTTGAGTGACAGAACAGGCTTGAGGGACTTGATAGCCTCTTGTTCCTACTTTCCTAGAAGGTGTTTCCTTTTCACTCTCTTCTGCCCAGCCACTCCTGGCCTGAACCATAAATCAGGCTAACAATGGCAACACAGATAGAAACCCAAACAGTGTATGGTGGTAAGTTTCTGTGCACTGTTTCCTTCTCTGTTTACCCTTGTTCAGCCATCAGTATTTGACGAGGACTGACAGTGCTTCCCATCGATTTGGGAACTGATCAAATAGGTGCCTGTATCAAACTAGTATCTCCACATGTATCTCCACATCAAACTAGACCCACAGTGGGAGTTGTTGGGAGTTTGTCTGTTTAACCCCAGTGTAAGAATATTCCAGTGATAATTACCATGAAAATACCCCCTGAGATATCTTTGCTCCTTCAACCCTGGCTTCTTGTGTGTTGCTGATTTTAAATGGTCAGATTTGCCAGATTTCCCTCCCTAGGTCTGTGCCCTCCTTTTAAAATGCGACTTAAAACTAACCTCTTTGACCAAGCTTTCTATCCAAATATTGTGTCAAATTTTGATGTCTAATGCTGGTGTGTGATATTCTGGAATGAAAAATATCGGTCCAAGCTGTTGGTGTTTTCCTGCAGCATCTCTGAAATCAGACAGCTTATTTTGAAGAGAATAAAATCTATCAGTGAGTTAATTTCTAGACTACACTGCCACCTAGAGCAGGAAGGAGAAACTGTGTGAAGCTGGAGCAGAGATGAACAGGTTTTAGAGCAGAATGGGAAGGCGATGAACGATCTGATCTTGACCCGAGCGAGTTGCTGAGTTAGAAAAGCTGCTGCTTTTACATTGTTAATATCTGAGGTTTTGGACCACAGCCAAGCCAGTGCTATGTATAGCCTAACCAGCTGGCCTGTCACAGATGGAGGGTCTCCACAGAATCCATGTTCAGTCCTGGATGGGAAAATGATTAGCAAACATGAGATTTGCTCCTTTGGGCCAATATACTAATGAAGCAGCAAGGTAGGATGCTCACAGTTTAATATTGGGGATTTAATTATAATGTACATTAGTAGAGCTTTATATTCCATATTTTATTCACTGATTAATTGCCATGATGGAATTTGAACTTGTGGCCCCAGATCATTAACCTGGGCCTCTGGGTTATTAGTCTAGTGATGTTCCCACTATGCCACCATCTCCCTAACGTACTACCGTATGGAGTAGTTGTGACTAGCTTGGAAACATTTAAGTGAAAGCTAGATAAACATGAGGGAGAAAGGAATAAAGTAAAGTTTATTTATTAGTGAATTTATTAGTTAATGAAGTTACTGTGAAAATCCCCTAGTCGCCACACACCAGCACCTGTTTGGGTCAATGCACCCTAACCAGCATGTCTTTCAGACTGTGGGAGGGAACTGGAGCACCCAGAGGAAACCCACGCAGACACGGGGAGAACGTGCAGACTTCACGCAGACAGTGACCCAAGCTGGGAATTGAACCCGGGTCCCTGGTGCTGTGAGGCAGCAGTGCTAACCACTCTGCCACCGTGCTGAAGGGGTGAGATAGGAGAAGGTTTGTGTGGGAAGATAAACACCATAATAGATCATGCCATTGGAAAATGACCTGTTTCTGTGCTGTAGAATCTATCTCCCTCTTTTAACCCAAATAATTGAACCCAGGTTAAATCAGAGTGACTGTGACACTTTCTGTTTATTTCACAGGCCAAGGAATATCTGAACTGTGCTTTGCAAACTAGCCGACATGACCTGACTTTCACAGTGCTTGGGAAACTGCACCTAATGGAGGGAAATACTCAAAATGCAGTTGAAACTTATAAGAAGGCAGTGGAGTGAGTATTGTACTCTATAAGTTTCACAGTCAAATAAAAGTACAGGGAGTGGTGATGTTTCAGATAAAGACCATTAGCCACACAATCACTGATATTTATTTAGAGCCTTTTAAGTAAGGAAGCAGCTGAAAGCAAAGTAGGAACAGTGGACACCGTAGAAACTGGGGAGGTTTAATTTATTTTATTTATTAGTATCACAGGTAGGCTTACATTAACACTGCAATGAAGTTACTGTGAAAATCCCATAGTCGCCACACATAGTCGCCACACTCTGGCACCTGTTCGGGTAACACTGAGGGAGAATTTAGCACGGCCAATGCACCCTAACCAGCACGTCTTTCGGACTGTGGGAGGAAACCGGAGCACCCGGAGGAAACCCACGCAGACACGGGGAGAACGTGCAGACTCTGCACAGACAGTGACCCAAGCTGGGAATCGAACCCTGGTTCCTGCTGCTGTGAGGCAGCAATGCTAACCATTGTGCCACCGTGCCGTGATACACAGTCCAGTAAAGGAGGAAGTTCTGAGGAGGTTTGGAGAGTAGCAGCAAGGTGGCGAGATCAGTGCAGACGATGGTGCCCAATGGGTGCTTACTGATTGGTGGGGAGCACTACACTGAGAAAGAATCGGAAGAGTGGGCCATTTATATTTTATTGAAACCGCCAAACCACAGAGAGAAATCATTTATCTCAAAACATCACTTAGGGGAAAGTCTAAAGTAACCAAATGGTTAACAAAGCACCCTGTATATTTGTCTGTTTTCTTGTAGGTTTTCTCCTGAAAATGCTGAGCTTTTGACTACACTGGGATTACTGTATTTGCAGGTAATGTTTCAACTTGTGTCACAAACTGGACCCTATACACACAGAGCACAGTGTGCCCTCTCCCAGTGTGTACACACAGAGCACAGTGTGCCCTCTCCCAGTGTGTACACACAGAGCACAGTGTGCCCTCTCCCAGTGTGTACACACAGAGCACAGTGTGCCCTCTCCCAGTGTGTACACACAGAGCACAGTGTGCCCTCTCCCAGTGTGTACACACAGAGCACAGTGTGTGTGTCTCCTCTCCTCACTCTGGTTGTGGAAGATGAGAATTCTCTGGGCTGGAATGAAGCAGGCTCTATCCTCTCTGCTGTTTGTGCCCAGGATGAATGTCAGCTGTGTGCCGTAACCACGTCACCATTTCTCTTTGTACATTATCTGATTAACACTTGCTGTAAAATAAAACACCAACTAACAATCCCATGTGTTTTCAGCTTGGATTGTATCAGAAAGCCTTCGAACATTTGGGAAACGCACTTACCTACAACCCCAATAATTACAAGGTACCGACTCTAACCTGTTTGGGTAGAACATGTTGTGAAACTTCATAAGGTTCAAGCATTTAATAACTTCTAATTAATTATTCAAAAGGTGTAAAGTAAAGTTTATTTATTAGAGTCACAAGTAAGGCTTACATTAACACTGCAATGAAGCTGCTGTGAAATTCCCCTAGTCGCCACACTCCGGCGCCTGTTCGGCCCAATGCACCCTAACCAGCACATCTTTCAGACTGTGGGAGGAAACTGGAGCACCCGGAGGAAACCCATGCAGACACAGGGAGAACGTGTAGACTCCACACAGACGTGACCCAAGCCGGGATTGAACCCGGGTCCCTGGCGCAGTGAGGCAGCAGTGCTAACCACTGTGTCACCGTGCCGCCCCTTAACCATGTTATCGTGATTGATTAGTGTTCAAATAATCCTCAACTAAAACAGAAAACTAAATGTCTTGCTGTGAATCTGTTCAGACTCCCTGCTTATTCAGCAAGGTAAGGATTGCTTGTCAGCGTTTACTCAAAAGTGAAAGTTGCTGGCAGTGTTACTGCAGAGTTTCTGTTAATTCAGCAGATTAAGGGGATTACTCACTGTGTGATGACAAGGTCGACACTGAGAGACTGCTCCCCCGGCTGGGGAGTGTAGATTTCGAGGGGTACGGCCTCAGGGTGAGGTTTGGGACTGAGATGAGCAGAAATGTCTTCATTGAGAGGGTTTTGAATCTTTGGCATTCTTTCCCTGGATATTCAGTTGTAGAGTATATTCAACGGTGAGGTTAATAGATTTCAGGAATTCTGGGGAACATGGGGATCTGGTGGGAAAGTGGAGTTGAATGAAGAGATCAGCTATGGTCTTAGTCAATAATGGAGCAGGTTCAAGGGGTCACAAGGCCTATTCCTGCTCCTATTTCTCTTGTGGAGTTGTGATCATTGTTGAGTTGTCATTTATTCAATGATATTTCCTTGTCTAACTGTGTAACTGTGCTGTTAATTTGAAAGTATTAATATTTCCTGTTTGCTCTGGATGTTAGGGCTCTAACATACAGTAGGTTTGTGGTGTTAGATTCTCTATCAGTTGTATTGTTTAATGAGATGTACTCATTCTTATTGTTTTGCTCAGGCTATCCTGGCAGCGGGCAGCATGATGCAGACACACAGCGACTTTGACGTTGCTTTGAGTAAATACAGAGTAGCAGCACACGCGGTACCTGAAAGCCCACCCCTGTGGAACAACATCGGAATGTGCTTCTTTGGCAAGAGGAAGTACGTAGCTGTGAGTACAATGAGGAGATGGATATATTTCTAATTTTAAAAAGGGATATGGGGAACAGGTGGGGAGGGAGATTGGAGACCAGGAAGAGATCAGCCAAGATCTGATTGAATGGCGGAGCACATTCGAAGGGCTGAACTTCCCAACTTCTGCTCCTAGTTCCGATGTTCCCATTGCACAAAGTCCCAGTTATTGTGCACACCTCATAACCAGGAGGCTCCCTGGGAGCCTCACCGCTGTTCCCTAAACTTCCTGTGGCGGTGGTGATGTAGATTGGCCGATATCTGTCCCTTCTGTCTCTCAAATCTGTCTGCTTACTCTCCCAGATCCACTGTGTGCGGGTCAGTGTGTGCGGGTCAGTGTGTGCGGGTCAGTGTGTGCGGGTCAGTGTGTGCGGGTCAGTGTGTGCGGGTCAGTGTGTGCGGGTCAGTGTGTGCGGGTCAGTGTGTGCGGGTCAGTGTGTGCGGGTCACTGTGCTGGTCATAGTGCGCTGGTCAGTGTGTGCGGGTCAGTGTGTGCGGGTCAGTGTGCGCTGGTCATAGTGCGCTGGTCAGTGTGTGCGGGTCAGTGTGTGCGGGTCAGTGTGTGCGGGTCACTGTGCGCGGGTCACCGTGCGCGGGTCAGTGTGTGCGGGTCACTGTGCGGGTCACTGTGCGGGTCACTGTGCGGGTCAGTGTGTGCGGGTCACTGCGGGTCACTGTGTGCGGGTCAGTGTGTGCGGGTCAGTGTGTGCGGGTCAGTGTGTGCGGGTCAGTGTGTGCGGGTCACTGTGCGGGTCAGTGTGTGCGGGTCAGTGTGTGCGGGTCAGTGTGTGTGGGTCAGTGTGTGCGGGTCAGTGTGTGCGGGTCAGTGTGTGTGGTCAGTGTGTGCGGGTCAGTGTGTGCGGGTCACCGTGCGCGGGTCAGTGTGTGCGGGTCAGTGTGTGCGGGTCAGTGTGTGCGGGTCAGTGTGTGCGGGTCAGTGTGTGCGGGTCAGTGTGTGCGGGTCAGTGTGTGCGGGTCAGTGTGTGCGGGTCAGAGTGTGCGGGTCAGTGTGTGCGGGTCAGTGTGTGGGGGTCAGTGTGTGGGGGTCAGTGTGTGCGGGTCAGTGTGTGCGGGTCAGTGTGTGCGGGTCACTGTGTGGGTCAGTGTGTGCGGGTCAGTGTGCGGGTCAGTGTGTGGGTTAGTGTGTGCGGGTCAGTGTGTGCGGGTCAGTGTACGGGTCACTGATGCTTAGTGTGTGGGTCAGTGTGTGCGGATCACTGTGCGGGTCAGTGTGTGCGGGTCAGTGTGTGCGGGTCAGTGTGTGCGGGTCAGTGTGTGCGGGTCAGTGTGTGCGTTAGTGTGTGTGGGTCAGTGTGTGCGGGTCAGTGTGTGCGGGTCAGTGAACGGGTCACTGATGCTCAGTGTGTGGGTCAGTGTGCGGATCACTGTGCTGCTCAGTGTGCGGGTCAGTGTGTGCGGATCACTGTGCTGCCCAGTGTGCGGGTCAGTGTGTGCGGATCACTGTGCGGGTCAGTGTGCGGGTCAGTGTGCGGGTCAGTGTGTGCGGGTCACTGCGGGTCAGTATGCGGGTCAGTGTGTGGATCAGTGTGTGCGGATCACTGCGGGTCAGTGTGCTGCTCAGTGTGCGGGTCAGTGTGCGGGTCAGTGTGCGGGTTAGTGTGTGCGGATCAGTGTGTGCGGGTCAGTGTGCGGGTCAGTGTGCGGATCAGTGTGTGCGGATCAGTGTGTGCGGGTCAGTGTGCGGGTCAGTGTGTGCGGGTCAGTGTGCGGGTCAGTGTGCGGGTCAGTGTGCGGGTCAGTGTGCGGATCAGTGTGTGCGGATCAGTGTGTGCGGATCAGTGTGCGGGTTAGTGTGTGCGGATCAGTGTGTGCGGATCAGTGTGTGCGGGTTAGTGTGTGGGTCAGTGTGCTGCTCAGTGTGCGGATCACTGTGCTGCTCAGTGTGCGGGTCAGTGTGTGCGGGTCAGTGTGCGGGTCACTGTGCGGGTCAGTGTGTGCGGGTCACTTTGCGTGTCAGCGTGTGTGGGTCAGCGTGTGCGGGTCAGTGTGCGGATCACTGTGCTGCTCAGTGTGCGGGTCAGTGTGCGGGTCAGTGTGTGCGGGTCACTGTGCTGCTAAGATTGTGGGTCAGTGTGTGCGGGTCAGTGTGTGCGGGTCAGTGTGTGCGGGTCAGTGTGTGCGGGTCAGTGTGTGCGGGTCAGTGTGTGCGGGTCAGTATGCAGGTCAGTGTGTGCGGGTCACTGTGCTGCTCAGTGTGTGGGTCAGTGTATGCGGGTCACTGTGCGGGTCAGTGTGTGCGGGTCAGTGTGCGGATCAGTGTGCGGATCAGTGTGCGCGGGTCAGTGTGCGCGGGTCAGTGTGTGCGGGTCAGTGTGTGCGGGTCAGAGTGTGCGGGTTAGTGTGCGGGTCACTGTGCTGCTCAGATTGCGGGTCAGTGTGTGCGGGTCAATGTGCAGGTCAGTGTTTGCGGGTCACTGTGCTGCTCAGATTGCGGGTCAGTGTGTGCGGGTCAGTGTGTGGGTCAGTGTGCGGGTCAATGTGTGGGTCAGTGTGTGGGTCACTGTGCTGCTCAGATTGCGGGTCAGTGTGTGCGGGTCACTGTGCTGCTCAGTGTGTGGGTCAGTGTGCAGGTCAGTTTGTGCGGGTCAGTGTGTGCGTGTCAGTGTGTGCGGGTCAGTGTGTGCGGGTCAGTGTGCGGGCCACTGTGTGCGGGTCACTGTGCTGCTCAGATTGCGGGTCAGTGTGTGCGGGTCAGTGTGCGGGTGACTGCGGGTCAGTGTGTGCGAGTCAGTGTGTGCGGGTCAGTGTGTGCGGGTCAGTGTGCTGGTCAGTGTGTGCGGGTCACTGTGCGGGTCACTGTGCGGGTCAGTGTGTGCGGGTCAGTGTGTGCGGGTCAGTGTGTGCGGGTCACTGTGCTGCTCAGATTGTGGGTCAGTGTGTGCGGGTCAGTGTGCGGGTCACTGATGCTCAGTATGCGGGTCAGTGTGTGGATCACTGTGCTGCTCAGATTGCGGGTCAGTGTGTGCGGGTCAGTGTGTGGATCACTGTGCTGCTCAGATTGCGGGTCAGTGTGTGCGGGTCAGTGTGCGGGTCAGTGTGCGGGTCACTGTGCTGCTCAGATTGCGGGTCAGTGTGTGCGGGTCAGTGTGTGCGGGTCAGTGTGTGCGGGTCAGTGTGCGGGTCAGTGTGCGGGTCAGTGTGCGGGTCAGTGTGCGGGTCAGTGTGCGGGTCAGTGTGCGGATCACTGTGCTGCTCACTGTGCGGGTCACTGTGTGCGGGTCAGTGTGCGGGTCAGTGTGTGCGGGTCACTGCGGGTCAGTGTGTGCGGGTCAGTGTGTGCGGGTCAGTGTGTGCGGGTCAGTGTGTGCGGGTCAGTGTGTGCGGGTCAGTGTGTGCGGGTCAGTGTGTGCGGGTCAGTGTACGGGTCACTGATGCTTAGTGTGTGGGTCAGTGTGTGCGGATCACTGTGCGGGTCAGTGTGTGCGGGTCAGTGTGTGCGGGTCAGTGTGTGGGTTAGTGTGTGCGGGTCAGTGTGTGCGGGTCAGTGAACGGGTCACTGATGCTCAGTGTGTGGGTCAGTGTGCGGATCACTATGCTGCCCAGCGTGCGGGTCAGTGTGTGCGGATCACTGTGCGGGTCAGTGTGCGGGTCAGTGATGCTCAGTGTGCGGGTCAGTGTGTGCGGATCACTGTGCTGCTCAGTGTGCGGGTCAGTGTGTGCGGATCACTGTGCTGCTCAGTGTGCGGGTCAGTGTGTGCGGGTCAGTGTGCGGGTCAGTGTGCGGGTCAGTGTGTGCGGGTCACTGTGCAGGTCAGTGTGCGGGTCA
Source organism: Mustelus asterias (assembly GCF_964213995.1). Lineage (NCBI taxonomy): Eukaryota > Metazoa > Chordata > Chondrichthyes > Carcharhiniformes > Triakidae > Mustelus > Mustelus asterias. The sequence goes on along the minus strand of NC_135829.1, from coordinate 1,732,060 downwards.
GTGTGTGCGGGTCACTGTGGGTCAGTGTGCGGGTCAGTGTGCGGGTCAGTGTGCGCGTCAGTGTGCGGGTCAGTGTGTGCGGGTCACTTTGCGGGTCAGCGTGTGTGGGTCAGCGTGTGCGGGTCAGTGTGCGGATCACTGTGCTGCTCAGTGTGCGGGTCAGTGTGCGGGTCAGTGTGTGCGGGTCACTGTGCTGATCAGATTGCGGGTCAGTGTGTGCGGGTCAGTGTGTGCGGGTCAGTGTGTGCGGGTCAGTGTGTTGGTCAGTGTGTGCGGGTCAGTGTGTGCGGGTCAGTGTGCGGGTCAGTGTGCGCGGGTCAGTGTGTGCGGGTCAGAATGCAGGTCAGTGTGTGCGGGTCACTGTGCTGCTCAGTGTGTGGGTCAGTGTATGCGGGTCAGTGTGCGGGTCAGTGTGTGCGGGTCAGTGTGCGGGTTGGTGTGCGGGTCACTGCTGCTCAGATTGCGGGTCAGTGTGTGCGGGTCAATGTGCAGGTCAGTGTATGCGGGTCACTGTGTTGCTCAGTGTGTGGGTCAGTGTATGCGGGTCAGTGTGCGGGTCAGTGTGCGGGTCAGTGTGCGGGTCAGTGTGCGGGTCAGTGTGCGGATCAGTGTGTGCGGATCAGTGTGTGCGGATCAGTGTGTGCGGATCAGTGTGTGCGGGTCAGTGTGTGCGGATCAGTGTGCGTGTTAGTGTGCGGGTCACTGTGCTGCTCAGATTGCGGGTCAGTGTGTGCGGATCAGTGTGCGGATCAGTGTGTGCGGGTCAGTGTGCGGGTCACTGTGCTGCTCAGATTGCGGGTCAGTGTGTGCGGGTCAGTGTGCGGGTCACTGTGCTGCTCAGATTGCGGGTCAGTGTGTGCGGGTCAGTGTGTGCGGGTCAGTGTGTGCGGGTCAGTGTGTGCGGGTCAGTGTGCGGATCAGTGTGTGCGGGTCAGTGTGGGGGTCACTGTGCTGCTCAGTGTGCGGGTCACTGTGCGGGTCAGTGTGCGGATCAGTGTGTGCGGGTCAGTGTGTGCGGGTCAGTGTGTGCGGGTCAGTGTGCGGATCAGTGTGTGCGGGTCAGTGTGTGCGGGTCAGTGTGCGGGTTAGTGTGTGCGGGTCAGTGTGTGCGGGTCAGTGTGTGCGGATCAGTGTGTGCGGGTCAGTGTGTGCGGGTCAGTGTGCGGATCAGTGTGTGCGGGTCAGTGTGCTGCTCAGTGAGCGGGTCACTGTGCGGGTCAGTGTGCGGATCAGTGTGTGCGGGTCAGTGTGTGCGGGTCAGTGTGTGCGGGTTAGTGTGCGGGTCACTGTGCTGCTCAGATTGCGGGTCAGTGTGTGCGGGTCAGTGTGCGGGTCAATGTGCAGGTCAGTGTGTGCGGGTCACTGCTGCTCAGATTGCGGGTCAGTGTGTGCGGGTCAGTGTGCGGGTCAATGTGCAGGTCAGTGCGTGCGGGTCACTGTGCTGCTCAGATTGCGGGTCAGTGTGTGCGGGTCAGTGTGCGGGTCAGTGTGTGGGTCACTGTGCTGCTCAGATTGCGGGTCAGTGTGTGCGGGTCACTGTGCTGCTCAGTGTGTGGGTCAGTGTGCGGGTCAGTTTGTGCGGGTCAGTGTGTGCGGGTCAGTGTGTGCGGGTCAGTGTGTGCGGGTCACTGTGCTGCTCAGATTGTGGGTCAGTGTGTGCGGGTCAGTGTGCGGGTAACTGCGGGTCAGTGTGTGCGGGTCACTGTGCGGGTCAGTGTGTGCGGGTCAGTGTGTGCGGGTCACTGTGCTGCTCAGATTGTGGGTCAGAGTGTGCGGGTCAGTGTGCGGGTCAGTGTGTGCGGGTCAGTGTGCGGGTCAGTGTGTGCGGGTCAGTGTGCGGGTCAGATTGTGGGTCAGTGTGTGCGGGTCAGTGTGCGGATCACTGTGCTGCTCAGTGTGCGGGTCAGTGTGTGCGGGTCAGTGTGTGCGGGTCAGTGTGTGCGGTTCACTGTGCTGCTCAGTGTGCGGGTCAGTGTGTGCGGGTCAGTGTGTGCGGGTCAGTGTGCGGGTCAGTGTGCGGGTCAGTGTGCGGGTCAGTGTGCGGGTCAGTGTGCGGGTCAGTGTGCGGGTCAGTGTGCGGGTCAGTGTGTGGATCACTGTGCTGCTCAGTGTGTGGGTCACTGTGCGGGTCAGTGTGCGGGTCAGTGTGCGGGTCACTGTGTGCGGGTCACTGCGTGCGGCTCAGTGCGTGCGGCTCAGTGCGTGCGGGTCAGTGCGTGCGGGTCAGTGCGTGCGGGTCAGTGCGTGCGGGTCAGTGCATGCGGGTCAGTGTGCGGGTCAGTGTGTGTGGGTCAGTGTCTGCGGGTCAGTGTGTGCGGGTCAGTGTGTGCGGGTCACTGTGCGGGTCACTGTGTGCGGGTCACTGTGTGCGGGTCACTGTGTGCGGGTCAGTGCGTGCGGGTCAGTGCGTGCGGGTCAGTGCGTGCGGGTCAGTGCGTGCGGGTCAGTGCGTGTGGGTAACTGTGCGGGTCAGTGTGTGGGGGTCAGTGTGTGGGGGTCAGTGTGTGCGGGTCAGTGTGGGCGGGTCAGTGTGGGCGGGTCACTGTGCGGGTCAGTGAGGGCGGGTCACTGTGTGCGGGTCACTGTGCGGGTGAGTGTGTGCGGGTCAGTGTGTGCGGGTTAGTGTGTGCGGGTCAGTGTGTGCGGGTCAGTGTACGGGTCACTGATGCTCAGTGTGTGGGTTAGTGTGCGGATCACTGTGCTGCTCAATGTGCGGGTCAGTGTGTGCGGGTCATTGTGTGCGGGTCAGTGTGCGGGTCAGTGTGCGGGTCAGTGTGTGCGGGTCAGTGTGCGGGTCACTGCGGGTCAGTGTGTGGGTCAGTGTGTGGGTCAGTGTGTGCGGGTCACTGTGCTGCTCAGTGTGCGGGTCAGTGTGTGCGGGTCAGTGTGTGCGGGTCAGTGTGTGCGGGTCAGTGTGCGGGTCAGTGTGTGCGGGTCAGTGTGTGCGGATCAGTGTGTGCGGGTCAGTGTGTGCGGGTCAGTGTGTGCGGGTCAGTGTGTGCGGGTCAGTGTGTGCGGGTCAGTGTGCGGATCAGTGTGTGCGGGTCAGTGTGTGCGGGTCAGTGTGCGGATCAGTGTGTGCGGATCAGTGTGTGCGGATCAGTGTGTGCGGATCAGTGTGTGCGGGTCAGTGTGTGCGGGTCAGTGTGTGCGGGTCAGTGTGTGCGGATCAGTGTGTGCGGGTCAGTGTGTGCGGGTCTGTGTGTGCGGGTCAGTGTGTGCGGATCAGTGTGTGCGGGTCAGTGTGTGCGGGTCAGTGTGTGCGGGTCAGTGTGTGCGGGTCAGTGTGCGGATCAGTGTGTGCGGGTCAGTGTGTGCGGATCAGTGTGCGGGCTAGTGTGTGGGTCAGTGTGTGGGTCAGTGTGCGTGGGTCACTGCGGGTCAGTGTGCGGGTCAGTGTGCGGGTCAGTGTGCGGGTCAGTGTGTGGGTCAGTGTGTGGGGGTCAGTGTGTGGGTCAGTGTGCGGGTCAGTGTGCGGGTCAGTGTGCGGGTCAGTGTGCGGATCAGTGTGCGGATCAGTGTGTGCGGATCAGTGTGTGCGGGTCAGTGTGTGCGGGTCAGTGTGTGCGGGTCAGTGTGTGCGGGTCACTGTGTGCGGGTCACTGTGCGGGTCAGTGTGTGCGGGTCACTGTGCTGCTCAGTGTGTGGGTCAGTGTGTGCGGGTCACTGTGCGGGGCAGTGTGCGGGTCAGTGTGCGGGTCAGTGTGTGCGGGTCAGTGTGTGCGGGTCAGTGTGTGCGGGTCAGTGTGTGGGTCAGTGTGTGGGTCAGTGTGTGCGGGTCAGTGTGTGCGGGTCAGTGTGTGCGGATCAGTGTGTGCGGGTCAGTGTGTGCGGGTCAGTGTGCGGGTTAGTGTGCGGGTTAGTGTGCGGGTCAGTGTGTGGGTCAGTGTGCGGGTCACTGTGCTGCTCAGATTGCGGGTCAGTGTGTGCGGGTCAGTGTGTGGGTCAGTGTGCGGGTCAATGTGTGGGTCAGTGTGTGGGTCACTGTGCTGCTCAGATTGCGGGTCAGTGTGTGCGGGTCACTGCTGCTCAGTGTGTGGGACAGTGTGCGGGTCAGTGTGTGCGGGTCAGTGTGTGCGGGTCAGTGTGTGGGTCAGTGTGTGGGTCAGTGTGTGGGTCAGTGTGTGGGTCAGTGTGTGCAGGTCACTGTGCGGGTCAGTGTGCGGGTCAGTGTGTGCGGGTCAGTGTGTGGGTCAGTGTGCGGGTCAGTGTGTGCGGGTCAGTGTGTGTGGGTCAGTGTGTGGGTCCGTGTGCGGGTCAGTGTGTGCGGGTCAGTGTGTGCGGGTCAGTGTGCGGGTCAGTGTGTGCGGGTCAGTGTGTGGGTCAGTGTGCGGGTCACTGTGCTGCTCAGTGTGCGGGTCACTGTGCTGCTCAGATTGCGGGTCAGTGTGTGAGGGTCAGTGTGTCCGGTCACTGTGCTGCTCAGATTGCGGGTCAGTGTGTGCGGGTCAGTGTGCGGGTCAATGTGTGGGTCAGTGTGTGGGTCACTGTGCTGCTCAGATTGCGGGTCAGTGTGTGCGGGTCAGTGTGCTGCTCAGTGTGTGGGACAGTGTGCGGGTCAGTGTGTGCGGGTCAGTGTGTGCGGGTCAGTGTGCGGTTCAGTGTGTGCGGGTCACTGCTGCTCAGATTGCGGGTCAGTGTGTGCGGGTCAGTGTGTACGGGTCAGTGTGTGTGGGTCAGTGTGCGGGTCAGTGTGCGGGTCAGTGTGCGGGTCAATGTGTGGGTCAGTGTGTGGGTCACTGTGCTGCTCAGATTGCGGGTCAGTGTGTGCGGGTCAGTGTGCTGCTCAGTGTGTGGGACAGTGTGCGGGTCAGTGTGTGCGGGTCAGTGTGTGCGGGTCAGTGTGCGGGTCAGTGTGTGCGGGTCACTGCTGCTCAGATTGCGGGTCAGTGTGTGCGGGTCAGTGTGCTGCTCAGTGTGTGGGACAGTGCGGGTCAGTGTGTGCGGGTCAGTGTGTGCGGGTCAGTGTGTGCGGGTCAGTGTGTACGGGTCAGTGTGTGTGGGTCAGTGTGCGGGTCACTGTGTGCAGGTCACTGTGCTGCTCAGATTGCGGGTCAGTGTGTGCGGGTCAGTATGCGGGTCAGTGTGTGCGGGTCACTGTGCTGCTCAGATTTCGGGTCAGTGTGTGCGGGTCAGTGTGTGTGGGTCAGTGTGCGGGTCAGTGTGCGGGTCACTGTGTGCAGGTCACTGTGCTGCTCAGATTGCGGGTCAGTGTGTGCGGGTCTGTGTGCGGGTCAGTGTGTGCGGGTCACTGTGCTGCTCAGATTGCGGGTCAGTGTGTGCGGGTCAGTGTGTGCGGGTCAGTGTGTGCGGGTCAGTGTGTGCGGGTCAGTGTGTGCGGGTCAGTGTGTGCGGGTCAGTGTTGTGCGGGTCACTGTGCTGCTCAGTGTGTGCGGGTCAGTGTGTGCGGGTCAGTGTGTGCGGGTCAGTGTGTGCGGGTCAGTGTGTGCGGGTCACTGTGCTGCTCAGTGTGTGCGGGTCAGTGTGCTGCTCAGCCTGTGCGGGTCAGTGTGTGCGGGTCACTGTGCTGCTCAGTGTGTGCGGGTCACTGTGCGGGTCACTGTGCTGCTCAGTGTGTGGGTCACTGTGCTGCTCAGTGTGTGGGTCAGTGTGTGGGTCAGTGTGTGCGGGTCAGTGTGCGGGTCACTGTGCTGCTCAGTGTGTGGGTCAGTGTGTGCGGGTCAGTGTGTGCGGGTCAGTGTGTGCGGGTCAGTGTGTGCGGGTCAGTGTGCGAGTCAGTGTGCGGGTCAGTGTGCGGGTTAGTGTGCGGGTCAGTGTGCGGGTCAGTGTGTGCGGGTCAGTGTGTGCGGGTCAGTGTGTGCGGGTCAGTGTGCGGGTCACTGTGCTGCTCAGTGTGCGGGTCAGTGTGCGGGTTAGTGTGCGGGTCAGTGTTCTGCTCAGTGTGCGGGTCAGTGTGTGCGGGTCAGTGTGTGCGGGTCAGTGTGTGCGGGTCAGTGTGTGCGGGTCAGTGTGTGTGGGTCAGTGTGTGCGGGTCACTGTGCTGCTCAGTGTGTGGGTCAGTGTGCGAGTCAGTGTGCGAGTCAGTGTGCGAGTCAGTGTGCGGGTCAGTGTGCGGGTCAGTGTGCGGGTCAGTGTGCGGGTCAGTGTGCGGGTCAGTGTGCGGATCAGCGTGGACAGGCTGTCGTTCTCTCTGTTCACTGCCAACAGGACGTGTGCTTTCCTGATTGAAATCTGTTGATGTGAGCAGAATAGGAGCTCCGGACAGAGAGCTCCTGGCACCCCGCGTACTGCCATCTGCCTCTGCATAATGGGGGTTTCCTCACAGCAAAGGAAGCACGGTGTTCCTCAGTACCTGGGAGACTGAGCTGGACAGATTCCCTCAACAAAGACCAAATGCAGCCTGTCGTACCCTTCCTGAAACACCGGGCACTCTCAGGATAATCTGCTGTGTTTGGAGCAGGACTGGAATATAACTGACTTTAAACAGTAACAACCTGTGTGTTTGAAGGACAAGTACTCATGGCTCCACAGTGCAAACACAGTGACTGCTTTATTACTGACCCTTTCAATCAACATTCACGGGGAAAAAAGAGTGGAGGGAGCAGGAAGTCCTGATCAGCAGTTTGCAGCACTTAACATAGTTGCTGCCTGTAAACGCCAGTGTTAAACACGTACAGAACGGTACGGCACGGGTTAGATACAGAATAAAGCTCTCTTTACACTGTCCCCATCAAACACTCCCAGGACAGGTACAACACGGGGTTAGATACAGAGTAAAGCTCCCTCTACACTGTCCCCATCAAACACTCCCAGGACAGGTACAGCACGGGGTTAGATACAGAGTAAAGCTCCCTCTACACTGTCCCCATCAAACACTCCCAGGACAGGTACAGCACGGGGTTAGATACAGAGTAAAGCTCCCTCTACACTGTCCCCCATCAAACACTCCCAGGACAGGTACAGCACGGGGTTAGATACAGAATAAAGCTCTCTTTACACTGTCCCCATCAAACACTCCCAGGACAGGTACAGCACGGGGTTAGACACAGAGTAAAGCTCCCTCTACACTGTCCCCATCAAACACTCCCAGGACAGGTACAGCACGGGGTTAGATACAGAGTAAAGCTCCCTCTACACTGTCCCCATCAAACACTCCCAGGACAGGTACAGCACGGGGTTAGATACAGAGTAAAGCTCCCTCTACACTGTCCCCCATCAAACACTCCCAGGACAGGTACAGCACGGGGTTAGATACAGAGTAAAGCTCCCTCTACACTGTCCCCATCAAACACTCCCAGGACAGGTACAGCACGGGGTTAGATACAGAATAAAGCTCTCTTTACACTGTCCCCCATCAAACACTCCCAGGACAGGTACAGCACGGGGTTAGATACAGAGTAAAGCTCCCTCTACACTGTCCCCATCAAACACTCCCAGGACAGGTACAGCACGGGGTTAGATACAGAGTAAAGCTCCCTCTACACTGTCCCCCATCAAACACTCCCAGGACAGGTACAGCACGGGGTTAGATACAGAGTAAAGCTTCCTCTACACTGTCCCCATCAAACACTCCCAGGACAGGTACAGCACGGGGTTAGATACAGAGTAAAGCTCCCTCTACACTGTCTTCCGTCAAACACTCCCAGGACAGGTACAGCACGGGGTTAGATACAAAGTAAAGCTCCCTCTACACTGTCTTCCGTCAAACACTCCCAGGACAGGTACAGCACGGGGTTAGATACAGAGTAAAGCTCCCTCGACACTGTCCCCATCAAACACTCCCAGGACAGGTACAGCACGGGGTTAGATACAGAGTAAAGCTCCCTCTACACTGTCTTCCGTCAAACACTCCCAGGACAGGTACAGCACGGGGTTAGATACAGAGTAAAGCTCCCTCTACACTGTCCCCCATCAAACACGCCCAGGACAGGTACAGCACGGGGTTAGATACAGAGTAAAGCTCCCTCTACACTGTCCCCATCAAACGTCTGATTTGACATGTTGATCATTGTCAGGACATACTCCAGCACTTTGTCCTCTCTCCATCCAACATCATTTTACAAGTTATTTCTGGATCTTCAGAAACCTTTTGTTCATAGGTGATTATTTAAACATTGAAGCAACTCTGAAATGATAAAGCTTGATGTCAGTAAGTGGTTGGCTGTTGTGCTGTTTCCCTTGCTCCAGGCTATCAGCTGTTTGAAGCGAGCTAACTACTTGGCTCCCTTTGATTGGAAGATCCTCTATAACCTGGGCTTGGTGCACCTGACAATGCAGCAATACGCGTCAGCATTCCACTTCCTGAGTGCCGCCATCAACATTCAGCCGAGGATGGGCGAGTTGTACATGCTGTTGGCTGGTGAGTTTGGAGCCTGCTTTAGTGAACTGAGAGCATCTGATTAACAGAACCATTGACTCTTCCCAACACTCACATCTTCATCTAATACACTAAGACTTCTCTCACCATAGACATCCCTCACCTCCTCTCCTGGAAGTGCTGATTCCTTGATGTACCTTACCCAGTACCCAAGAGCTGAGACAAACATCACATCATGCACAGTTTCAATCCTCCTCACACTTACTACATTTGTAGGTTGCTGGGCAACTCTTCAGAGCAGAACCCGTACCCGATTTATTTATTTTTTCCTCCTAACCCAGGCTTATGTGGCACTCTGTAGCATACCCCCCCCCCTCCAGTCAGGATCAGCTAAGCTTGCATAGACTGCTGATTGAAACTTTGCCCTCAGGATCCCCATCTGGGAAGCAGCAGCAGATAAATTTACAACACTCCCCAGTTCGCATCACTGAGCTACACCGCAGCAATAATCAGTCCACCCTGGAGAAGAACAAAACCCTCACACCATGAGCACGAGGACCAGAGTGTGATTTTCAGTTCTGACTGGATGGGTAGCCTCACGTTATGTAACTGAGTTTACACTCCCAGCTGCTGAGTTGAAGTATTCGGGCCATTTAGTGACCTTGCTGGAGGATTCAGTGTGAATGGAGTGGATCAGTCCTTGATCAATGTAGTACCAAGTCCTAACTGGGACGGGATTGGGATGGTGCATGGCAGTAAGTGTTGGAGATGAAATGTGGATCAGGCTTCAGTCTGAGAAAGAGGAACAGTTTGGAGAGTGCAGTGGCCAGCTCTGCGATCGCTGCCTGACTGGTTCATCTTCAATTGTCGGTTCATTCGTTTCCAAGTGTCCCACAGCCTCTATTCATTCATGGCACATGGGCGTCGCTGGCTGGGCCAGCATCTATTGCCCATCCCTAGTTGTCCTTGGAGGGCAGTTGCGAGTCAACCACACATTGCTGTGGCTCTGGTGTCATGTGTAGGCCAGACCGGGTAAGGACGGCAGATTTCCTTTCCTAAAGGAAATTAGCGATCGTAGAGGGTAAATGGTAGGACTCTGAAGAGTGCAGTTGAACAGAGAGATCTGGGAATACAGGTACAGAATTCCCTAAAAGTGACGTCACAGGTGGATAGGGTCGTAAAGAGTGCCTTTGGTACATTGGCCTTTATAAATCGGAGTATCGAGTATAGAAGTTGGAGTGTTATGGTAAGGTTATATAAGGCATTGGTGAGGCCGAATTTGGAGTATTGTGTACAGTTTTGGTCACCTAGTTACAGGAAGGATGTAAATAAGATTGAAAGAGTGCAGAGAAGGTTCACAAGGATGTTGCCGGGACTTGAGAAGCTGAGTTACAGAGAGAGATTGAATAGGTTGGGACTTTATTCCCTGGAGCGTAGAAGATTGAGGGGAGATTTGATAGAGGTGTATAAGATTTTGATGGGTATAGATAGAGTGAATGCAAGCAGGCTTTTTCCGCTGAGGCTAGGGGAGAAAAAAACCAGAGGGCATGGGTTAAGGGTGAAAGGAGAAAAGTTTAAAGGGAATATTAGGGGGGGCTTCTTCACGCAGAGAGTGGTGGGAGTGTGGAATGAGCTGCCAGATAAAGTGGTAAATGCGGGGTCACTTTTAACATTTAAGAAAAACTTGGATGGGTTCATGGATGAGAGGGGTGTGGAGGGATATGGTCCAAGTGCAGGTCAGTGGGACTAGGCATAAAATGGTTCGGCACAGACAAGAAGGGCCAAAAGGCCTGTTTCTGAGCTGTAATTTTCTATGGTAGAACTCAACTAATTAACAAACATGATTTCCATTGGTGCAGCAGGACATTTGTCATTGTGATATCTTTCCAAGAGTTTATGGTGATAATAATGACCCTCAGACTGCAGGCTAGGGAGAAAGTCATTGAATGCTCAGAGCAATAGCATTTAGACTGATGCTTTCTGAATGTGTGAGAATCGATAAACGCAGAGGCAGAGTGAGCTGTGACTGTCTCGATGTAACATCCCTGGGCTGTGGAACGTCCGTGTATTCAGTGGGAAATGGAATGTGTTTAGAGTAACTGGCACCCACTTCAACAGATCAAATCAAACAGCCCCTTTAACAAAGGAAAATATTCAAAGGCATTTCATGGAGGAATTAAAATGGGCGTCAAATGTGTGGGGAAATGAAGAGAAAAGCCTCCAGATGCATGGACAGATTGGTAGATTGTGATTCGGAGTGTGAAGACTGAGGGAGGGGGTTATTCAAACCAGGGTAACTGGGACCTCTCCCTCCTGATGGGGACGTAGTTTGCAAAAGGGGAAAAGCGGGGAGTGAAAGCTTGGGACAGGATGGAGGCTGGAGGAGGCCTGAGCGTGCGTGGGGTGAAGCCGTGTAGAGAGTTGTTGATGAAATGGGACCTCCCTGTGAGTGCTGTGATTGTGTAAAATTCACTTCTTGCTGTTCCAGTGACGCTAACAAACCTGGCAGATCCTGACAACGCAAAAAGAGCTTATGAACAAGCAGTCAGTTTGGAGCAGTGAGTATTATTGCAGCAAGCGCTGATTTGTTTTTCTTTATTCTTTTATTCTGTCATGGGATGTGGGCGTCACTGATTGGGCCAGTATTTGTTGCCCAATCATTGCCCTTGAACTGAGTGACTTCCTTGGCCATTTCATAGAATCATAGAATCCTACAGTGCAGAAGGAAGCCCTTCGGCCCATCAAGTCTGCACTTACCACAATCCCAGCTGGTCCCTATCCCCATAACCCTATGTACTTACCCTAGCTAGCCCCCTGACACTAAGGGACAATTTATCATGGCCAATCCACCTAACCAGCACATCTTTCGGACTGTGGGAGGAAACCCATGCAGACACAGGGAGAACATGCAAACTCCACACGGACAGTGACTCATGCTGGGAATCAATTTCAGAGGGCAATTAAGAGTCAACCACATTGCTGTGGGTCTGGAGTCACATTAGGCCTGACCAGGCAAGGACGACAGATTTCCTTCCCTAAAGGAATGTTAAAGATTGAATGACAATTGGTGGATCTCTTTGTGAATTCCCCTATCAAACAACTGAAGATAGATCTTCCATTTTGTTCCATGGTTATTGCAGCACTTGTGGCCTTTCTGATACTTTAAGAAACTTTATTTTAACTGGTACAGCCTCTATTCTGTCTTTTCTGTTCCAAAGCAGATTATTTTGCATTATCCTGTTACAGTCTGGGGTCAGGGCACCTTTCTCTGACCAACACGTGATTACCTAGGGCCAGAGTATGTTGTGATATTGTACTTTATAATTCACAGATTGGGATGAACATTGCTTTATCTACTTTCCCACATATACTCCTGCTGATGCACAAGGACCTGGGGCTCTCAATCTGCTTTTGATCAGTGATGTGGAGCTTTTTCTTAACCAGTCTTTTCCTGTGGGCTAGGGAACAGGTTCCAAAGGTCTCAGCTGTCCCCCCAGGACCTCATCCCAAGTGGCTTTTCCTTTGCTATCGGCAGAATACTGGAGCATCCAGGGCCTGGCCATGTCCTCACTCTCCATGTGCTTTACAGCTGGTATTTACAGAGATCGAATCCCCGCCTCACCCCCTCAGGACAGAAGTGTAGAATCTCCAAATGTGAATCCAAATTGACACCGACAGGAGTGTACGGCTCACTTGGATAAACTTCACTCATTCACGTTGTAGCTGAGGCAGATTGAAGGCAAATGAAATGTTGGTGTTTATTACATGAGGAATTGAGTATAAAAGTCAGCGAGTGTTGCTGCAGCTGTACAGACTGCATTTGGAGTGCTGTGTACAGGTTTGATCTTACGAAAGGATAGAATTGCATTCGAAACAGTTCAGAGAAGGTTCACATGGAAGAATCCTGAGATTTTCTAATCATAGAATCCCTACAGTGCAGAAGGAGGCCATTCAGCCCACTGAGTCTGCGCCGACCACAATCCCACCCAGGCCCTATCCCCGTAACCCCGCATATTTACTCTGCTAATCCCCTGACACTAGGGTCAATTTAGCACAGCCAATCAACCTAACCCACACACCTTTGGACTGTGGGAGGAAACCGGAGCACCCGGAGGAAACCCACGCAGACATGGGGAGAAGGTGCAAACTCCACACAGACAGTGATCCGAGGCCGGAATTGAACCCGGATCCCTAGCGCTGTGAGGCAGCAGTGCTAATCACTGTGCCACCCATTCTTATGAGGAAAGGTTGAGCAGGTTGGGCCTGTATTCATTGGAAATTAGAAGAATGAGAGGTGATCTTATTGAAACATACAAGATCCTGAGGGGACTTGAGAGGGTGGATGCTGCGAGGATGTTCTCCCCTTGTAGAGGAGGTTAGAATAAGGGGACACAGTTTAAAAATGAGGGAACTCCTATTTAAGACTGAACTGAGCGAATGACTGTCCAAGGAGAAATGTCTTCTCTGGGGGTGGCTAGTCTTTAAAATTCTCTTCCCCAGAGGCTGGGTCACTGGAAATATTCAGGGCTGAGTTAGACAGATTTGTGATTGATGAGTGAGTCTGAGCGGCAGACAGGAAAGTGGAGTTAAAGCCACAGACAAATCAGCCATGGTCTTATCGACTGGAGGAGCAGGCTCGAGGGGCTGAATGGCCTACTGCTGCTAATCTTGTGTTCTTGTAATATCTTTAATTCATCGCTTTAGTATCTGGTCTAACACTGATGTCCTTTTATGTGGAGGTGTCCACAGGGTGGAATTTTCCATTCTGGAGATTAAATTGGGTGGCTGGCAGGAAAGTCGGTGAGTGAGAGGGAGGGGGGGGGAGGTGAACATGCTTGATCCTCAGCTTTCAGCTTATTAATTATACAGCAGCGAGGAGCTCAGCCTATCACCCCATGGGGCCAAAAGCCTGAGCGCCATCCTTAAAGGGCACCTGGACAATCATTCACTCAGTTCAGGTCAGGAACTCTGCACGACTCCTCCAGAGTCCTTGTTGCTGCAGATCATTCTGGAGAATAGATGTGAACAACCACATGCTGGGACACAAGAGGATACCTCCGGCACTGCCTTTCGCTCATCTCCAGATAACAGCACTGCCAGAGACACAACCATGGCCAGGCCAACGTTTGCCATTGCAGTGGACCCTGTTTGTCAGCCTCGTAACCTTATAGAGGCCCCACTGCTCACATCCTTGCTCCCTCTGCCCCTGTGCCAACCAGCAACAGGCCCTTCTCATCTGGAAGGGAGCATAGAATCATAGAAACCCTACAGTGCAGAAGGAGGCCATTCGGCCCATCGAGTCTGCACCGACCACAATCCCACCCAGGCCCTGCCCGCTAATCCCTTTTTTTTTTACCCGCTAATCCCTCTAACCTACGCATCCCAGGACTCTAAGGGGCAATTTTTAACCTGGCCAATCAACCTAACCCGCACATCTTTGGACTGTGGGAGGAAACCGGAGCACCCGGAGGAAACCCACGCAGACACGAGGAGAATGTGCAAACTCCACACAGACAGTTTCCCGAGCCGGGAATCGAACCCGGGACCCTGGAGCTGTGAAGCAGCAGTGCTAACCACTGTGCTACCGTGCCGCCCAGTTAGCAAGGCAGGGTTACCTCCAACCCAAATCATTGATGCCTCTGTTTGTGTGTGTGTGTATGTGTGTCTGTGTGTGTGTATCTGTGTGTCTATGTGTGTGTGTCCACCCCCGAGCCCATTGCCCCCCATTCCATATATCAATGTGTATTGAGACATTGCTCTCTGAGAGCCGTGTGCAAGAAACCTCATGCAGACAATTTTCCACTTGTCTTGACTATTCACCAAACTCTATAGAGAAACCGCTGGTTTGGAGTCACGAATTGGCTGCCTTTCACCAGCTGTGCCTCTTGGAGGCATCCACCTCTCCCCCCCCCCCCCGTGGTGTCAAAGGTGATGGAACGCCACCTCTGACCCCACCCTCTTAGACCCCTTTCCCCATTTCCCTGGAAATTGCTCCCACCCTTTCCCCACAAGTCTGACTCCCCATGGCATCTTTTGACCCCACTTGCAAAGCCTGCCCACCACGATTCGCACTGCTGGTGCAAGCGGAAAGTTCCATCCATCGATTCTGTTGAGAATATCAACCTCTCTCCTCTGCAGGTTAAATCCGCTGGTGAACTTAAACTATTCCATTTTACTGTACAACCAAGGAGACAAAAAGGGAGCTCTTCACCAATACCAGGAGATGGAGAAGAAGGTTAATATGCTGAAGGCCAGCAGTAATGTGCTGGAGTTCGATTCAGAGGTACTTCAACAGTCTCTCATCTCAATGACCCAACTATTGTCAGCTTATTGCAAATCAAGGAGCTCTCCGATCACCAAGTGTTACCATTCACAACATTTCATTTCTGGCATCATCTGAAGGATTTTAAATGACACAATTATTGTTATCGAGCACTGTCTCCTGATTTGCCTTCGCGCTCAGTCCAACCTAACCTGTGCTGCTGTCTGGGCTCAATATAAAAACTTTGCACTGTGAGTGGTCCTGTTTAAATTTGTATCTGAGAAGTTATCCTAAATAAAGATAGAGTCATAGAGGTTTACAGCATGGAATCAGGCCCTTCAGCCCAACTTGTCCATGCTGCCCTTTTTTTAAAACTCCTAAACTAGTCCCAATTGCCTGCAGTTGGCCCATATCCCTCTATACCCATCTAACTGTCTAAATGCTTTTCAAAGACAAAATTGTACCCACCTCTACTACTACCTCTGGCAGCTTGTTCCAGACACCCACCACCATCTGTGTGAAAAAATTGCCTCTCTGGACCATTTTGTATCTCTCCCCTCTCACCTTAAACCTCTGCCCTCTAGTTTTAGACTCCCCTATCTTTGGGAAAAGATATTGACTATCTAGCTGATCTATGCCCCTCATTATTTTATAGACCTCTATAAGATCACCCCTCAGCCTCCTACGCTCCAGAGAAAAAAATCCCAGTCTATCCAGCCTCTCCTTATAACCCAAACCATCAAGTCCTGGTAGCATCCTAGTAAATCTTTTCTGCACTTTTTCCAGTTTAATAATATCCTTTCTATAATAGGATGACCAGAACTGTACACAGTATTCCAAGTGTGGCCTTACCAATGTCTTGTACAACTTCAACATGACATCCCAACTCCTGTATTCTATGTTCTGACCAATGAAACCAAGCATGCCGAATGCCTTCTTCACCACTCTGTCCACCTGTGACTCCACTTTCAAGGAGCTATGAACCTGTACCCCTAGACCTCTTTGTTCTGTAACTCTTCCCAATGCCCTACCATTAACTGAGTAAGTCCTGCCCTGGTTCAATCTACCAAAATGCATCACCTCGCATTTATCTAAATTAAACTCCATCTGCCATTTGTCAGCTCACTGGCCCAATTAGTCAAGATCCCGTCGCAATCCTAGATAATCTTCTTCACTGTTCACTATGTCATCAATCTTGGTGTCATCTGCACACTTACTAACCATGCCTCCTATATTCTCATCCAAATCATTAATATAAATGACAAATAACAGTGGACCCAGCACTGATCCCTGAGGCACATCGCTGGTCATAGGCCTCCAATTTGAAAAATAACAACCACCTTCTTCTGTCAAGAAGCTAATTTTGTATCCATTTGGCTACCTCACCCTGGATCCCATGAGATTTAACCTTATGCAACAACCTACTATGTGGTACCTTGTCAAAGGCCTTGCTAAAGTCCATGTAGACAACTCAACTGCACTGCCCTCATCTACCTTCTTGGTTACCCCTTCAAAAAACGCAATCAAATTTGTAAGACATGATTTTCCACTCACAAAGCCATGCTGACTGTCCCTAATCAGTTCTTGCATCTCTAAATGCCTGTAGATCCTGTCTCTCAGAATACCTTCGAACAACTTACCCACTACAGATGTGAGGCTCACCGGCCTGTAGATTATTTGGGGAAGGGCATCAGGGTCTATGGAGTAGAGGCAGTTACATTGAGGTGAGCTGAAGCTCTTAGAGTTAAATAGCAGTCACTGTTCCTGTTCTTATTGGAGCTGCTATGTTTTGGCTAAGATGTTAAACTGAGGCTCTGTTTAACTATTCTGGTAGAAATCCAGCAGTGCTGCTTGAAAAGGTGTGTGTACTTCAGGTGTCGGGGTAACCATTTATCCTCAAACAATGCCAACAAGACTAAATCAGCTGAACACTAACCTCATTGCTGCTCATGGGGCTTTGCAGTGTGCAGGGCTTTTCGGTTTACCCAGAGATTTGATAAGATGCAAAAGTAAATTCAAGTTCCTTCCTTCAAAGGACATTTTGTGCATTACGCTGTCTGCAGTCCTATCAGTAAACCCACCCACTGATATACCCAACATCTCCAAGCCACTGCCACAGGAGATCCACTGTTAATTGAAAGGTTCCTGTTCTATTGACTTTCTCTAACTATAACTGACAGGTAGGTTTTCATTTTGAGCGTTGTTTTACAAAGTAACTTTCTGAACTTGTGCTCCCATTTAGAGGCTTCACCCTCCCAGGAACTTGAGATCTCTCCTCGTGACTTTCCTTCCATTTTATTGAGTGATCCCCTTGATCCAGTGCTGAATGTTCTAGGGCAGATGTTGGGAGATAAGACTGTTCATTAAATGAGTAATTCATGCCTTCCAGCTGGTAGACATGGCTCAGAAGATTGGAGCTGCTCTTCAGGTTGGGGAGAATTTGGTCTGGACAAAACCAATAAAGGACTCCAAATCGAGAGAGCGCCCGACCCCATCCAGTAAATCCACCACAAACCAGCAACCCCTGGGCTCGAACAAGGCTTTGGGTCAGGCCATGTCTTCAGCTGCAGGATACAGCAAGACCATGCAGCTTTCTGTCGGTAAGAAGCTCATTGAATTCCACAGCAAGGTTTGCTGCATTTGGGGAAAATAGTCATTGTTTCTTAACAAAAAGATTTTTTCCCCAAATACAGAGTTCTTGGATATTTGTATCCTTTAGTTCTGATAAGTTATGAACATAATGAAGTGTTTACTGAATAATTTTATGTATTTAATATAAATGTTTGCTTGACGATTCCTGTTTAGACATGTAAACAGCGGGGAATTTCTATCAATCCTCTGCATAGGAGAGTAAAATGCACAAATTAGAGTATTTGGGATTGGAGGTAATATTCTGACATGGATTGGTTCATGGACAGGAAACAGAGTAGGACTAAATGGGTCATTCTTACGTTGGCAGGCTGTTACTAGTGGAGTGCCATAAGGATCAGTGCTGGGGCTACAAATGTTCACAGTCTATACCAATGACATGGAATCAAATGTAATATTTCCAAATTTGCAGCTGACACTAGATTGGAAAATAGTTTGAGGAGGATGCAAAGAGGCTTCAAGAGAATTTAGACAGGCGTAGTGAGTGGGCAAGGACGTGACAGATTGAATATAAGGTGGAAAAATGTGAAGATTCACACTTTGGTAGAAAAAACAGAAATACAGAATGTTTCTTAAATGGTGAGATTTGGAAGTATAAACGTCCAAAGGGGCCTAGGTGTTCTTGTTCATGAGTCATTAAAGTTAGCAGGCCTGTGCAGCAGACAGTAAAGGCGGCATTTGGTGTGTTGGCCTTTATTGCATGAGGATTTGAGTACAGGAGTAAAGCGGTTTTGCTACAATTATATAAAGCCTTGGTGAGAGCACACCTGTATTCTCTAAGAGTTTAGAAGAATGAAAGGTGATCTCCTTCAAAATTCTTACAGGAGTCAACAATGAAGAAGCAGAAAGGATACTGCCCTGTCTGACGGTCTAGCACCAGGTGACAGAATGAGAGGTGGGCCATTTAGGACTGAGATGAGGAGGAATTTCTTAATTCAGAGGGTGGTGATCTTTGGAATTCTCTCGCCAAGAGGACTGTGGAGGCTCAATCATCAAATATATTCATGACAGAAAACAATATATTTCTAGATAGTAAATATTGAGGGATAGTGTGAGGGAATGGATGGCACGGTGGCACAGTGGTTAGCACTGCTGCCTCATAGCGCGCCAGGGACCTGGGTTCGATTCCCGGATTGGGTCACTGTGTGTGCAGAGTTTGCACGTTCTCCCCGTGTCTGCGTGGGTTTCCTCCACATGCTCCAGTTTCCTCCCACAGTCCGAAAGACATGCTGGTTAGGTGCATTGGCCATGCTAAATTCTCCCTCTGTGTACCCGAACAAGCACTGGAGTGTGGTGACTAGAGGATTTTCACAATAACTTCATTGCCGTGTTAATGTCAGCCTACTTATGACTAGTAAATAAATTAATAAATACTAATAATGGATTTGAGATAGAATATCAGCCATGATCTAGTTGAATGCTGGAGGGGCTGAATGGCCTACTCTTGCTTTTTCCTATAGATCTCCTTGCCTTAGAATGCCTCGAATCAAACCTGCAAGATATAATTCAACAGCAGTAGCCAAACTTCAGATCATGTGTCTGACCCCACTCTGTAACAATGGCCTCACTAATACTTTTCAGAAATTCATCGTTACTCTTCTAATCGCTGACCTTATTTATTAAACCCAAAATTAATGTTGGCATTTTCTACCTCATTACACTTTCAGGAAATTATTAGTTTGAATGCTTAAGATTTGTCATCCAAATCTTTCTATTAAGTGTATATTCCTACTGTGTGTGTGTGTGTGTTGTGATAACCCTTGTGTTTAATATGAAGTTTCTCTTAAATTGCTCAGACTATCTCCTCTGCTGTTTTATGGATCAGTCGATGCTTTTTCATGGTGTTTCAAATATGGCTTTTTTCACAAGTATGTGAACCTGTGTTTGATTAACCAGCAGTAACCGGCCAGACTCTATAACATGGTTTATATACGGTGAGTGCGGACAGTGAACTAACTGAAATGTTTTCATTGCAGGTGGATGCCCAGCGCGAGCGCAGAAACCTCCATCTTTACCCTTGGAACCAGAGTCAAGTGCAGATTCAGGCACTGAGGAGCTAAGCAGAAAACAAGAGCTGAGATAGAGTGATGGCACTTGGCTTCAGTGACCACCAGGCAGATCCTTAGAATAGGTAATTAAATTCAATTAAAATTCTAGCACTGCTCCAAACTCACCTGTTTCACGGGTTAGTCTGAGCTGCTGTGTGTACAAGGAATGAAGGCTGCTGCAGTGACTCCAACGTCCAGACCATCAGCATGGCTGACTTTCGAAAAAGACACTTGTCATGTAGAATTTGAAAGAGAGAGATTGGTTCCAACAGGGTCAGCTGGAGGAAGTCAACTCCGGATGGGCCCAACTGAGGCATCTCTACAACTTATCTGCCCCAGGGCCACACACAACCTGGCTTTGTCTTGACAGGGGAGGGCTGCCCAGGCCATTCTTCCCCCCTCATCCCACACAACTCCTAAACCCAAACTTTGACATATCCCTCTTTGCTTTAACAAGGATGAGCGAGCGGTCTTTGGAATATTCAGGTTCTTCCTCCTACAGCAGCCTGTTACCCCCAGGATTTTGGCACAAGCAATTTTCTGCTGATTTCTGGGACTTCTCAGTGACATTCACGAGGGGGTCATAGGTTCAAGGTGAGGGTGGGGGGGGCAGGTTTAACACGGATATCAGAAGGACGTATTTTACACAGAGGGTGGTGGGGGCCTGGAATGCGCTGCCGGGCAAGGTGGTGGAGGCGGACACACTGGGAACGTTTAAGACTTATCTAGATAGCCACATGAATGGAGTGGGAATGGAGGGATACAAAAGAATGGTCTAGTTTGGACCAGGGAGCGGCGCGGGCTTGGAGGGCCGAAGGGCCTGTTCCTGTGCTGTATTGTTCTTTGTTCTTTAGTTACGGCGGGCACTGGAGTTTTTGGAGCTACGATTGACGACCTGCCTGGGTGTGAGGGATAGAAGAATTCAGATTCTTGGTCAGTGCTGAGTTCGCCAGTCTCTGGCTAGAACTGGTTAAGGATTCTGCATTTAGTCTTTGTACTGGGAGATTGGGTTTATTCCATTACTCACTGGAAACAAGCAATATTTGAGAGGAAATTCTGGTGAGTAAAGGATTGGATGTAACAGAGATGACTGAATGGGGCTTAGACAAGATGGATGGCTATTAGTGCAAGTATCAGCATTGTTACCCTGCAACTGAGCCCCATGGAGAGTAGGAAATACCCGGGCGGGGCAGTGGCAGCTAGGGGAAACAATATAGTCAGGAGGGCACTGTACCTTTCCTCTGTCAAATATTCGCTGAACAACCGTGTTGTTGGTAGCATTCTGACACATTTCATACACAATTTAATTGAACGTTGTAGAGGGAGGAAGTTCTGTTGTTTATCAGCTCATAAAACAATAAACTGAAGCATATTTGTACAAAGGTTGCATTATTCACCCACTCTTCGATACAAGTTTCCATTACTTGCACAGAGATTGCTATTGTAGGGACTGTGGATAAAGGGTCAGTTATGGCACAATGTGTAACCTAATTGCCTTTACATTTTGGGATCAATGGTATTTGTAGAGCTTTAATTTTCAGTGGTGAAAGGGCTATTGTGGAGGAAGTTCTCATTATCTCTTGGCAGCTTTGCCGTGGTAACAAGTATTTCTGTAAGTAGAATTATACAGTGCCTGAGGAGGAGGCTGTTTGACCAAACTTGGGAAAGAGTTGCACTCCGTCTCAAACCATTTTATTTATCCATTTCCCTGATAAAAAACTATTATGGATCTCATATCCTTAAGAACCATTTGTATGAAGGGGAAAAAACTCATAACATCTCCTTCATTGTAACAAGAATCCTCAATTTACTTTCCAAACCCAGGTCTCCCCTTGAGGCAAAAACCAGTTTCTTGTCTCTCCAACCCTGGATCATCTCCTCTGCATGACTTGTTGTCCTTCCTCAAGTAGACACAGTGCTATAGCAATACCAATCTGTCTCTCCTTAAATAGTTAAATGTTCCAAAGAATTTCACAGGATTGTTATCAGACAAAACGTGACACTGGGCAACATCAGGCGATCGGGAAAGGTGACCCAAAGCTTGGTTCAAGAGGTCGCTTTGAAGGAGTGAGAGGTTTAAGAGGGAATTGTAGAGCATAGGGCCGAGACAGCTGAGGGAAATTGCTGCCAATGCTGGACCGAGTTGGAGATTGCATGATAGTTTTGGAGAATTGTAGATTTGGAGGAAATTCCTGATAAAGGGCGGGGTGAGCCCATGGATGAGGAATTTAAATTTTCAGAGGAAAATTACCAAGTCCTGTTAAAGGATTCACACAACAGTTGGCCGACCTCTATCGGATATTCCTCCCTAATCCTTCTAAATTGTAGCTCTTGTTGTTGGCAGCAATCCTCACAGTTCCTCTGTCCGTAGGAAAATGTTTTTGGGTAAATTCCCATGGGGGTTCTCTGATAGCCGCTGGGAGCATTCAACGTTGCTTCAGTTGGAGTTATGCCCCCATCCCTGTGAAATTGCAGGCATTTGTGATTTTTAAATACATTTATTTTCTTAGCTTTTGAGATATCCTTTACAATTTTATTTTTGTTAAGGTTAAATGGACAGATTTTTAGGTTCTGAATGAGAGCACCTATCTGGCCAGTTGTAAACTAATGTTTTTTGAAAAATGTTGCCTGACATTGCTAAGTAGCAGACATTAGATCTGTTATGATGTCTATGTTGCTTCATAAAGCTTTCCTAAAATTAAAAATGTTGGATCTTTCATGTTTTTCTCTAATAGTTTCCCTCGTCAGATTGTCACATGCTCAATGTCATTACAAATTGCCTCCTTACCTGAGAAACAGGCACTGCACAATTACCAAATGCAATACAAGTCAATCTTTAAAACAGAAGTCATTAGGGCAATGGATTCTAGGCAGGCTTACATCAATCTATGCTATGTGTCTAACAATCTATTGCTTTACATGTGTTATACGTCCCCTTAATCTGAACAGCAAACATGAATCTCTACGGCCTGCTCCTCTGCACTGGTTCTGAGCTGTAGTTCTGATGGAATTATAAAATTGAATTCATGGTCTTGTCGATTTTATCAACTTTCACTGCAGCACAAAATTGAGTTGGCGACATGGGGGCTGAATAAATCTCAATTCTGTTTGTTTAAGACTTGTTTAATTTGAACACATTATTCTTGCCTCGTGTGAGAACTCAAGTGCACATAGGTATAGCCAGAAATCGTGGAAGAATTTCAAGGATCTGAGAGTCTTCAGTCAGCACTAATGCAGTATGATTTACTGCTCTTACCGAGATGGTTAATCGAGGGGGCAATCATATATTATTCATTCTTACCAGTCTCGAGGAACACTAAGGTGTGAGGTTCATCTGCTTTGTGTGTTTTCCCCACTGTCCTTGAAACCCAAAGATGGTTGTGGGAGACGGCATGTGAATTTACAACATTAGTATTCACCTGCTGGGTTGAACTCCAATGCCTCAGGCAGCTTGAGCAATTCCTCTCTTTGCTGCCGTTGTGTCCAGGAGAAGTCGAATGAGAAAGATCAGCCCAATTCCTTCTGGGCACAGAGCTACAGGACAAAGGTTTAATTAAATATTTCCTCATTTCCTCCGCTTCCCAGTTGTCTACTTTATTGGGGCACTTTTCAGTAAGCAAGCTCTGGCTAATAATGAGCAGGGACCTGGCTGATTTTTCCCTATATCCAGGTACCAGCTTGAGTGCTCCAACTGAGAGATAGGCAAACTCAGCAGAAAGGAATTGAACCTAATGACCATTGGATCAAATAACATGTTGCAATTATATATTAATCCATCAAAGGAACTAGTTGCTCTTAAGTTGCTTTGATTTTCCATCACACAAACCGTGAATAAAAGTCTACATTCACACTCCTACTGGTTGAATACAAAATGTATTGGAATTCCAATATTACATTAAAACATGAGATTTAAAAAAAGCCACAGAGTATGCTACTAGCAAAGTTCTTTGTACATAAACTACAGTAGTTTGCATCGTTCCTACATCATGATTAATAAACAGACTGCACCTACAGCATCCTTGGAAAACAAAAAGCTGCTTTTGCTAATGAGGACACTACAGATACACCAGAGGTTTTCCTAAGTTTAAACACAGGCCATAAGAAAACGGTTCTTTGTAAAAGGATGAAAAAAGTGCAAAACAGATCTTACTGCCTACAACTGGGGGAGAGTTCTAAATCTTCACAATAGCTTTGTTCAGTTATATTCATTACAATAAATTTCCTTAAACAGTTATATTAACATTCATGGTGATGTACATAGGGAAGCAATATTCACAAACAAAGTAAAACCTAGACTTGTAGAAGCAATTACAATGATGTTATGGAGAGGGTGAAAAAAAGGAGGAAAAGAGTTTCCTGTAATTGGAACTCACTACATTAATTAAAAAGATAATCTAATCTCAACCCAATTTACAGGGTTGATCCAAGAATCATGTAATTGGCACCCATCCAACAGGGTCCACTGAATGTACAGTAAACTCATACCCATTTTCTGGGTTCAATACGGATCCAGTAACCGGAATGCACTCACTCAACAAGATTCAGTGAGGAGCTGGAAAATCAAATCCGATCATGGAAGATCCTACGATTGGAACCCATTCAATAGGGTTTAATGCTGGCTATGTAATTGGAACCCGTCTGATAGGGTTTAATAAAGAACCTGTAATCAGAACCCATTTGGTAGGGTTTACCTAGCTTTTCTTTTATGGCTAAATGATTTTCCAGTAGAACATGTAAAGATATTCTTCATATAAAATGTCAACTGCTGCACACATTTTGTTTAAATCGATGTGCTTTCTGAGTCATGCTCAGCCTCAAGTTATTTGTGGGTTGGACTTGCCAGTTCCTTCTTCCTAATTGTGCTTTAATCAGCTAACTTGCCAAGTCTAGCAGGAATATTCTGAAGTTTGCTAAAAGATCACAGTGATGAACGCAGATAACTTGGCAGTTTGATCAGAAGGATGCAGAGTAGAGTCTGTATGCCATGGCACTGTGTGATGCAGAGGAAGCAAGAAATGGCCACATTATTAACTGATGCATCTCACGTCAGCTTATGGTGAGGCAGTCAAATGTCACATCTGGATACCAAAGTAACAATTCAACATTCTTTTCATAACACCAGAAAACGTAAACACGCAGTAAATAGACGATATCGAATGTTGAACACTATACCGGTGCCTCCAGTACTTTTCCAAACCAGCAGAGGTCCGTCAGAGCTGAGAGTCGTCAGATTCCATGGCATTGGCTGGATTTTGTGATATCCACAAGTCTGGATCCACTGGACTGAAATCGTGACAAAGGCAGTTTCCACGAGACTTTAACACATTACATTATGTATCCGACCCTCTGGGTGTCTTTTGTACATACTCCTTGCAGACCTGCTCTGCTTTCAGTTTGTGTAACTGATGTATTCTGACTGCATTTATGCTGTAGTGATAACATTCAGATCCTTCATTAACCCTGTGAGGTGTGTCATCTCTTCTGTCAGTTCATCTGGGCCGTAATTCTGCAGAGAGAGGTGGAAGATTACAGCTTATAAAATATTTCCTCAGAACAAGACATTATTTCTTAGGGGCACACATAAAATTATAGAATCCCTACAGTGCAGAAAGAGGCCATTCAGCCCATCGAGCCTGCACCAACAACAATCCCACCCAGACATTATCCCCGTAACCCCACATATTTACCCTGCTAATCCCCCTGACACTAAGGGGCAATTTAGCATGGCCAATCAACCTAACCCACATATCTTTGGAGTGTGGGACGAAACCCACACAGACACGGGGCAAACTCCACACAGACATACACCCAAGGCCAGAACTGAACCAGGGTCCCTGGTGCTGTGAGGCAGCAGTGCTAACCAAGTCTTGCTTAAGAACTACTCAGCAAAACTCCAACATACTGAGTGATGGGATGAGGTTCCTCTGAGTGAGTCATTGATATCAGGTGGAACGTAAGAAATATGAGCCGGGAAAGGTTACTCCACCCCTCAAGCCTGCCCTGCCATTCAACTAGATCATGGCTGATCCTCACATTCCCCAACAAAGGAAAATAAATCTTCAAAGGCTTCTTCAAGTGTTTGTATGTTAATGATCATACAGGAGGGAGGCAGGCTATCCCTATCTCAGCTCAATCTGGAGATCAAAGCCAGAGGAAATCTGACCGAATCTGAGACTATTCAATAGCATACATCCAGTCAGAACATAGAAACCCACATATGTCAAACAGTAAGTTGAGGAACACAGACTGCAAGTAACGCACAAGTCTAATGGCCTTTTTTTCTTTTATTCTTTCAGGGGATGTGGGCGTCACTGGCTGGGCCAGCATTTTTTGCCCATCCCTAATTGCCCTTGAACTGAGTGGCTTGCAAAGCCATTTCAGAGGGCGGTTAAGAGCCAGCCACATTGCTGTGGCTCTGGAGTCACATGTAGGCCAGATCAGGTAAGGATGGCAGATTTCCTTCCCTAAAGGGACATTAGTGACCCAGATGAGGTTTTACAACAATTGACAATGGTTTCATGGTCATCATTACTGAAGCTAGTTTTCAATTCCAGATTTTACGAATTGAATTTAAAATTCCACCAGCTGCTGAGGTGGGATTTGAACCCGGGTCCCCAGAGCATTAGCCTGGGCCTCTGGATTACTAGACCAGTGACATAAACACTACGCTCCATCTGCCCGGCCTGGTGACAGAGGTCAGCGATCAGGAAAATGAGGTTACCCAGAGGAAACAAAACCAACAGTAATAATAAAAAAAACAAGATTTAAAAGATTTAAAGTGAGGTGGGATGGGATAGTTTAAAAACCTATGATGGTTGGCTATTGCTAAACTCATCCTTCCTGTGTAAGTGGCAAGGGTGGCGGTGAGTATTGAAATGTTTAGCTGATTTGAATGGTGGCTAAGAGGAGGAAAGGGATGACCCCGTTCCTGAGAGTCTCGCAACCCAACACTTGGACAAAATCAATTCAAACCTACACTATCAGAGTCCTCCAGCATTTTGGTGGATTCTGCAACATCTGGTGCACTGGGTACAGTGACTGCCATAGGGGATCTGCTCCTACCGAGAGTTCCTATTGATGCCGTCTTCACTGAGTGTACCTGAGGGTTTGTTCCTGTAATTGAAACAAGATCTATCAGGATTATCATACAATCCCCACCCCACCCCCATGTGCAACATGACAAAGTTTACATTGACATCTTATACAAACACGCAGCGCATGAGGAACATACAAAATATACTGAAAGTTTGACCCCTCCCAATGTGAACCTCTTGTACATTGGCAGGTTAACCCTAACCAGTTTGCTCACCTGTCTGGGACAGTAATGGTGTACTGGACGATGTCGCTTCATAGTTGGTGCTGGCAGGCGGAATGGCAATCACAGCAAAGCTTTTCAGTGGGTGGGATGGGCGCACATGGGCTGTCGGGACATTGCGATTGGACTCTTCCTCCTGAGAGCCAGGCAAATATGAAACTGCAGGTACGTCCGCCTCAATGTTATCCACTGGGTGAACCTGTGAACTGGGCGCTGGTGACATGTCGCTATTTGGTGTATTTCGTACAGATTCTGGAACAGGAATCATCAAGAAACAGTCAACACTCGAAGGTATCTCCAAACCTTGAAGTCTGAACTATTTTAACAATCCACATGGTCTCAGATCTAGATGTTTAATATTTGTAGAACAAAAAATACATAAATGGACTCACTGTGTAAAGAGGTTATTCTCCTTTCTAAACTACTGAACAAGTCAACAGACATTTTCTTTGCCTCACCGTGTGATTTATAGAAGAGTCTCTGATAACCACGTCCCTAGGTTAGTCTAGCACAAAGAAAGCCATCTGAGGAATGGTATCCTGAATTGGGTTTGAGTTTCTCGAGGTGACATTACAACCAGCAAAGGCAAATGCTGTACTTAATCCAATTAACATTAGTTAGAACCATTAGTTTGATGAAATACATAAAAGTTGCAACACAAAACAGCCCAACCAGTTCCTGTTACCCTCCCACACTGTCAAATAGTCTATTCACAATCGCCTATCCTGTTCCCACATCCTTTCAATCTCATCTCCTTCATTCCCCTCTCCAATCTACTTTTCATGCTAAAGTTGTTTCCATTCCCACTGCCCCGTGAATGAATTCCACAGCCTCACAGTTCTCTGTGTAAAGACGTTTTGTTTGCCCTGTCCTAAATCTCTGACATTTAATCATGTATTTATAGCTCCTCAACCATGATCCTTCAACTACATTTAAACAATGTGCATCTATCTACCCTGTCCCATGCTTTCAGAACTTGAAAAACTGATACATTGCCAGCTAATTTGTATTGTACTAATGGAAAAAAGACCCAACTTTTCAGCAGTTGTTAATTATCTCTCAATCTGCCTCATTCTTGTTTCACTCCTGGAAACAAGTGAATCATCTTAAAGGTTCCGTCTGAGCCGATAACAATTCCTTACCCCAGGACACTGTTTTACATTCACTCCCCTGCTTCCCAACTTCCGTAGCCTCGCTCAAGGTTTGTAAATGAAGTTTTCACATTCCCTGGCCCTAAACTCACTGTCCGAGATAAATACCTCGTGTTATTTCCAGCCTCACCATTACCGTTCATCCTAATATAACAGCTGGAGCTGTAGGAAACGCAACCCAAATGTCACAGAATCATACAGCGTAGAAGAGGCCCTTCGGCCCATTGGGTCTACACCGACACATTGGAAACCCCTGACCTCCCACCCAATCCCATCTGCCAGCACTTGGCCCATAGCCCTGAATGTTATGATGTGCCAAGTGCTCATCCAGATGCTTTTTAAAGGATGTGAGGCATCCCGCCTCCACCACCCTCCCAGGCAGCGCATTCCAGACCCTCACCACCCTCTGGGCAAAAAGTATTTCCTCACATTCCCCCTAAACCTCCTGCCCCTCACCATGAACCTAAGTTCCCTCAATACTGACCCTTCAACTAAGGGGAACAGCTGCTCCTTATCCACTCTGTCCACGCCCCTCATAATCTTGTACACCTCGATCAGGTCGCCCCCTCAGTCTTCTCTGCTCCAACGAAAACAACCCAAGCCTACCCAACCTCTCTTCATAACTTAAATGTTCCATCCCAGGCAGCATCCTGGTAAATCTCCTCTGCACTCCCTCCAGTGCGATCACATCTTTCCTATAATGTGGCGACCAGAACTGTACACAGTGATCCAGCTGTGGCCTCACCGAAGTTCTATACAACTCCAACATGACTTCCCTGCTTTTGTAATCTATGCCTCGATTGGTAAAGGCAAGTGCCCCAAATGCCTTTATCACCACCCTATTAACATTCCCTTCCGCTTTCAGAGATCTGTGGACAAACACACCAAGGTCCCTTTGTTCACAGAACTTCCTAGTGTCTACCGTTCATTGAATACTTCCTTGGGGCAGAGACTGAGAAGTTCAAAACCAACACAGTGTTTCCAGAGATTGAGAATTGAAATATTGATCAGGGATTCCCTTCCCTGAATAAGAGAGAATGAATCCAATATATCGTGGACAGGATGCTGACTGACTGCTGCCCCTCACACAGAAGAAGGAATAAAGCTAAAGGCAGCAGACTGTTCCGAGGTGTCAGGCCTGAGATCTCACCTGTAGAATTTGCCCTGTCTACTGAGGAGCCAAGCGGCCGGCTGCTGATCTGATGCCGAAGGTAGCTGCGAGTTGGGGATGAAGGTCCGTCACAGAGGTGATGATGATGAGGGTTGTCGAGTGAATGGATGGGATGGGCACTAATCACAGCTGTGAATGAATACAGAGAGCACTTCACACATAGAACCAACTGCAGGGATCCAGAGAAACCCTACCCCCTGAACCTAGGCACATCAACCACATTCAGGACTCCCCATCCCATTCAGAACCCCTTGTCACAACCCAGCATTTACGATTCCTCCTAACTGCACATCCTGGCATCCATATTCAGGATGCTATACTAACAGAGAACCCTGCTTCATGCCCCTCACCTTTCAGATGTGACGTTAAACCGAGACTGCCTCTGCCCTCAGATGGACAGAGAGATCTGTTGTGAAGCTGTGTGCTCTGGGGCCGGAGATACTGTGCAGCCTCATTCTATGATAAGGCACATCATTTGCAAAAACAATTTAAAGGAACTGCATACTGAAAGAGCAGTTTGTGGGATCTTGCTGTGTTTTAATTGTGAACTCCCGACATTATAGCAGTGACTACACTTCAAAAGTACTTTGTTGAAAAGTGTTTTGGAACGAACTAGAGTCGTCAGAAAAGTGCTGGATAAACACAAGTCTTTCTTTCCTTAACCACTGCACTAAAGGGTCACCGTTAGCTATCAAAATATCTGGATGGGACTCAAACTCACCACCTTCTGTCTTGGAGCAAGAGAAGGTTGGCTCTCAGAGCCTGATGATCAGGGCACGGAGTGGGAGAGCGAATGCCCAAGGGAAAATACATGTGCCGCTGAAAAGTCTTAAAGAATCCCAGGCCCAATAATTAGACCGAAAGTCTCCCTGTTGAACAAGGGAATAACCAATTGAGGTTCTGACTGTTGTTCTGAAGTTGGATCTCACACAGCCCCACTATGAAACAAATGGTGTTCTTTTTCTCTTTGATTATTTATTATCTGCTCTTTTTAAACCCCAGAGAACCAGAAAGCGCAGAAAAGGCCCTTTGGCCCATCGAGTCTGCGCTGACAATAACTACCACTAAAGGCGCACTAATCCCATTTTGCAGACACACACATGGCTGAAATGAAGGTTGCAATCAGTCATTTTCCAACAGTTATTTGAAGATATCGGCACCGTGTTTAAGATGGACGGATCTATCCTTCATCACACTTTCACCCAACACGAAACCAAAGCAAGTTCAGTGATTTATGTTCCAGCCACATTAGAGATGCTTTGATGAGGTTGTTAATTACTCACATCTGCCCAGTGTTACAGAAAACTATGGCTGAATATCAATTTAGGAGTTTAAGAGGTAAAATGAGCTGCAAATTCATGAAGGGTTTCTGCTGAACTTTAAACCGAGTTGATAAAAAGCAACTGGACTCAAATACGTTGCAATATCATTAATCTTTCCTTTCATTAATTTTTCTCTTTTTTTTCTCTTAACTGGTAATAAATCCACCAGCTCCCTAAGAGGTGCAGCTGACAGCATCAGCCAATGTCCCGATTTCAAGAGCATTGCCTCTGGGTGCCAACTGGAATCCACCTTCCAGCAGGAATTCCTGGATTCTGACCTTGGATCCTCCATATCTAGAAGCAGGAATTGTAACTGGACTTGGGCTCTGTGTGGATTAGTGAAACACTGCTTTCATCCACACAGCCTCCAGAGGAGTCAATTCATCCAGAGTTAACCCCGGCTCAGACATTTCTGCACTTTTAATTAACACAATCCTCAAAAGGCCAGGTGAGAAATGTTAGCACATACGCTGAGGCGGCTGGGCATCAAAAGGCATCATCATCTTTGGCCGGAGTCCTCGCCTCCCATTCAGAGTGGAAATGCCATCTTCCAGTTCACGGCCTGCAAACAGAAACATCCCATAATCGTCACCGACTGTGCACACAGCCAGCGGAAAAGGCTTTAACCATACCAACAATGACAGACAGGGAAAGGTTGTCTGCTCCTACACCACTGCCTCACTCACTCCTCACACCCAAAAACCACCTCACCTGAGAGCAGGAGAACAGATAAAAGCCCAACTCAATGTGGGAAATATAAAGCTGGGAAGTTCCTCTCCGACCCCCTCAGGCATTCCCACGCTATGTGAGGTGATCTTAACCCAGTCACAAGCAGCTCTAACTGTCACCTGAAGAAATTCAGCATTTGCCAGATTCACTCCCTTCCTTAATTTATACATTTCAATCTGTTTAAGTTAATCTATCTCTGGACATTTGCTCGGCTCGGAAGGGTCTCCAGACTCGAACTGTTGGCTCTATTCTCTCTCCACAGATGCTGTCAGACCTGCTGAGGTGTTCCAGCATTTTCTGTTTTTGTTTCAGATTCCAGCAGTAAGTTGCTGTTATCTCTGTAAAACCCCGTGCCGATCAGGACATTTCTGTGCAATCGCAGGACATTGAGCGGGAAGGTGAGGAAATAAAAATGCAAAACGTCAGAACTGTTGTGATGAAAGGTCACAGATGTGAAACATTAACTCTGTCCCTTGCTTCACATAATGCTGAGTATTTCTAGCTTTTCCCAGTTTTCCCTGCTTTATTTCCCAATAATTATCACTAGCAGTTGGGAGAGTGAGCAGGACTTGTGTTTTGGACAGGGTGCGTGTGTGAGATCTTCATTCACTTTTTCTTTCTGTTTATTTGTACAAAGCCTCATTGATTCGGGATAAAGCTACAAGGTGTGAATTATTGAGCTAGTTTCCAGCAGCCTAACAGGAATATAGACACCACTACCTGAACCTTCCCTGCCAGCCAAGAGTCAGGTGCTGACATCTCACAGCAGTTCACTGATTCCAGTCACATCAACTGAAGCTTTGAACTCACCCAGATAGGAATTCCTCCGCTGGTGGTCTTTGTCCATGGAATTTTCCACTGGAGTAATGTCCTGGGAATTACGAGGAATCGGGGTGTCGGTCATGACTGGATTTGGTTCCGGTGATTTATCGATCGGCTTCAGCTCCAGGCGTTCGTGGTGAATCCAGAGATCAGGGGGTTTAACATCCTTTGAATTGCCTTTGTATTTGTGAGATCCATTGGCAGATTTACAAGCTGCACGTTTCCTAGAAGGAAAAACACCGATAGGAGTGGCACTGAGGGGAGGGAGCATGATTACAGACTCTGTACATTTAACTTTCGTTAGTTAAAGGGGTATTAGCCATCATCAAACACCCCCACAACAGGTACAGCACGGGGTTAGATACAGAGTAAAGCTCCCTCTACACTGTCCCCATCAAACACTCCCAGGACAGGTGCAGCGTAGGGTTAGATACAGAGTAAAGCTCCCTCTACACTGTCCCCATCAAACACAGTAAGAGTTTTAACAACACCAGGTTAAAGTCTAACAGGTTTATTTGGTAGCAAACACCATTAGCTTTCGGAGCGCTGCTCCTTCGTCAGATGGAGTGGAAATGTGCTCTCAAACAGTGCACAGAGACACAGAAATCAAGTTACAGAATACTGATTAGAATGCGAATCCCTACAGCCAGCCATCAAACACTCCCAGGACAGGTACAGCACAGCGTTAGATATAGAGTAAAGCTCCCTCTATGCCGTCCAAAGAAAATGCTTCAAATAGAATCAAAAAATAAAGCACTTGGTGTACTCGTGTGGAATCCTGTGTTTGCCACACCAGTTACCCTGCTGGCTTGGTGTGTTTGCTATTAGTGCCAAGTTCGGGGTAGTTTGGAGTTTTGAGTCTGTCCAATACCAAATTGAAACTTCTCAATTTAATCTCATGTTGGAACCTTCTAGACAATGAATAAGGAGAGTGCAGTTTGGGTTAGATTTGAATCAGTGTGTGGAGTGGGACGTGCAGTGTTTGGAAGTAGTTTCCTCCTCACTTTTTCTGCTGGTAGTTGGTCCTCCGAGTGCAGATTAAAGCGATGATGACCACAATGATGATGGTGAAGACTCCGGCGGAGATGATGATGATGAGCATGGTGTTGCTGTCCAAGCTCGATGTGGGGCTGCCATGAGGGCTGTTGTGACCTGTGCAAAATACACATTACCAATGAGAAATCACCAAAGTATAAACAGTAAAACTACACGTCAATGAGAGGAGGGTCTCTCCCAGGCCGAGGGTCCCCGGCGCTCAAGCGCCTCACTCTGTCAGAGTCACTCCCAAGCCAAGGGTCCTGGTATTGGAGGCTGTCAGTACCAGCAAGGTTTGATAATGTATTTAGAGCAGAGAACTCACAGAGATTGTTATGGGGAAGGGATCTGATTATCAACCATTTCGAGCCAGTAAGGGAGCAGGAATTGTGTTCTGTGTAGAGAGTGTTGCTGGGGAACTGGAGATACAGCGATTCTATCTGAGGATTGCTTGCTGTGTGAGAGGAGAGGACACAGGGTTGGGTGAGGGGACTTCCATTTGATATTTGCGTCTCTCCTGAAGCTTTGTTAATGACACTGTGAGAAACACAAAGACTGAACATAATTACCACTGATAGAATGCCTGGTGTCTGAGCCTGGGTCCATGAGTGAAGGATTCTTGCCGAGTTTTCCAGATGATCCGAGTGCTGCAGAGACACAGAGTTATCAATCCAGCTGTTTAAAATTAGCACATCCAGAAACCCAACATCTGCACTGCACACTGACTACCATCTACTCAATCCCTACGACACAGAGTGAGGACACAGTGTGATGAATGACGTGAACACTTTAGGCAGGAGGAACACAGTGAAGATTTTGGAATGGAAAGTGCGCCTTAACCCTTTGATGAGGTGAATTCACACCATTAAAATCACACACTGGGTGCAGGGTGGGGCTGGCTTAGCAGAGCTGTAGGGACAGATCTTCTGGATGGTAACTGGGTGGGCCTGGACAGCGAGTGGTGATGGGTAAGAGATGTCAGGACAGGGAGTGGGGATGGGGAGGGAGCGTCTGGACAGGGAGTGGGGATGGGTAAGGGACGTCTGGACAGGGAGTGGGGATGGGGAGGGAGCGTCTGGACAGGGAATGCGGATGGGGAGGTGACATCTGGACAGGGAGTGAGGATGGGGAGGGGGCGTCTGGACAGGGAGTGGGGTGTCAGGTGGCTTGGGGGTGGGTGACTGGAAGTTGGGGAGAAGCCGGACTGGGGTGTCTGGGTAAATAGTTGCTGCGTCTTGTTGTAAGGATCACTATCTCGATCAGTGACTTTGATTAAAGTCCTGCTCACAACTGCTGAACTAAAACATTGAAACTGCACCACATCTGTTCACCTCATCTCAGAATTCGAGCCTTTGGTGAAAGGTAAAGACTGAAAAAGGTTCTTGCTGAATGGGGGTGAATTTCTGAATTTGCTGACAGATTTACAAGGTGCAGAGTGACTGGGTCACTGAGAGATCGGCACTGCCCGATCGCACAATAAACTGCTTCACCAATGACCCACTCAATATTTCTCTTGACCCAAAGCTGAGTTCCGTCTCAGTGCAGCCGATGCACAGCGAGTATCTCTGTCGCCCCAAGAGGTTTTATGAGTTTACAGTAATAACCAAACCTACCAGAAAAAATCCAATCTTGTTACCATAACGACTGATAGAGAATTGGCTACAGATTCAGGAGTGGTCCCAGCTAACGCCAGCAATCGGTTAATGCAGTTGGTTTGGAGTTTTAAAAAAAGTAGATGCAGATTTTGGAACTCAATGAGACAGGCTGAGTAATTGTGCTACTGAATTAGTTACAGATCATCATTGAACATCCTCAATAAACCTGACAATCTGTGCGTTAGCACTGAGCAAATATGAGTGTAAGCTAGCTAGTAATATGAAAGAAGGTAGGAAGAGTATTTTCAATACATAAAAGATAAGAGAGAGGCAAAAATAGCCACTGGACTACTGGAAAATGAGGCTGGAGAAGTAATAATAGGAAACAAAGCAATGGCAGAAGAACTGAATCGTTACTTTGCATCAGTCTTCACGGTGGAAGACACAAGTGGGATGCCAGAGCTCCAGGAGAGTCAGGGGGCACAGGTGAGTGTAGTGGCCATCACTTAGGAGACGGTTCTGGGGAAACTGAAAGGTCTGAAGGTGGATAAATCACCTGGACCGGATAGGCTACACCCCAGGGTTCTAAAAGAGATCGCTGAGGAAATTGTGGAGGCATTGGTGGTGATCTTTCAGGAATCACTGGAGGCAGGGAGGGTCCAGAGGATTGGAAAGTAGCGAATGTAACACCGCTGTTTAAGAAGGGAGGGAGGCAGCAGACGGGAAATTATAGGCCGGTTAGCCTGACTTCGGTCATTGGCAAGATTTTAGAGTCCATTATTAAAGATGAGATCGCAGAGTACTTGGAAGTGCCTGATAAAATAGGACTGAGTCAGCACGGCTTTGTCAAGGGGAAGTCATGTCTGACAAATCTGTTAGAGTTCTTTGAGGAGGGAACAAGAAAGTTAGATAAAGGAGAACCAGTGAACGTGATTTACTTAGATTTCCAGAAGGCCTTTGACAAGGTGCCGCATAGGAGGCCGTTAAATAAGTTAAGAACCCATGGTGTTAAGGGTAAGATCCTGGCATGGATAGAGGATTGGCTGACTGGCAGAAGGCAGAGAGTGGGGATAAAGGGGTCTTTCTCAGGATGGCAGCCGGTGACTAGTGGTGTGCCTCAGGGGTCAGTGCTGGGACCACAACTTTTCACAATATACATTAACGATTTGGAGGAAGGAACTGAAGGCACTGTTGCTAAATTTGCAGATGATACAAAGATATGTAGAGGGGCAGGTAGTATTGAGGAAGCAGGAGGGCTGCAGAAGGACTTGGACAGGTTAGGAGAGTGGGCAAAGAAGTGGCAGATGGAATACAATGTGGAAAAGTGCGAGGTTATGCACTTTGGAAGGAGGAATGGAGGCATAGACTATTTTCTAAATGGGAAAATGCTTAGGAAATCAGAAACACAAAGGGACTTGGGAGTCCTTGTTTAAGATCCTCTTAAGGTTAACATGCAGGTTCAGTCGGCAGTTAGGAAGGCAAATGCAATGTTAGCATTCATGTCAACAGGGCTAGAATACAAGAGCAGGGATGTACTTCTGACGCTGTATAAGACTCTGGTCAGACCCCATTTGGAGAATTGTGAGCAGTTTTGGGACCCATAGGTAAGGAAGGATGTGCTGGCCTTGGAAAGGGTCCAGAGGAGGTTCACAAGAATGATCTCTGGAATGAAGAGCTTGTTGTATGAGAAATGGTTGAGGACTCTGGGTCTGTACTCGTTGGAGTTTAGAAGGATGAGGGGGGATCTTGTTGAAACTTACAGGATACTGCGAGGCCTGGATAGAGTGGATGTGGAGAGGATGTTTCCACTAGTAGGAAAAACTAGAACCAGAGGGCACAACCTCAGGCTAAAGGGACGATCCTTTAAAACAGAGATGAGGAGGAATTTCTTCAGCCAGAGAGTGGTGAATCTGTGGAACTCTTTGCTGCAGAAGGCTGTGGAGGCCAGGTCATTGAGTGTCTTTAAGACGGAGATAGATACGTTCTTGATTAATAAGGGAATCAGGGGTTATGGGGAAAAGGCAGGAGAATGGGGATGAGAAAAATATCAGCCATGATTGAATGGCGGAGCGGACTCAATGGGCCGAGTGGCCTAATTCTGCTCCCATGTCTTAAGGTCTTAAAAATAACTATTAGAGTTTACAGGTAGTTCCTTCAGGGGAAATCTGCCACTCACAGCAGCACAGAGTGGCCCCAGTCTCAAACCTCGTGCTTTACTCTCAATCTGATCTGAAACCACCAAGTTGAGAGCGAGTAATCACGATAAAGTTCAACAGGAAGCACAAAAAGAGTGAACAACCTTTTAGCAACGGCATCATGTCAGCGACAGGCCAAAGGACATCTCATGTGAATCAACTCTGCAACATTCTCCTCACGAACACTGGGGACAGGGGCTGGGAGTACTCAAACTGGAGAAATGCTGCCCATTCCACATTTGGCACCGTCGTGCCCTCACAGCCAGACGGTACCAGGCAATATCGCTGACCCCCCCCACCTCTCAGAAAGCTAACCGCGGAATGGGCAAGAAAGTAAAGTAAATTTTATTTATTAGTCACGAGTGAGGCAGCAGCGCTAACCACTGCGAAAGCGCAGCTCCAGCAGAGAGTCAGCTCTGATCGGATTGAATAATCCAGCAGGCTCGAGGGGCCGAATGGTCTACTCCTGTTCCTATTTCTAATGTTCTCATTCCTTATTTCCCATAGTGTCCAAAACGCTATCAGTCCCAGTTTAAAATCGACTCGACAAATAACCATCGTTGGCCTTCAGGAAATTACAAAAGTTCACAATTCTCAGAGTGAAGAAATTTCTCCTCACCTCAGTCCGAAATGCCTGACCCCTTACCCTGAGCCTGTGACCACCACCCCCACCCCCCCCACCCCACCTCCTCCCCCCACAGTTCTAGACACTCCAGCACAAGAAACATCCTGACAGCATTTACCCCGGCAAGCCCTCTAACATCTTATCCATTTCAATAAGATCACCTCCCATTCTTCCAATAAAGATCCTTTGTACTCGGTCTGTCCTATAGAATCAGAATCAGAATCCTACAGTGCAGAAAGAGGCCATTCGGCCCATCGAGTCTGCACTAACCACAATCCCACCCAACCCCTATCCCCATATCCCTACATATTTTACCCACTAATCCCTCTAACCTATGCATTCCAGGACACTATAGGACAAGCCTCACACTCCAGGAGTCAATCTCGTCAACCTCTGTCACACCCCCTCCATTGAACGTAAATCCTTCTTTAAGACCAAACTGCGCACAGTATTCCAGATGTGGTCTCACCAAACAGTTGTACGACTTTACACCCCACTTACAATAAAGACCAACATACATTTGTTTTGCTAATTGCTGTACCTGCATATTAACCGTTTAAGATTAGTGTACAATGAGAACTGATTCCCTCTGAACACCAAGCTAAGATGATTAATTTCAGCGCAATTTGCTACCCAAAGATACTGAATATAGAACGTAGAACAGTACAGGCCCTTCGGCCCTCTATATTGTGCCGAGCTTTGTCCGAAACCAAGATCAAGCTATCCCACTCCCTATCATTCTGGAATATGGAACGCTTGTCAAGAGGGTGAAACTTACAAAGATGGCAAATGATTTGTCGGTGGTTGGTTGAGCAGGTAGGGCAGATCTCAGGGATACGATGGAGGTTACTATGGTCAGTATTTAACCATAGCAGACAATATGGAGTTATCAATAATACACTGATACGGTTAATGTTACAATTGGAAATGTCCAAAGGAATGTGCATTTAGCACTAGAATAAAGAATTCCAAATAAATCAGGCTGTGACTCTGATGGCACTCACCCAGGGATTGCTCAATGAAATAGGGTCTATGTTCCAGACTGTTAACTAAAAAAAGACGTATTTATATAGCATCTTTCACAACCTCAGAATGCCTCAAAGCGTTTTAGATCAATAAAGTATTTTTGAAGTATAATCACTGTTGCAATGTAGAAAATATCTCATGACAGTGAGGTAATGACCAGATAACCTGCTTTACTGATCTTGTTAGAGTGATAAATATTGTTCAGGATACAGCAACTCCACTGCTCTGCAAATGAGGGAATAGACTGGGCCTCAGTTTAATGTCTCATCTACAGCACTCCCTCAGTACGGCACTGCAAGTGACAGCGCCTCCAACACTGCAGCACCCCCTCAGTGCGACATTGCGAGTATCAGCACCTCCGACACTGCAGCACCCCCTCAGTGCGGCACTGCAAGTGTCAGCACCTCTAATACTGTCACACCCCCTCAGTGCGACATTGTGAGTATAAGCACCTCCAACACTGCAGCACCCCCTCAGTGCGACATTGCGAGTGTCAGCACCTCCAACACTGCAGCACCCCCTCAGTGCGACATTGCGAGTGTCAGCACCTCCAACACTGCAGCACTCCCTCAGTGCGGCACTATGAGTGTCAGCACCTCCAACACTGCAGCACTCCCTCAGTGCGTCACTGCGAGTGTCAGCATGTCAGCACCTCCAACACTGCAGCACCCCCTCAGTGCGACATTGTGAGTATCAGCACCCCCAACACTGCAGCACTCCCTCAGTGCGTCACTGCGAGTGTCAGCACCCCCAACACTGCAGCACTCCCTCAGTGCGTCACTGCGAGTGTCAACACCTCCAACACTGCAGCACTCCCTCAGTGCGGCATTGCGAGTGTCTGCATCTCCAACACTGCAGCACTCCCTCAGTGCGTCACTGCGAGTGTCAGCACCTCCAACACTGCAGCACTCCCTCAGTGCGACATTGTGAGTATCAGCACCTCCGACACTGCAGCACCCCCTCAGTGCGGCACTATGAGTGTCAGCACCTCCAACACTGCAGCGCTCCCTCAGTGCGGCACTGCAAGTGTCAGCACCTCTAATACTGTCACACCCCCTCAGTGCGACATTGTGAGTATAAGCACCTCCAACACTGCAGCACCCCCTCAGTGCGACATTGCGAGTGTCAGCACCTCCAACACTGCAGCACCCCCTCAGTGCGACATTGCGAGTGTCAGCACCTCCAACACTGCAGCACTCCCTCAGTGCGGCACTATGAGTGTCAGCACCTCCAACACTGCAGCACTCCCTCAGTGCGTCACTGCGAGTGTCAGCATGTCAGCACCTCCAACACTGCAGCACCCCCTCAGTGCGACATTGTGAGTATCAGCACCCCCAACACTGCAGCACTCCCTCAGTGCGTCACTGCGAGTGTCAGCACCCCCAACACTGCAGCACTCCCTCAGTGCGTCACTGCGAGTGTCAACACCTCCAACACTGCAGCACTCCCTCAGTGCGGCATTGCGAGTGTCTGCATCTCCAACACTGCAGCACTCCCTCAGTGCGTCACTGCGAGTGTCAGCACCTCCAACACTGCAGCACTCCCTCAGTGCGACATTGTGAGTATCAGCACCCCCAACACTGCAGCACTCCCTCAGTGCGACATTGTGAGTATCAGCACCCCCAACACTGCAGCACTCCCTCAGTGCGTCACTGCGAGTGTCAGCACCTCCAACACTGCAGCACTCCCTCAGTGCGACATTGCGAGTGTCTGCATCTCCAACACTGCAGCACCCCCTCAGTGCGACATTGTGAGTATCAGCACCTCCAACACTGCAGCACTCCCTCAGTGCGACATTGCGAGTGTCAGCACCTCCAACACTGCAGCACTCCCTCAGTGCGGCATTGCGAGTGTCTGCATCTCCAACACTGCAGCACTCCCTCAGTGCGTCACTGCGAGTGTCAACACCTCCAACACTGCAGCACCCCCTCAGTGCGGCATTGTGAGTATCAGCACCTCCAACACTGCAGCACCCCCTCAGTGCGACATTGCGAGTGTCAGCACCTCCAACACTGCAGCACTCCCTCAGTGCGGCATTGCGAGTGTCTGCATCTCCAACACTGCAGCACTCCCTCTGTGCGTCACTGCGAGTGTCAACACCTCCAACACTGCAGCACTCCCTCAGTGCGGCATTGCGAGTGTCTGCATCTCCAACACTGCAGCACTCCCTCAGTGCGTCACTGCGAGTGTCAGCACCTCCAACACTGCAGCACTCCCTCAGTGCGACATTGCGAGTGTCTGCATCTCCAACACTGCAGCACCCCCTCAGTGCGACATTGTGAGTATCAGCACCTCCAACACTGCAGCACCCCCTCAGTGCGACATTGCGAGTGTCAGCACCTCCAACACTGCAGCACTCCCTCAGTGCGACATTGTGAGTATCAGCACCTCCAACACTGCAGCACCCCCTCAGTGCGACATTGCGAGTGTCAGCACCTCCAACACTGCAGCACTCCCTCAGTGCGACATTGAGAGTATCAGCATCTCCAACACTGCAGCACTCCCTCAGTACAGCACTGAGTGTCAACACAGATGATGTGCTGAAGTCTCCACAGTGATTCTTAAACCCCTAAGAGGCAACAGTTTACCCACTGAGCCACAGCTGATTGTTGGGACGGGAGGGAGATGTTTATGAAGGGACTTTGTGGACTTTTGGAGGTTTCACAGTCTACCCAATCAATGGGTTGGGTTTGAAGTGGAATCTTGATAAATGTCATCCTTAGGGACTGAGCAATAGAAAGGAATTGTTGCAGCGGCAATGACTGTCCTGACCCCTACTTGGGGGATGTTTGTTTGGGATTTTAATAATAGCTTTTATTAAAAATAATTAAAGAATTAGAAACAAAGAGAACACCAAAGTAGAGTGGCAGGAAGGAGCAGAGAACATCACCACTCAATGTTGCTTAAAGCTCAAGGAAGATGCAGTCCCCTCTGCCAAACTGAAGAGATATTGTAATCTCTGTTATTACTGATGGAACGATGTCAAAGAACATCAGGAAAGACTCCTCCTGGTGCTGAAGTGGCAGTCCTTGAAATAACGCTCTGTGATATTACAGCACCAACTGCTTCATTTATCACATTTCTTTATCTGCTGCTTTAATTTTGTTGATATTTTGGCACAGTCCCAGCCAATCATGGTGAGAAAATCTCCTGTCACACATGATACTGAGACACACGGAACACAAATCCCCAGTTGTGGTCAGAACTGCATTAGCTAATCGCAGCTGTGGGAGCCGGGCCGTGTCAGGGGCTGGAGGGGGGGGGGGGGGGGGGGGGGTGGCGGTGGCAGCCAGAGGTGCTGGGTGTGGAGAAACACAGACTGGATTCTGGACACGGGATGGGGACTGTAGAATCTGCTGAGGGGGTCACTCAGCTGGAAAACCAGATGTGAAAAGGCAGCAAAATGAAAGTGTGGAATCTGGACAGAATTTGCTTCTTGTGTTTGCTTCTCTTCACTCGGAAATACGACTAACAGGTTTGTGTCGCTTCACGTCAGTGAATCTCAGGTCAGCAGCACCCAATCCACACATCGCCTCATCACCAGAACCTCCAGTTAGTCTCAGATTTCCAGGACTCAGTTAGTGGAGTCTATCGGAGACGTTGCTGGCCTCAATTTGCAGCTGATCACCTAATGTGAAGATTTGCACTCTAAGCCATGGATAACCGCAATCTATCACAAGCTGCTGATTGGAAATCTACAGGCACTGTCCTGGGTTGCAGCAGCCATAGAATCATACAGCACAGAAGGAGCCCTTCAGCCCATTGGCTCCTCCTTCTGTGATTGGATCCTAGACTTCCCAACTCACAGACCACAATCAGTAAGGATAGACAACAACACCTCCTCCACGATCATCCTCAACACCGGTGCCCCACAAGGCTGTGTCCTCAGCCCCCTTCTATACTCCTTATACACCTATGACTGTGCGGCCAAATTCCCCTCCAATTCGATTTTCAAGTTTGCTGACGACACCACCGTAGTGGGTTGGATCTCAAACAATGGTGAGACAGAGTACAGGAATGAGATAGAGAATCTGGTGAACTGGTGTGGCAACAATAATCTCTCCCTCAGTGTCAACAAAATGAAAGAGATTGTCATCGACTTCAGGAAGCGTAAAAGAGAACATGCCCCTGTCTACATCAACGGGAATGAAGTAGAAATGGTCGAGAGCTTCAAGTTTTTAGGTGTCCAGATCACCAACAATCTGTCCTGGTTCCCCCCATGCCAACGCTATAGTTAAGAAAGCCCACCAACACCTCTACTTTCTCGGAAGACTAAGGAAATTTGGCATGTCAGCTACGACTCTCACCAACCTTTACAGATGTACCATAGAAAGCATTCTTTCTGGTTGTATCACAGCTTGGTATGGTTCCTGCTCTGTCCAAGACCGCAAGAAACTACAAAAGGTCGTGTATGTGGCCCAATCCATTACGCAAACCAGCCTCCCATCCATTGACTCTGTCTACACTTCCCACTGCCTCAGAAAAGCAGCCAGCATAATTAAGGACCCTACGCACCCCGGACATTCTCTCTTCCACCTTCTTCCTTTGGGAAAAAGATACAAAACTCTGAGGTCACGTACCAACCGACTCAAGAACGGCTTCTTCCCTGCTGTCATCAGATTTTTGAATGGACCTACCTCGCATTAAGTTGATCTTTCTCTACACCCTAACTATGACTATAACACTATATTCTGCACTCTCTTTCCTTCTCTATGAACGGTATGCTTTGTAAAGTGCGCAAGAAACAATACTTTTCACTGTATGTTAATACATGTGACAATAATAAATCAAATGAAATCACTGAGTCTGCACCGATACGTGAGAAACATCTGACCTCCGACCTAATCCCATTTACCAGCCTGGCATGTTATGACGTGCCAAGCACTGTAACATCTGATATCTTGGTACCTTCGCCCCAACATTGGTCTCTAAGCAGGACAGAGTGCTGCAAAAAAAACATCTGCACAATACCAAGTGACACCTACCCATCAATCATCTGCTCAGTGACATTCAGTTTGGGACCCACCAGATCACTGGATTCCAGACATCAATCCAGCTTTGATCCATTAATGTACACAAGCTAAATGACTGAAGTGAGGGGAGTGATGAGAGAAAGCACTTGATTGAGTGTGGAATGAAGCAGCTCAGCAACACTGAAGTCAATGGATATCAAGGCTAAAATGTTACAAAACCTGGAGTCACACCCACTACAAAAGAGGATGGTTGTGATTGTTGGAAGTTAATCATTGCTGCAGGAGTCCCTTTGGATTGTATCTGAGGCCCAACCATCTTCAGCTGCTTCATCAATAATGTTCTCCAAAATAACGTCAGACACTCCATTTGCAATTCTTCAGATAAAGAAACTGTCCACACCCATGACTTCCAGACTTCAGCTGGTAAGTGGCAGATAACATTCATGCCAACACAAGCACCAGGCAATAATCAGCCCCGACAAGAGAGAATCAAACCACCTTGCCTTGACTTTCAAAATCAATTCCATTGCTGAATCCCTCACTAGTAACACCCTGAGTAACCATTGAGAAGAAGGTTAACTGGAGCAGCCATACACATACTGTGCAGGTCAGAGGCTGGGAATTCTGCAGCCAGTAACTCACCTCTGGACTTCTAAAGCTATTCCTTAACATACAAGGCGTAATTCAAGAGTGTGATGGATAGTCATAGACAATCATGAGGGTCCCTCAACATGGAGACACCGCAGTCTGTAAACTGAGAATGCTGGGAGGGCCATTGGTGTTAAGAGGCCCTTCCACAAGATTGCATTTGGCTCACTTTGTTTAGTTCTCACTGGCTAAGTTCAAAGGTTGCCAATTGTTGAAGCAATGGGGAAGGGGTCTGGTGTTCATGGACTTGTATCCCAGCCAGAAATCCACACTTAGAGGAGGGAAGGGAAGGAATTTACAAAGAATATGCCTTCAAAGAACATAAAGCAACACATTTTGACTA
Source organism: Mustelus asterias (assembly GCF_964213995.1). Lineage (NCBI taxonomy): Eukaryota > Metazoa > Chordata > Chondrichthyes > Carcharhiniformes > Triakidae > Mustelus > Mustelus asterias. Next base: position 1,687,873 of record NC_135829.1, on the reverse strand, counting down.
AAGCAGATGTACGTTTATTTAATCTGAACACATATAGAGCTCTTTTTAAATTGTAAACTGATATTGCTTCAGTGAGGATGCAAAGTGAAAAATTAAATGCTCTTTTCCCCTATTGAAAAACACAGATAAATGTATCTGATCCTCTTCCCATTTTGTCTGTTTTAGGAATGTGTTGAATTATTCATCCTGGGTTTTCTCCTCTTCCCTCTGGGGAAGTGGTTGGACTTTGACCAGACACACTGCAGAGGGTAGCTGTAGAGAGAGAGATACGTGATGCTGTGAGGGAATGAAACCTGGAACCCCTGACCTGACTTGCAAAACTGATATTAAGTGAAGGCCAAAGGAGATCAAAGGGTTAAATGGCAGGAAAGAGAAAATGATGAGCAAGTGATAAAACTACCAACAAGCACAGGGATGAACCAGAATGAACAAGGTCAAATGCAGTTACCTTGGTCATTAGCCATTTTGTCTGATGACTCAGCTAACAGATCAGGGATACAAGAGAGAACATCAAAAGCAATTCAGTCCAACAAGAGAAAGCCAGGTTAATCAAAAATTGAACCAGACACAAACACATCAAAGCAGCAGAAACAGGATGGTCACTGGCGGAGGCAGAGGGAAGTTTGGCTACATGCATAGCTACAGGCACTGGACGCAGCATCTTCAACTCCATCTCAAAACGACAAGACACAGAGTGATGGCCACAAAACCTCTTGCTCAGTGACTCCCTGTATAAGTGGAGTAGCGATGACCACCGTCCCTCTCACCTATCTCAAACCAATGAAATTTAGTCACAGCAAAGCCGATACAGAAATGTGATCGAGACAAGTCTTTAAACATTGCAAGGCACCGCATTATTTGCAGCCACCCAACCCACAACAAACTCCAAGCAGTGGACACATAACAAATGCTGCAGAGTGTTTAGAATACAGAATGCACTGTCCCATTCAGAGATCTAAATTTAAACACCTATTTCCATAAATACATGTAACAGTTCTCAATCCCACACCATCTCCATACACAAAGCCCGGATCATTAAACAGCTTTAATGTCGACATGTATCTGACTAATTATTTCTCCCACGCTGGGTAATCTGCATTTCCCCTTTGCTCTCAAGCCTATTTACGAGATGTCGTGGCCTGAACATGAGCACAGTTCAAATGGCCCCAAATGCCCTTCCCTGCCAGGCACCTCCTCCAGTGTTAAATATGCACTGGCCACTGAGGGCACTGGCCACACCGGGTGTTGCCTACACTCACGGTCTGGCTGCACTGGACACTGGCAACAGTGCAGGTATGTTGCAGTGGCCACTGGCCACACTGAAGGCATGGCCATGCCAGTCACAAACATACTTCATTTCTGCCCTAATTCTAATAGCAGGGAGGTGGGCCGGGGACAGGAATAATATTCCATCTCCGAAGAGTCTCGACACGAAGGGGGAATGATGAAGAAACACATCGCCCTCTTCTCAGAACTGTTTGAGAACTGCAGAATGGGCGACTGCTGGGGTAATAGTAGGAATCAGAGTTACAGCAACCATAATTGCTGCAGGATTTTATAGAAACTGTTTCCGTTTGAAATTACTAAATCACCTTGTATCTGTAAGAGAAGACAGCCTCTCTTACTGAGGGATTCCCAAGTAGGACCTCATTCATCATATCAAATCTCCAGAGTCATTCCTTACCTTTGGGTGTGCGGAACTGGACAAATTCAGACAGGGGCCCCATGCCTTTGGAATTACGCGCCTGGATTTTGAAGTAATAAGTGGTGTCAAGCGTGAGATCTTGAATCTGGTGGGTGAGTCTGTCTCCAACCACTGGCTCGATCACCCAGTCATGGATTTCTGCAGTGATATCTGTGCTGTAATATATGATGTATCCTAGATCGGGAAGATAGGAGAGGAGGAGGAAATACACAGACATTAAATAAACTTTATAATGATAAACTTCCATCTCTCTGTGAGCCACCTGTCTCCCTCATATTCCCCAGGGATATTTCACAATACCGAGAGATGACCTTCACTTATCTCTATTGCTTCACTCTCCCTCTATTTGATAAATTTAACCTCTTTCGCTTGCTGTGGAATCTGCCGTGTTTATTTTGTGGGCCAGATGCAATATCAAACAGACAATAATTGTACAAGTGTGAGACTGACATTCAGCCTTCAAGGAGCTCCGATTTCCTTATCTAAACATAAAGCCGTCATCCTCTGCCCCCCCCACAAGCTCTGTTCTCACCACTCTCCCCACCCCACTCCTTGACAACTGTTCCAGGTTGATTCCAACGGTCTCCATTTCTGTATGATACAGCATTGAGCCTCCACTGTCCCCACCATAAAGAACACCTATTTCTACCTTCACCTCTCCCTCAGCTACAGGCACTGGAATCAGCATCTTCACTGTCCACCAGGTTCCACTATTCCGATGTTCTCCAGCATTCCGTCCTCCATAAACTTCAGTTTATCTAAAACGCGGCTTCCATTTGCCAACTTGTGCCAGAAGCCATATCGCACCCTCACCACCCCCCCCCCCTCCCCCACCCCCTGTGCCGACTGACCCACCCACACTGCCTCATGTTCCAGCAATGCCACAATTTTTAAAATTTTCATTCTTGTAATTAATTCCTTCCAAGATCTGGCATCTTCGCCAACCCTTCAAACATCCGGGCATTCTCCAATCACCCACTAGAGCCTCCTCTACATTGCTATCCGCTTCACGCTGTCATTGGCAGTGGTGCTTTCAGCCACCTTGCCCCCATACGCTGGAATTCCCACCGTTCCATCTCCCTCCTCTCCTTAAAGATCCATCTCCTGACCCCAGCATTTGGCCGCTAACCTCCTTGGCTCAGTAACCATTCCTCTCGGTCACTGAGACAACGGCAAATTTCACTTCATAAACGTGAATGTGGTTAGCACAAATCCAGCTCTGTCATATTACTGGTTGTCATGATGTGGAGATGCCGGCGTTGGACTGGGGTAAACACATTACTGGTTGGTCAGGTTTATAGGGGGCTGTGCTGTAGTGAGAGGCTAAGATCTCAATCAGCCCGAGCTGCCTGACAAGCACCCACTGGCCACAATCTAAATGTCTCAGAGGCGATGGGTGAAATCCCATCCTAATCCTCCACCACTCTCTCGTTAAATTTCCCCTGAGGACGAATAATTTTGGCAACAGTGGAACTTCTGTGAGGTGAGACTGAGCATCAGACTCACTGGATGCTGCCCTCTCTTCCCGCAGTGCCACTGGCCCTGTGTCCACACAGGCTCCAAGGGTCTGGATCCAGGCCTCCGTACCTGTTATTTTTCCATTTGCCTCGGATGGCGGCTGCCAGTTCACAATAATGGTCCTGGGTTTTCCTTCCTTGCTCACCACTGTCAGATCCTTGGGAGGAGATGTCGGCACTGAAGGAAAGAGAAAGGAATTAAACTTGGTATCTGTGTTAGTGGATTCATAATCCAGAGAACGTGAGTTCCAATCCCATCAAGGCACTGCGAGAATCTGAGATCAGATTTAGAAAATCTGGAAGTTTAAAGCTGGTAAGAACTGGCCACGTGTTGGATTGGCACCTGGGTCACCACTGGAAACAGAACGTTGTTACCCATCTGGCCCTATCTGGGACACCAGTCCTACACCAATGTGACTGACTCTTAACTATCTTCTGAAAAGGCTTAACAAACCCGTTCCAGCAATAAATGTCAGCATTCCAGCAAATTCCACAGCTCCAGAACTGTTGTTGAACAGAAACCTGGAGATTTACAGGTCCTGTTACTCTGAGTGAGACTAAGAGGGGTCTTTGTGTGGTGACTCCTGCCTGGACACATCACTAATCTTAACTCAGCGGACAGTTGCACTGCAGCAGCTTTTATTTGGTGAGTTACATAACAAAAAAAGTGAGAAATTAGGCAGCGACTTCAAAGGTCTGTCTTGATTTGTGAGACTGGACTTGGAGTTTCTGTACAATATTGGACTGTGGAATCCTCGCCCTTGCCAGCAGGGCTAACTGATTATCAGAGGGGAACAGGAACCCGGCCAGCTGTGAATGGGATCAGGTGACTTGGCCCAGCACCCGGGTTAAGATTGGAGCTTCCACACTGAGTCACTCCCATTTTCATAAACTGCCCCACAGCTCGGCTGGAGAAGGAAACAAAAAATGAGGTGTTCTATTGATTCATTTACAACCTATGAACCCAGAGCCATACCTGTTTCAAATGTAGTTCCGTGTGCTGTCATGCTCCAGGTACTCGACCTTCGACCCTTTGTTACCTTGACAGAAAACTCGTAGAGTGTGTTTGGCTTCAATCCGGAGACGATATAACTCAGTGTGGTGGTGTCTGCAGTCTGAAGGAGAATCAAATTGTCATTGTCCGAACCACAGACCTACAGAGTTACAGCCATCCATCATTCACTGACCCCACCATACACCAGGGCAACACTTCATCCTGTCCACAATACAGGGAATTAACTCCACTCATAACACAGGGAGTGAACCTTCCCCTCCATCACACAGGAAAGGAATTCCCCACTGTGTGACACAGAGAATTAATGCCGTTTTTCCGCGTCTGCCCACCCCTATCCTATAAGTGGCCAGTGATTAGTGAGGCAGAAACATGAGGGGAGCGATTCTCCCAAAAGTGCTGAATTGGCGAGAAAACTGGTCCAGATCACGACTGTTTTTTCAGTGCAACTTCAGACTCGAATCTCCGCACTCTGTGCACTGCAGAGGTCCCAGTTGTGAATCTCATTAAAAACCCAGGGGGGGGCGGGTCCTATTCGCGCCGTAGTTTGACAGTTCTGGAACTCTGCGCATGCACAGTGGCCCCGATCTGTCAGTCTTCCCGTTTGCTGGCCAGCTCAGTCGCTGGCCAGCCCGGGACCCCTGCGGTGCTGCCCCCCCCCAGCGCTATATGGGCCGGGCCCGATAACCACATTTAAAATAGATTTAAAATACATTAAATATTTAAATCACTTACCTCTCTTCCCGCTGGTTTCCAGCGCGGTCCCGCCTGCGCCCGCTCTCCGGCTCTGGGAGACGTGCGTGCGTCGGGAACGCATCCGCGAATCCTGTGAAATGTCCCGACACGTGCATCTCCGGACCCGATCCGCCAGACAATTTGGGGGTTGCGGTGGGAGAATCGCCCCCATGGCTCTAAATTTAGCACAAAAGTGAGCCAGACAGACGGTCGCGGGACTCACCTTGTACTTGGTGTTGGCCGGGTAGTTTGTTTTCCAGCGCACAGTGTAGAATCGTGCATCAGTGATCTTCTGGTTCTTGGGCAGTGAACTGTCAGCCCATGTGACCCGGATGGTGTCGTGGGTAAGGACCGTGGCCTGAACTCCGACTGGGGGCATCATAGGGCTGGGGTCTGGTACTGGAGTGTATGGATTATTGTAAAGATCAAATATATAAACTTCGGAAGGGTCAAAAGGGTCTGAGGGATAAATTAAATAAGAGTAATGTTTGTAAAAAACGTAAATAATGAATCATGCAAGGAAAAAGGGGAAAGCAGCCACAGAGAGTGATCCCATCAGATCCAAACAGCAGGAAGGCATGAAATGGAGGAGAAAGAAACAGAGAAACCAAGGTTAGAGCAAGCGTTCCACGTGTTAACTATTTTAAATGAATGAATTAGTGAGACTAGCTGGTCGGCCTGACCTTTTCTTACCATTTAATCACACACATATAAACAAGATAGTCACGCTCCCAACACAACAGCCAGCCAATCGCACGCTGAACATGAGATACTTGGGGTCTACGGTCCTTTCCCGACACGTGCTGCTAAGAGGAAGCTATGGTTCAGCTGCCGCTCAGAGTGTGATGTCTAAGCTACATGGGGTCCCCTTCCCTTGCCACCTCAGCGACTCTCCCGCCTTCCTTTCACTATTTCTCCCAATCTCCCAGTCCCTTTTCCTTCCACATCCTCTATCCATGACTCCAGCCATTTCCCCAACCGGGAGAATATTAACTGAGCCTCTGCTGGACTCAGAGATTAATCTTGATTTCGGAACCTAACTGTCTTTTGTAAATAAGGCCTTGTCTGTTCAGAGTATGTTGAAACACTGGATTCAACACCCGAGCTCAGAACAGCTGCTTCCTCAAACAGTGTCCAACCCACTGCTGCTTACTGAGAGCAGTCCCCTGGCCAGGGGATCATTCGGGATTGGTCATCGGAGTGTCGGTGACAGCTGGGATTTTCCTTCATTATTGGCGAATGCCAGGAAATCCCTGGGTGGCAAAACTCACCCCGGTACAAATCCCTGTAGGCGAGGCTCCCGAATGGGAGGGCACACACAGAAAATCACCCCTGGAGTTCTGCATTTCAGGAAAGGGCCTTTTCCCGGAGTAAGGGGGTGCTGATTTTGGAATACCAGCAGCAGTTGCAGACATACTCACTGTCAGAACTTTGGACATTTCCACCGAGAAGCAGGTAGCGAGGGTGAGGATGAGATGGTCATTTTGTAAAAGCTGCAGACAGCCTAAGAAGCACAGCAGCATTTTTGTAAGTCAGAGAGTGAAAGATAAACGTGTAATCTTTTCCCCTTACCAGTCAGAGGCCTGGTGGCTGTGCTCTCATACAGAGGAATTCCTTCTCCAATCTTGTTATACGCTTTCAGTGTGATCACATAATGCGAGTTGGGCTCTGGACCAAAAAAGGAGAGTAATGATTGATTATCTGTTGGTGATCCGCTCTCTCTCTCTATGCCGTGAGCCTCGGCACTGTATTCAATCCCAATCTGTCCTGTGTGAACTCATTTCAATGCGAGGAGACATGTTGAAATTACAATCAATTAGCTCAAGGTGCAGAGAGAAATTTCAGGGCTCCGGGCTCTTGATCACGACCCGATTAATCTGCCCTGAAAGTGGAGGTGAGAACATCAACACGGAGTGTGGCAGCTTTCACTGTTTAACAGTCTCCTAAAACTTAACTTCCTGGCTCACATGGAGAATGGTCAGTTGGGAAAATCACCCACAGGGCCCTTACCCTGTGAATATATTGATAAAAAAGCAGCAATTACTCAATGGTCTGCACAGAACAGAGAAATCGAAAGCAAGCTGTTCCTCAGCATGTTTTAATTTAACGGTATTTTAACTCCTCGGCAATAGCCAGGGACTGGGTTTACTGCTTTTATTCATCGTCACCAATCTCCTGAATCACATATTCAGCATCATGAGTTTAACTCCTCCTTAAACTCCAATCGGTCCAAAATTTACCCTCTGCCAAACGGTATCACACTGTATCCAGTGATCAATTCCCCCGCTGTATCACACTGTATCCAGTGATCAATTTCCCCGCTGTATCACACTGTATCCAGTGATCAATTCCCCTGCTGTATCACACTGTATCCAGTGATCAATTTCCCCGCTGTATCACACTGTATCCAGTGATCAATTTCCCCGCTGTATCACACTGTATCCAGTGATCAATTCCCCTGCTGTATCACACTGTATCCAGTGATAATTTCCCCTGCTGTATCACACTGTATCCAGTGATCAATTTCCCCGCTGTATCACACTGTATCCAGTGATCAATTCCCCTGCTGTATCACACTGTATCCAGTGATCAATTTCCCCGCTGTATCACACTGTATCCAGTGATCATTTCCCCTGCTGTATCACACTGTATCCAGTGATCAATTCCCCTGCTGTATCACACTGTATCCAGTGATCATTTCCCCTGCTGTATCACACTGTATCCAGTGATCATTTCCCCTGCTGTATCGCACTGTATCCAGTGATCATTTCCCCTGCTGTATCACAATGTATCCAGTGATCATTTCCCCTGCCTTCACTCGGTCTCCTAGCACACAGTTTTCAAAATTCTAACCATTGCCTACAAACCCTTCCCCACATGGTCGCCCTGTCACTCTGCAATCTCCACCCTCTGGATCCTCCCTTCCTGGCATCCCTCAGTCAGAAGCAAAATTCTCAATATTGGCACCCTCTCCCACTGCCCTCACTCTCCCCCCCACCCACCGTCCTCACTCCACCCACTGCCCTCCTCCCCCTCTCCCCTTTGGCACAATGCAGTGCCTTCACACGAGGTTCAGTGACCCCCGCGAACATTTTTACATGACATGGCTATTCCTAAATCTATTTTTGCCGCCTGTAACACGAGTTCCTGACCAGAAACATGCGTCTTCTAATTTTCTGATTATGCCAAGACATAAAGCAAATAAATTCAGCATTAAATATAAAAACAGCAGCATTGCTTAACACAGTTTGAGGCGATTTAAACAGATGTGCAGGTGCTTTATAATCGCACTGCAACGTCCCAGTGAGGGTTCCTTGGTCAGAGTGGAGAGCCCCAGACACAGTTCTCCAGGGGCAGTCCTGATTACACAGAGTCCTCTCACTCACCAAGGTTCTCGATGGTGTAATAACGCTGCTTATAGTCGACACGGATGGTTTCTGCATGAGGGCTGCCAATGCCGTAGCCAATAGCGTAACCCCGCACAACAATGTTCTGGTTTTCAGGTGGTGTCCAGCTCACAACAATGTTGTTAATCAGAGGGCGAACGTGGAGAGAGCTGGGCTTGTCTGGGACCCGGGATTCTGTAAAACACAAACCAATTAACCCAACACTGCACACATCAGAGTACAGAACTAACATTCCAGTGATGTAAGTATATTTGTGTGAGAGAAAGGGAAACAGAAAATGCTGGAGATAGAGGCAGAGAGATAGATAAAAACGGGTAGAGAGAAATAGGCAGAGAGATAAGAGGAACCAACCTAGCAACACACGCAAGACACAGAATGTAGCTGAAATGTTAAGGATAGCAAAAAGTGATGATTGTTTACAAGCGTGTGAGAGCAGACACACAGGCGCACTGTGGACCTGACCAGGGTCTGAGTCTACACCTATGTGAATAACACTCCTAATCTGACCAGAGACCAACATAGACATGAGGCTAGGTAGCTGTTTAACATGCCCTAACCACCTTCATTCATGTCCGTTCTATGCACACATACAGACTAGGAGAGCAGGCCACTTGGCCCCTCTGGCCTGTTCCGCCATTCAATAAGATCATGCCTGATTTGCTTGTAAAGTCTTGCCTACCCTCTCCCGATAACCTCTCGCCCCCTTTGCTTATCAAGAATCTCTCGCCCCCTTTGCTTATCAAGAATATATCTAACTCTGCCTCAAACATATTCACAAACTCTGCTTCCACTGCCACGTTCCAAAGCTCGTGGATTTCCAGGAGAAAATAATTCTCCTAATCTCTGTCTTAAAATGGGTGATCCCTTATTTTTAAACAGTGATCCCTAGTTCCAGATTCTCCTACAGTGTGAAACATCCTCGCCATGTCCACCCTGTCAAAACCCCTCAGGATCTTGTGTCCTTTAATCAAGCCGCCTCTTACTCTTTTGAACTCCAGCAGATACAAGCCACACACTCCCGGTATTAGTCTAGTAAACTTTCCCTGAACTGCTTCTAATGCATTTACATCCTTCCTTAAATAATTCAGAGCTGTGGCTCAGTTGCTGCCGCTCTTGCTGCCTCTAAGTCACTAGCTTCCAAGTTCAAGACCCACTTGAGTCAAAAGTCAAGGCTGCCACTCCAGTGCAGTGCTGGAGGGAGTGCTGCAATGTTGGAGATTCTGTATTTCAGATCAGACATTACACTGAGACCCATTTGCCTGCCTGGCAGGATTGAGGGGACAGCAGAGGGAGTTTCACTCTCTCTCTCCCCTGTGCGCTAGCTGCCCTGGGAGTGTTTGATCCAGATATCACCTGAAGCTGAGAGATGATTTGCCAGTACCAATATCCATCACAGAGCTTCTGGATAATGCAGTGAATATGGGGAGTTGCAGCAGATTTAAGTGTTTTATAATCCTATCATACACAGATATGAAGACTTACACCTGGAAAGATATGGTAACCACTATTGATTCTATTTGAATTATAATCCTTACCATCTAGGTCACTTTCAAAGGTTTCAGCAGACACCCAGTCTGAGGAAGGCCCTGTGCCGTTCACTGTAATTGCAGAGACTCTGAAGCTGTACTCAGTATTTCTTTCCAGTCCTGCAACACAACACAAAGGTAAAAATGAATGTATCATGTTCCCCTGAGGCTGTGTCACAGTGACCCACAAAGAGCCGCACCAACAATCCCAGGCGCAGACAGCAGAGGGCGACAGGAGCTCAGCAACTAGAGAAATCACCCGCAGCCTCTAACAATGTGTTTCTGCCAAGGTAAGAAGTTTAACAACACCAGGTTAAAGTCCAACAGGTTTATTTGGTAGCAAAAGCCACACAAGCTTTCGAGGCTCTGAGCCCCTTCTTCAGGTGAGTGGGAATTCTGTTCACAAACAGAACTTATAAGACACAGACTCAATTTACATGAATAATGGTTGGAATGCGAATACTTACAACTAATCCAGTCTTTAAGAAACAAAACAATGGGAGTGGAGAGAGCATCAAGACAGGCTAAAAAGATGTGTATTGTCTCCAGACAAGACAGCCAGTGAAACTCTGCAGGTCCTTCGCGACACACGACAGCGCAGAGTCGCGGAGCAGAAACTGATAGCCAGGTTCCGCACACACAAGGACGGCCTCAACCGGGATATTGGGTTTATGTCACACTATTTCACATAAATATTTCTGCTTTTTTCCTCCTGAGTCTTTATCATGCGATCCTAGAATCAGAATTTATGTCACACTATTTGTAACTCCCACAGTTGCGTGGACCTGCAGAGTTTCACTGGCTGTCTTGTCTGGAGACAATACACATCTTTTTAGCCTGTCTTGATGCTCTCTCCACTCCCATTGTTTTGTTTCTTAAAGACTGGATTAGTTGTAAGTATTCGCATTCCAACCATTATTCATGTAAATTGAGTCTGTGTCTTATAAGTTCTGTTTGTGAACAGAATTCCCACTCACCTGAAGAAGGGGCTCAGAGCCTCGAAAGCTTGTGTGGCTTTTGCTACCAAATAAACCTGTTGGACTTTAACCTGGTGTTGTTAAACTTCTTACTGTGTTTACCCCAGTCCAACGCCGGCATCTCCACATCATTTCTGCCAAGGCCCAGATTTGGGAAATGGTTTGAGTTCTCATTGTCAGCTTCTTGTGTTGTGTGGATCCTCAAACTCACAACTTAAAAATTCATCTCAGGCTGACAGCGTCCTTCAGACTGGACAGAGTCGAACTGAGGGAAGGAAACGGAATCTAAATCCCAATCAGATAAAACTGGCAAACCAGACATGGCTCACAACAGTGACGCCCAGTTTGGGTCACTCAGCTCCTGACCTCATTACAGCCTTGGTTCAAACATGGACAAAAGAGCTGAATTCCAGAGGTGAGGTGACAGTGACAGCCCTTGACATCAAGGTCGCATTCAACCGAGGGCATCAAGGAGCCCCAGCGAAACTGGAATCAATGGGTATCAGGGGGCAAACTCTCCGCTGGTTGGAGTCATACCCGGCACAAACGAAGATGATTGTGATTGTGGAGGGTCAGTCATCTCAGCTCCAGGGCATCTCTACAGGAGTCCCTCAGGGTAGAAATCATAGAATCCTACAGTGCAGAAAGAGGCCATTCGGCCCATCGAGTCTGCACCGACCACAATCCCACCCAGGCCCTATCCACATATCCCTACATATTTACCCACTAACCCCTCTAACCTATGCATCCCGGGACACTAAGAGGCAATTTAGCGTGGCCAATTAACCTAACCCACACATCTTTGTAGGAGGAAACCGGAGCACCCGGAGGAAACCCACGCAGAAACAGGAAGAATGTGCAAATTCCACACAGACAGTGACCCAAGCCGGGGAATCGAACCCGGGTCCCTGGAGCTGTGAAGCAGCAGTGCTAACCACTGTGCTACCGTGCCGCCCTCGGCCCAACCATCTTCAGCTACTTCATCAATGGCCTTCCCTCCATCATAAGGTCAGAAGTGGGGATGTTCGCTGATAATTGCACAATGTTCAGCACCATTCGCAACTCCTCAGATACTGAAGCAGTCCATGTTCAAATGCAGCAAGATCTGGACAGTATCCAGGCTTGGGCTGACAAGTGGAAAGTGACATTCGTGCCACACAAATACCAGGCAATGATCATCACCAATAAGAGACACTCTAAAAACTGCTCCTTGACATGCAATGGCGTTACAATCACTGAATCACCCACTGTCAACATCTTTGGGGTCAGGAGTGTGATGGAATTCTCCCCACTTGCCTGGATGGGTGCAGCTCCAATACTCAAGAAGCTCAACACCATCCAGGACGAAGCAGCCCCGCTTGACTGGCACCACATCCACAAACATCCACTCCCTCCACCACCGACGCTCAGTAGCAGCAGTGTGTACTACCTACAAGATGCACTGCAGCAGTTCACCAAAGATCCTTAGACATCACCTTCCAAACCCACGAGCACTCCCATCTAGAAGGACAAGGGCAGCAGATACATGGGAACACCACCACCTGCAAGTTCCCCTCCAAGCCACTCACTGTCCTGACTTGGAAATATATCGGCCGTTCCTTCACAATCACTGGGTCAAGATCCTGGAATTCCCTCCCTAACAGCATTGTGGGTCAACCCATAGAACTGCAGCGATTCAAGAAGGCAGCTCACCACCACCTTCTCAAGGGCAGCTAGGGATGGGCAATAAATGCTGGCCAGCCAGCGATGCCCATGTCCCACGAATGAATAAGAAAAATATGCAGCAAACTCCACCCCCCCCTCCCCAACACCCTGAATCACTCCATACCCCATATTTTGATTTTACACTGACTGTATCACAGGTGTTGTGTCTGATACACCTCTGTCCTCTCCGCACTCCCAGACAGATAACCATCTGAACTGGGAACTCAATCATTCCCAGCAGGGTCCAGAATACTGCAACAGTCTATCAACACAAAAACAGATTGCTTCAGATTCCAGCATCCGCAGTGTGTTGCTTTAGTTGTTGTAGTCTATCACATTGCCCAAGTCGACTAGATGGAGGTCGTGGTTGAGTGGGGAGGCTGTGAGGGGAGGGGGGGAGAAGAAAGATCTTTCATGGTCCATGTGAATTAATCTCGCCTCATTCTATCGATTAACAGAGGTAGGTTCTTTACGCAGAGATTGGTTGGGGTGTGGAATGGACTGCCTGCAGTGATAGTGGAGTCAGACACTTTAGGAACATTTAAGCGGTTATTGGATAGGCACATGGAGCACACCAGGATGATAGGGAGTGGGATAGCTTGATCTTGGTTTCAGATAAAGCTCGGCACAACATCGTGGGCCGAAGGGCCTGTTCTGTGCTGTACTGTTCTATGTTCTATGTTCTATAACCCACTGAATGATTGGGAAACGTAGACCTTCCTGGATACATTAGGAGGGAACACACCTGAGAAACTCTGTTCTTTAACCTGTGCAAAAATAACTCCAGGGAGAAGACGGTGTGTGATACACGAGACTGACTCACCGTCTATGATCTGGGACAGCTGATTCCCTCCTGTAGTGTCCGTCTCCCCACGACGACCTCCTTTCTTGTATCGAATATTGTAACCGGTGATCACACCGTTGTGTGTCCCAGGAGGAGGCGGCTGCCAGTGCACCACGATGCTCTGGGGAGAAAGAAACACACACATAGTACCAGGACGTTAACCAAAACCCCCGCAGCAGCTCCACTTTCAAACACAACAGCACTGGCACTCCGAGGGTTAAAGTACGAGGACCGGCTGCATGGAGTAAGCCTGTATTCCCTCGAGTCGGGAAGATTAAGGGGTAATCTAATCGAGGTACTTCAGATGATTAATGGATTTGAAAGAGGACAGAGAAACCATTTCTTTTGCTGGGGGGGGGGGGGGATTCCAGAACAAGCAGCAGAACCTTCATGGCCAGGGCCACCGCTCCAGAGCCAGGGCCACCGCTCCAGAGCCAGGGCCGCCGCTCCAGAGCCAGGGCCGCCGCTCGAAAGCCAGGGCCGCCGCTCCAGAGCCAGGGCCGCCGCTTCAGAGCCAGGGCCGCCGCTCCAGAGCCAGGGCCGCCGCTCCAGAGCCAGGGCCGCCGCTCCAGAGCCAGGGCCGCCGCTCCAGAGCCAGGGCCGCCGCTCCAGAGCCAGGGCCGCCGCTCCAGAGCCAGGGCCGCCGCTCCAGAGCCAGGGCCGCCGCTCCAGAGCCACGGCCGCCGCTCCAGAGCCAGGGCCGCCGCTCCAGAGCCACGGCCGCCGCTCCAGAGCCACGGCCGCCGCTCCAGAGCCAGGGCCGCCGCTCCAGAGCCAGGGCCGCCGCTCCAGAGCCAGGGCCGCCGCTCCAGAGCCAGGGCCGCCGCTCGAAAGCCAGGGCTGCCGCTCCAGAGCCAGGGCTGCCGCTCCAGAGCCAGGGCTGCCGCTCCAGAGCCAGGGCCGCCGCTCGAAAGCCAGGGCCGCCGCTCCAGAGCCAGAGCTGCCGCTCCAGAGCCAGGGCCGCCGCTCAAAAGCCAGGGCTGCCGCTCCAGAGCCAGGGCTGCCGCTCCAAAGCCAGGGCCGCCGCTCGAAAGCCAGGGCCGCCGCACAAAAGCCAGGGCCGCCGCTCCAGAGCCAGGGCCGCCGCTCCAGAGCCAGGGCCGCCGCTCCAAAGCCAGGGCCGCCGCTCCAAAGCCAGGGCCGCCGCTCCAGAGCCAGGGCCGCCGCTCCAGAGCCAGGGCCGCCGCTCCAGAGCCACGGCCGCCGCTCCAGAGCCACGGCCGCCGCTCCAGAGCCAGGGCCACCGCTCCAGAGCCAGGGCCGCCACTCCAGAGCCAGGGCCGCCGCTCGAGGGCCAGGGCCGCCGCTCGAGGGCCAGGGCCGCCGCTCGAGGGCCAGGGCCGCCGCTCGAGGGCCAGGGCCGCCGCTCCAGAGCCAGGGCCGCCGCTCGAGAACCAGGGCTGCCGCTCGAGAACCAGGGCTGCCGCTCGAGAACCAGGGCTGCCGCTCGAGAACCAGGGCTGCCGCTCGAGAACCAGGGCTGCCGCTCGAGAACCAGGGCTGCAGCTCGAGAACCAGGGCTGCAGCTCGAGAACCAGGGCTGCAGCTCGAGAACCAGGGCTGCAGTTCGAGAACCAGGGCTGCCGCTCGAGGGCCAGGGCCGCCGCTCCAGAGCCAGGGCTGCTGCTCGAGAGCCAGGGCTGCCGCTCGAGAGCCAGGGCTGCCGCTCGAGGGCCAGGGCTGCAACGGTAACATCAGAAATCACCTCTGCATAGAAAGGGCAATGGACATTTGGAACTAACTCTCCTCGAAAACACTGTTGTTGGGGCTGGAAGTCAATCAAAAATGTCCAAACGGAGATTGAGAGATTTTTTATCAGACAAGAAGATACTTAAAGGTTGTGGAACCAAGGTGGGTAAATGGAGCCATGATCTAACTGAATGCCGGAACAGTTTCAAGGGGCTGAATGGCCTCCTCCTGTTCCTGTGGCTAAAAACACTCACCTTGGAATTGCGAACTTCCAGCGTGACGTTCTGAGGGGGTGCGCTGGGAACTGAAACACACAACAAGCCAATCAGTCACAGAGTAGACGTTACACATTTAACGACAAGGGGTAAACAAGCCATAGTGACTCACGCCAGCTCCCAGCACCTTTATACTCACCACCAGAATAGGTTGTTGCTACCACCTCTTCGGTGGAGACGCCAGGCCCATGTTTGTTGTACGCCACCACCCGGAAGCTGTACTCAGTAAACTTCTTCAGCCCGTTCATGGTGTATGATAGACTCCCGACATCCACATCCTGCAGGGAAAACCAGGGCAGGAGCCACATTTTTATTAAACACCTGCGGTAAAATCTCCAGGTGGTTAAAACACAGCGGAGGGCAGTCCTCGCCTGAGAGATATTTTATTATAAGGTGATCTGTGGGTGCAGGTTGTTATTCTGTAGACTAACGAGGCTCGACACCTTTCAACAATAAGAAATCTCACAACACCAGGTTAAAGTCCAACAGGTTTATTTGGTAGCACGAGCTTTCAGAGCGCTGCTCCTTCATCAGGTGAGTGAAGAGTTGGGTTCACAAACAGGACATATAAAGGTACAGGCTCAATGTACAAGATAATGGTTGGAATACGAGTCTTAACAGGTAATCAGGTCTTTACAGGTGCAGTGTAAAGACTTGATTACCTGTTAAGACTCGCATTCCAACAATTATCTTGTAAACTGAATTTGTGTCTATATATGCCATGTTTGTGAACCCAACTCTTCACTCACCTGATGAAGGAGCAGCGCTCTGAAAGCTCGTGCTACCAAATAAACCTGTTGGACGTTAACCTGGTGTTGAGAGACTCCTTACTGTGCCCACCCCAGTCCAACACCGGCATCTTCACATCATGGCTTTTAAACAATGGGAGTAAGGGGAAGAGCAAAAATTAACCAATAGAATACTGGCCAAAGATCAATACAACTCGCAGGGTTCGAGGGGCAATGATGGTGAAAAGAGCGCCTCACAACCGATATAAACACAGAAAATGTTGGAAATACTCAGCAAGTCCAGGTACGTCCACAGAGAAAGAAACAAGAGTTTTCAGGTCAATAAACTTTGCATAAAAAAACTGTCCCATTTTATAACCCAATCCACTGGGATAGGTGTTAATCCTCTCACACAACCTTCCCATTCTGTGGGTCACAAGGGGAGCACAGAAATGCAGGCCGGCATCGGGTGGGAGGAGCAGGACGTGCCGGGTCTTCCCACTGCCACCATCGTGCCAATGGGGGAAAGATGGCAGATCAGCACCAGGAAACACGCAACAGATAAAAATTACTGAGGGAGCTAGAGAATGGGTGACCACCAGACAGAGGAAGAGTAGAAAGGCAGTGCAGGGATCCCTGCGGTCATCTCCCTCCAAAACAGATATACTGTTTTGGATACTATTAGGGGAGATGGCTCACCAGGGGAAGGTGGCAACAGCCAGATTCATGGCACCGTGGCTGGCTCTGCTGGACAGGAGGGCAGGAAAAAGAGTGGCAGAGCTGTAGTGATAGGGGACTCAATTGTAAGGGGAATAGACAGGCGTTTCTGCGGATGCAAACGAGACTCCAGGGTGGTACGTTGCCTCCCTGGTACAAGGGTCAAGGATGTCTTGGAGCGGCTGCAGGGCATTCTGGAAGGAGAAGATGAACAGCCAGCTGTCGTGGTGCATGTAGGCACCAACGATATAGGTAAAAAAATGGATGAGGTCCTACAAGCTGAATTTAGGGAGTTAGGAGTTAAACTAAAAATTAGGACATCAAAGGCAGTAACCTCAGGATTGCTCCCAGTGCCCGTGCTAGTCAGAGTAGGAATGTCAGGATAGCTAAGATGAATACGTGGCTTGAGATATGGTGCAAGAGGGAGGGATTCAAATTCCTGGGACATTTGAACCAGTTCTGGGGGAGCTGGGACCAGTACAAATCAGATGGTCTGCACCTGGGCAGGACTGGAATGTTTGCTAGTGCTGTTGGGGAGAGTTTAAACTAATGTGGCAGGGGCATGGGAACCAATGCAGGAAGTCAGAGGGAAGTGAAGTGGGGACAGAAACAAAAGGCAGTAAGGGGAAAGGTGAAAGGCAGAGAAACCAAAGCCAAAAATCAAAAAGGGCCACAGTACAGAGACTGTGGAGAACTCAGTGAATGGGTGCAGTAAGGCTCAGAGAAATAAAACACAGGGAGATGTACAAAACATAACAGGACAGATGGTCTGAGGTGTGTTTGCTTTAACACAAGGAGTATGACGAGTAAGGCGGATGAAATTAAAGCTTGGATTATTACGTGGAACTATGATGTTGCGGCAATTACGGAGACTTGGGTGAACGAAGGGCAGGATTGGCAGCTCAGCATTCCAGGATTTAGGTGCTTCAGGAGAGATAGAGAGGGTGATAAAAGAGGTGGGGGGTGTTGCTTCACTGATTAGGGAGAATGTCACAGCTATACAGAGGGAGGACACCTTGGTGGGATCATGCAGTGAAACCATATGGGTAGAGCTCAGGAACAGGAGCGGTGCAATCGCACTGTTGGGGTTGTACAACAGACCTCCCAACAGCCAGCGTGAAGTGGAGGAACTGAAATGTCAGCAGATTATGGGAAGATGGGAAAACAACAGGGTTGTTATGACGGGCGATTTTAACTTCCCCAACATAGGCTGGGATTCCCTTAATGCCAGAGGCTTGGACAGGGCAGAGTTTGTTCAGTATGTCCAAGAGTGCTTCTTGAGGCAATATGTAGATAATCCAACTCGGGAAGGGGCTGTCTTAGACCTGGCTCTGGGAAACGAGCACGGACAGGTGATTGATGTCTCAGTGGGGACCATTTAGGGAACAGTGATCCCAATTCTATAAGTTTTAAAATACTTGTAGAAAAGATAGTAGTAGTCCCAGAGTGAAAGTACTAAACTGGGGAAAGGCTAACCACAACAGTATTAGGCATGAGCTAGGGAATGTAGACGGCGGGGGTGGGGGGAGCGGCTGTTTGAGAGTAAATCCACATCCGATATGTGGGAGTCTTTTAAAAGTCAGTTTTTTAAAAAGTCAGTTGGTAACAATTCAGGACAAGTATGTCCTTGGGAGGGAGGAAATTGCTGAGGCCGTGGCCAAAATCTTTGTATCCTCTTTAGCCACGGGCGAGGTACCAGAGGATTGGAGAGTAGCTAACATTGTTCCTCTGTTTAAGAAGGGCAGAAGAGACAATCCGGGAAATTACAGCCTGTGAGCCTTACACCAGTGGTGGGGAAATTATTGGAGAAGATTCTTCGGGACAGGATGTACTCACATCTGGAAGAGAATAGGCTTATTGGCGACGGGCAGCATGGTTTTGTGAAGGGGAGGTCGTGTCTCACAAACTTGAATTCTTTGAGGAAGTGACAAGACAAATTGACCAGGGCAGGGCAGTGGATGTTGTGTACATGGACTTTAGTAAAGCCTTCGATAAGGTTCCTCATGACAGGCTGGTACAGAAGGTGATGTCATATAGGATCCAAGGTGAGCTGGTAAGATGGATACAAATCTGGCTTGGGCACAGAAAGCAGAGAGTAGCAGTGGAAGGATGCTTTTCTAACTGGAGGTCTGTGACAAGCGGCGTTCCACAAGGATCAGTGCTGGGACCTCTGTTGTTTGTAATATATATATAAATGATTTGGAGGAAAATGTAGGTGGTCTGTATTTTGCAGATGATACAAAAATTGGGGGAGTAGCGGAACGTGAGGAGGATTGTCCGAGGATACAGCAGGACATAAATCAGCTGGAGACCTGGGCCGAAAGATGGCAGATGGAATTTAACCCGGATAAATGTGAGGTGATGCGATTTGGAAGGTCTGCAGCAGAAGGAAAGTATACAGTAAATGGCAGAGCCCTTAGAAATATTAGCATACAGAGGGATCTAGGCGTGCAGATCCACAGTTCCCTGAAGGTGGTAACTCAGGTGGACAAGGTGATCAAGAAGGTGTATGGCATGCTGGCCTTCATCGGTCGGGGCGTTGAGTATAGGAATTGGAAAATCATGTTGCAGCTGTATAAGACTTTGATTAGGCTGCATTTGGAGTATTGTGTACAATTCTGGTCGCAACACTACCGGAAGGATGTTGATGCATTGGAAAGGGTGCAGAAGAGATTTACCAGGATGTTGCCTGGTTTGGAGGATATGGATTATGAAGAAAGGTTGAACAAACTTGCATTGTTTTCATTGGAGCGTCGGAGGATGAGGGGGGACCTGATAGAGGTTTACAAGATTATGACAGGCTTGGATAGAGTTGAGAGTCAGAGTCTTTTTCCCAGGGTCGAAGAGTCAATTACTCGGGGGCATAGGTTGAGAGTGAGAGGGGGGAAGGTTTAAAAGAGATGTAAGGGGCAAGTTTTTCACACAGAGGGTGGTGAATGCCTGGATCGCGCTGCCGGAGGAGGTGGTGGAAGCAGATTCTAGAACAACATTCAAGAGGCATCTGGGTAGATACATGAATAGGCAGCGAATAGAGGGATATGGACCATGTAGAGGCAAGAAAATATTAGATTAGAGAGGCATCTGTGTCAGCACAGACTTGGTGGGCCGAAGGGCCTGTTCCTGTGCTGTATCGTTCTTTGTTTTTTGAGACCAATTCAGCCACTGAATTGACCAATTAATGGTCATAACGCACCTCTGTGAGTTTTCTACTGGCGAGGAGGGTCCCCTGCTGCACGGGGCGGCCACCAGCTGAAACCTGGCAGCCCCCACTGCAGATTCTGGGGGAGGGACACCTCCCTTTCGGGCAATCCAATTGGACCAGCAGCTTTTGGGAGGCAAGTCATCATCCTTCATGGGACAGTGCTATCCCAGCTATCACCAGTACAATGCTGCCCCACACCCTGCTGCCTGCCAAGAAGGCTTACCTCCCACTTTCAGACCCAACGTAGGACTTCTGCCCCCAGCACAGAATGGCCCTGGCACCAGGAGGGAACATCACTCAGTTCAATAGAGCTCAATCCTCCGGCACCTAAAATTCCCAATCTCCCAGCCAGTGTGTGTGGCCACCATTTCCTCCCAGAATTCCAATCTATTGTCTT
The DNA here is from genome assembly GCF_964213995.1 of Mustelus asterias. Classification (NCBI taxonomy): domain Eukaryota; kingdom Metazoa; phylum Chordata; class Chondrichthyes; order Carcharhiniformes; family Triakidae; genus Mustelus; species Mustelus asterias. Next base: position 1,667,438 of record NC_135829.1, on the reverse strand, counting down.
CAAACTCATCTTCCTCTGTACATTCTCTCAGTGAGGAAGCTCTGATCCATCGCTCCATCCCCTACTGTAACTCACCCCGTGCCACAGAACCACATCCTTCTCTCCAACCACCTACCAGCCTCCATCACTCAATCTGACTAACCCCTACTGTCTTCCCGATGCGGATTG